>NC_050445.1:67604232-67966732 GCF_903995425.1 Onychomys torridus | reverse complement strand
CTGCATTATATCCTGGTAACTGTCTGGGACACAGGTGAGTTCCCCACTTCACCTTGGAACAGCCTACTTCACCTGGTAGCACCTTCTGGTACTTTAGTTGCATTCTATTTCAAGTACTCTCACCATGCTTCTGCACATGCCGGTGGGATTGCAGTGAAAGCATTTAAAACCATTGTTGGAGCCATGCCATTAGATCACAGAGTGGGTTAGAGGAGAGCATGAGCATGTCTCCTTAGACTGATAGCAGGTTGAAATCATTTGTCTTCTGCACCTTCAAAATCTCCATTTAGGTTAAGCTTGCCTCACCTTCCTGAGTACAGCTTCCACTCCAAAAGATCAGTCCATATACAGAGGTACGGGACAGCCCCAAGTTTATTTCACAGCCAACTTATATACAGTCCTGAAGGACAGAGGTACAACAATGCACAGCACAGGCATTCAACCACTATCTATCCTGCCTTGCGTCAAGGAGCAGGCCGTTTCATTTTCTATCTCAATGTACCTCTGGCTGGCATCAGCAGCCTGCATCTAGCTAGTGTGTTCCTTCTTGTGGGCTAATCAGGACTTTCTCACAGCCATGGAGCAAGCAAGCTTGAACTCTATTGACTCAGAATAGACTTCAGATTCAAACTGGGAAACTGAGTCAGTTGTGTGACCTCCCACACAGAGGTCACCCCTGAAGTCAGAAAAGATTTTAGATATGAGTTATAACAATTGTCTATAAAACTTACCATGGTGCAGTAAATCATTTGGCACAACCTCCTTGGCAAGGATTCTCCAATTAGGTGAAATGCTCTAGAATATTCTCCAACTTGTAAATTAAGAGCCAAAACAAGTTGAAGATACAATTTAGAGAAATCATGGTTAGGAGGGAAGCATTGCCCATAAGCAGCTGTGGAGCAGGGGTCCATATTCCACATTTGGCCACTCAAGAGCATATTCCCCCTTATCCCTGGGTTACTGTGGGAATCTCAGCACTTTCACAAACCCTCTACTGATACCACCTCCTGGAAGTGTTAGAAGTGCATTGTTTTTGCTCTGCACATGGCCACTTTTAGCAACAGAATTTTAAACATTGTAAACTTGACACTTCTTCATAGCAGGAAGAGTCCTGACTTTCCTCTCCATATGCTATTATATCACGACAATGATAAGAGGATGTGAGTACCTTGTTCTTAGCAGATATTAAGGAAAGCCAGCTTCACTACTCAACATTCTCTGACCTGAGCCTCAGGAGATATGAGAACACATCTCTAGTCCAGGGAAAACTTGAAATGCAGCTTTCAAATTAGATTAATACAGCTCAAGGTAAAGATGGGAACATAGCTGTTTCTGTGATATCAAGATTTACCATCTTATTTGCTGCCTAAACATTTTCTTTCTTGTCTAGTAGTCTCTTTACTAAAATTCTAGATTGAAAGTGTAAATTTTTGTTTGCATTATTTTTGTTTGTAGATGTTGGCATTTCTCAGTTGCCTAACATCTTCAACTCTAAATTTGATATGTACTAGCCAACAAAAGACCCAAATTACTGGGTCTTGAGTTAGAAAGTTACTGTGTCTGCCTTTTTCTTATTTATTTTCAGTCTTCTTTTCTTACTTGATATGCTCTGGTCATATTTTCAAATGTACTTAATGAAAGGAGAAAAGTTGCTCTGGTCATAATTTAGAAATGAAAAGAGAATTTGTTTTATATGAGATATCTATCCTCCTTGAGTCTCTGACACAATAATAATTACATTTACCTTACAAAATTGTCCAAATAATTATAGATAATTTTAAAAGTTACTGTATCATATTGTTCACTAAAGAAAATTTTGTAAAAGATGTTTCAAAGAATGCAAATTGAAGGAAAAAATCAGTACAATATCACAAACCTTAGTTTAAGACATAATACATACCTGCTGCAGAGTAAAGGGATGGATAGAGAGAAGAAGAGAGACAAGGAATGAAAACAGAGGGGAAATCCTATATCATCATATCAATCATATCATCACCATCATCACCATCATCATCATCATCATCATCATCATCATCATCGCTTAGTAAAGCATCAGTATGTTCAATTTTGGCACTAATAACAATATTGTAAAGAACTAACTATGCTATTATATATACAGCAGTATTAGTCATTGGTAAATGGAAGAGTATTTAAAGAGTTTCTGGGGAAAATAAACAAGAAATTTAAAAATATTAACAAAACTAAACATAAGATCACTGCCATGATTATGTTCACTATAAGCAGTAGCTGTGATGTAAAACATTTATAAAGCATACAATTTGGTCATTTTCATATTCAGGTTACACCCAGGGTACCTCAGATTTGCTTCCAAAAAAATAACTGAAAGTTAAATACTTAAGCAATCCTAAGAAAATGTAAGAAATAAGATCAAATTTTAACCCCAAAGAAAGAAGAAACTTAAGAACTGTCTTACCCTCCTCTCTCACATTTCTCAGCGGTCTCTGGCATCTCTCATTTTCTGTCTTAGTCGACTTTGGGCTGCTTTGAAAACATACCAAGGGTGAGTATCTTATAAAGAAAATGGGTTTATTGGGCTCAAGATTTTTGTGTCTCGAATGCTCAAGATGAGGCCAACCTTGGCTGTATCTCATAGTAGAAGAGGGGATAATGACTTAGTGCCACACAAAAAGAGCCAAGGCATTGGGGTGGCCTCACTATCACGCCACCTTTTGAAAGCCCCTTCCAGTCACATGGGAGAACTGAACCAATCCTGTAAGACATCTACTTATTAGATGGAGGCCAGTGACTTAATTACCTTACACTAAGCCCTCATTTTGAAGATTCTACCACCTCAACACTGGAGCCGGGGTCCTAGCACGTCAACATTTTGAAAACAAGCCATATCCCAGCCATAGCACCATCTCAGCCTATTTGTCATTTATCATGGTTTTTCTTACACAGAGGAAACTCTGAACTAACTGCTTTCTTCTGCCAATTATTTCCAGATCCTATAAGGCAAAGATGGAGCAATAAACACCTCTCTGCTAATTTAATGTTTTCCTCACGCAAACCTCATTGTTTTTGAATACTGAAGTTATAGGCAAAATAAAAATGTAAATTTTATCCCCAAAGAAGGCAAAAAAGTCCTATTTATTTCTGCAGATTTTTAAAAAGGGAAAAAGGTAAATACTAGTGTATACTTTGATATGACACTTTGAGTTCAAAGTCTGACTTTACAACATATTAGTTTTAGTAATTTACTTCAAGTCTGCCTTCCTCAGCAACTTCTATAAGATAAGCAAAATAGAATATTGGCTGTAAATATAAATAACTTCATGCATGTCACAGAAGTGTTAAACGTGTATACTGTACTGCTGGTTAGTTGATCTCTTTAAATCCTGCTGACATAAACATGTCCTTTTTAAGTATTTCACTTGGCCAATTACATCAAACAAATTGAAAATCAATGGTTGTCTTTGAAAAATTCAGATGTCAGAAATGTCTTTTTAAGTTGTTGAAGTTGAAAGGCTTAAGTAACACAAGCATATGGAGTATCGCTCAGCAAAAGCAAAATGCAGGGTGACGAAACCAGCAGGAAGGAGGCGAAAGACCAACCAGTCCATCCATCACTAATACACACTTCAGCTAGTCTTGCCATCTTTGCTAGTTTCAAAAACAAATTTTATTTAGGACAACTGAGTTCAGCTACAGATATAAATATATATGCTCATATGTTGACAAGGCAAAGAGTTGAATGAATATAATCAAAATACATGGCATAGAACTCTCAAAAAAATCAATATAAAAATAGCATGCTATAAAAGTATGGGTATATATCCCAAATTTAAATTTTTTTTTCCTCAAAGTTTGTGTCTATTAGCAAATTTTCAATTAATGTAAGTAATTTCACCACAGATATGCAGCAGAATTTAAAGAGTCCCTGTAACAATGTATTTTTCTTTATACTTTTCAATTCATTTTCAAATAGTGTATAATCCTAGCTGATATAAATTATGGTGTCATGTCTAATAATTTTTATCAAATCTAATATACGAAAATACATAATACAAAAGAAATTTAACTATTTGACAATCAAATGAACTTTCCAACTTGTTGGCATTTTTCATATGATCTTATTGTATTGAATGTGTTTCCCCATCCAGTACAATAGACCGGTGGAATGCGATCATCAAGAGAAGGCTGACATAGAAGACTGGCTATGAGGAATGGGAGCTGGATACCTGCTCTGCTGCCATCCTTGCTCCACAGCCCTGAGAGAATCAACCTTGTTCCTGAATATGATTCTGCTGATCAAGGTTACCAGATAAGAACTGAGAGTATTTCTATATAGGAAAAAACGTAAAATTGTACTTTCTTATCATTTGATTTTGTGAGATAATGATAATTTAATTTCAACCCATTTATTTATTGGTTGTCTGTAGAGTCAGAAATAACCTCCTTTACAAAAAGCCATTCTCAATATCAGCAGGCAGAAAGACTGCTTAAGTTGTTCTCAGTGGTGCCAAGATCACTCAAGTGAATTATTGGAAACAATGGATGCTGAGAATAAAAGAAAAATGATTGGAGAGAATAGAAGTTGATAGCATTGAAATGAAAACCTTCCAGTGGGACAGACCTGTGTGGAACTACATGTCTCTGCATATTTCCCCAAGGAGAGGTGTAAATAATGGCTTTGTCTATGAAATGCATTTTAAAACTGTAAAATAAAAGGGTTGTGTATCAAATTAAATTGTGTTGGCTCAGAGATATATCATATCTTTACACAGTTTTGTGTTCCCTTCATTTTTTTCTCATGTATTCACTATTTTATTCCTCCTACAATAATTTTAATAGAAAATAAATAGTTGGACAAACAGATGATAGATAGGTGAATACATAGACATAGACACAGAGATACATAGATAGAGAGACATGGAGATAGATACACAGATAGTGGTTTCCACATTTATTTTGGTACTGACTTATTTGCACATAAATGTAAACTCCTGATTACTTAGAAGGTTTAATGAATCCAGAAGATAACTGTTAATTCTTTTCCTCACCATCATAATTTCTGAAATGTTTTATAATTTAGTTATGCTGCATTATTCTGAAACTATTCATTAATGACATCTGTTGCCCAGCCACCTAGTATTTCAAATATTCATTTACAATCATCAAGGCACAAGTGGAAGGCCTACAGTATCAAAATATAGGAAGCTTACAGGAAGAAAAAAAGACTCCATTTCTAGAATATGGTGACAGGCTTAAATCTGAAATTCATGACTACAAATGCATTGTCCAGTGTTTTCTATTTGTGAATTATGTGTTAGTCAGGGTTTTCTAGAGAAACAGAACAGATATAATGAATGCACACACACACATATATACATATGTAAGATATAAGTGAGATTTATTAGAGTGACTTATAGGTTACAGTCCAACTATTCCAAAAATGGCTGTCTCCTAAGGGAATGTTCAAGAATCCAGTAGTTGTTAAGTCCTCAAGGATGAATGTCTCAGCTTATCTTCAGTATACATTGAATCTGGAAGAAGGCTATAATGTCAGTGAGGGAATGAACTTTCCAGTAAGAGCAAGGTCAAGTAGACAAAAAGTCAGGATTGGGAGCCACAGTCTCCATAAATTTCTATATGGGTACACAAGGATATACTTATAAATATACTCCTTGTACCTTGATCTATTACAATTAACAATCAGAAATAAATCAATGTCCTTCTCTAAGAAAGTAGGTTAATAATATGGTACATTTATGTAACAGAATAATAGAATACAGTTAAAATTAAACTTCAAATCATAGATTTTAAATAAAATTTTATCTTTCAGATTATGTGTAATAATCTCAGAAATTTTAAAATGTGCAGTGAGCACTATGTATTACTTTTAGTTACCAAACACAGAAAAATTTTCAAAATTCTTTGAGAATGATAACACAGTCATAGAGTAAAATAGTATTAATAATCATTAACACATATAAATAGCAGATTTAGTTCAACTATACACTCAAAATATTTTTAAAAATCAACATTAAAAGTAAAAAAATTGAGATTTAACAAAATTAGGCAGTGGTGTGTTATCCATATTAATTCATTTGCTTATTTGTTTTTTTAGTTATGGTGGTTGAACCTAGGCACATGCTAGGCAAGTACTCAACAATTAAGCTATGTTCTTAGTGTCTGTATTTGAAAATACATGAATGGAAGTGGAGATAGAAGAACACACTTTGAAAAAAGCTGATCTCTAGACATAGACAAGAGATGTTATGTTACAAATGTACATGAAGTCATCTGCATTGTTTAAAATTTTTACATTTCAATTTTAGATGGACATGAATACAGGATAACAGTAAACTTTGAATAATATACAGTAAGAAAAGACTTTGGGGAGCTAGGAGACTTCTCTCCATCACACCCCACCAAGCACCCTAAACTATAAACCAAATATCCTAACTCAATGCCTGTATCTGTGCATACTCAGTTGTCTACAGTTAACACCATTTCAATCAAGACTCTTTCATGGGTCCTCTAGTCTCTTGTCTTGTCCCTTAAATCCTGTTTTTGTGGAAAAGTTGTATCTTGCTGTTTAACATCACAAGGAACTACTCTGTTCACCTTTCTTGTTAATTCTAGTAGTTTTACCTTTTACGCTGTCTTCCCTTGGCATACAATGCTGACTCTTAATAAAACTCTGTCTTTCCCTCAGGCCGAGTTGATCACTACTTTTCTAATGACATGTAAGGTTGCCACAATTCCAATTCCATAACCAAACTTTTGATATTGTATTGTTAACTTTGGCTTACTACCACCTCCCTAAGTAATTATGAACTCTTCTTTATGAGTAAGAACAATAGCCTCACAGGAAGGGTTCATGTAATCACCCTTTGCAGAAATCTGTTTTCTATGGACTAACCTGAATGCCCTTTAAACATATCTTCTAAATGCCTTTCAAACTGGTTTTCACATGTTTAGTCCTTGTAGGCAGCTTACACTTCAGCCAGTTCCTGTTTTCTCTTAATTATTTGTTACTCTTATATTCCCTATATTTTATTCCATAACTTCTAACTGAACCCCACAATGGGCTCTCCATCTTCTAAATTTACATGAAACGTTTTATTACCTCAAATGTGAAGTCTAGTTATATGTTTGATCTTTTTCCACAGGGTAACCTCTCCTCTTCTCAGTTTGTCTCTCTAATGACCAGGGATTCTCAAAGTAGGGATAATCATTAAAAGCAAACAACTGATTCACAGTCACCAAAATTTTAATTTCATGTAATTTTCATATGTCATGGCGTACTCCTTTGGTGTTCTTTCCAATTCTTAAAACACATGGCAGTATTTTGAACTTTCAACCATGTGGAAAGAAGCAGCTTGGTCACGTGACTGTGGTTTTCAACCTTCTGCCTTCAACTATCATGATTCAGACATTTTAATGCACTACTATTACTAACTGAACTTCGAATTCAACAGGCATTTAATGAGTATTTAATAGGCTAATATAAGACAATCTTCAAAGTTTCTGTTTAATATCCTAAAGCTTATTTAAGAAGAAAATTAAGTAAAGTGGAATTTCTTATTATTTGTGGGTTTTGTATCCTTTGAAATGACTTAATCTATTTGAGCCTTTAATGCATTAATCCTTTCTTGTATTTATCCTCTTCCTAACTCCATCAGCCCTTTCCTGGTGTATTTAAACTCTGATCACAAATCAAGACCACCATGTATTGTGATGAACTGTGTAACTTTGCTTGTTTCTCCTGGCTTCTGTTCCTTTGTAATTAGTCCACACTGTCCTTTGAAAAGGAAGACTACTGGAGTCTACATCTGCAGGCTCTAACGAGATTCAGGACATGCTTGTTTTAGGAATGTTAGCTGATCACTTGCCCCATGTTTTCAGAGATCCTTGCATCAAATTCTAGGCAGTTATAAAAGCAGGAGCTAGAAGCACAACTTACAAGTAAAGACTGTTGGAGAAGAGAGATGTGACATGTGGGTTGATTTAGAAAAGGAGATGACACAAAATTACCTGTATTAAGAGAAAAGACCTCAATATTGTGTGAGCCTTGAGGGAACAGAACATTCAAAAGATAAAGTACATTATATCAGAGACAAGGTAAACGAGTCCTAGGAAGGAAGGAAAAGTTTACCTTCAAATCCTGGGAAAGAGTTTCATTAAAAGAGACAGTTTATAAATAGGATGATGTATAGACCAAAGGTGAGTTATGAGAAATCTCCACAAAAAGAAAAATGTGTGGCTTTATGTCCTCTTAAGAGGAAGCAAGAAGTTCCACACCATATGGTTTAGTCTGGAAGGGTCTATGTGACAAGGAGCAAGGAAATGCTAGATAATGGTAGGACCATGAATTAGTAGCTGTAAGGGCTAACCAGCTTTCACAGGACTATAGAAGAGGAAAAGTCCAACAATGGCTGTTTAGTCCATGGGCTAGGTGCCTTAGCATCCCCAATCTGATACTGAAGGTCTGGAGGAGTGCTTGAGAGTCTGTCCACCTGGAGAATCTGGGGAAGCTGGGTTCTGAAGGCAGCAAAGGATAGCAGCAACAGCAGTAAGGGCTACACTCGCACCCTAGCCAGAAGATCGGCAGGCCTGCTGGCAGCGTGCTCCCACCTTGAAACTCTTTATGTCTGAGCCACCATAAGAAAGTGTTGTTTACACAAGAAGTCTTTCCCTTTTGAACTTTCACAAGAATGCCCTTACAAAACAGCCCAGTAGTACATCCTAGTTTGATTCCAGATCTGATCAAGTTGACCACAAAAATTAGCTATCATAGCATCCTTAATATGTTTTTAAAAAGCTTTTAGATAATTCTATTATCTAAATAGACTACTGAATGCAGCTGTGATTAAGATTTTCAAAAGTAAAAGGCTGTGGTTGATTCTGAAGATGACAAAGAAATAATGGAGGCATGGCATAGACAGATAGGACACACAATTAAAATTAAACTTCAGAATTAGATGGAAGTTTTAAGGTAAATCTCAGCCTTACAATTTGTTTTTTATTGAAAAAAAAAAACTTTTGCAGTCCTGTGAACTTCTGAGAGACTCTGTCTCTCTGGGAGAATTGTGCTAGGCCATTCCAACCAATTAGTTGGTCTTTTGATTAAAATTCTGTCCTTGTAAATTCCCAGCACAGCTATCTGAAGACCAAAAGCCTAGTTGACATTACATTCCTGAAATATCTGGACTTTGTTAACACAGAATATTTAAACATGGCCTCTGCTTCTGTCATCAGGCATAAACTTAATTTTGCAGATTTCAAATGATAATCATACTGAATAGTAAAACCTTGGCACTGAATCATAAATACACAGATGTCCCCTTCACATTTCCATACAGTAGGAGTAGAGGGACTACCCAAAAGAACATTATATTATAATCTCAAAAAATAAAAATAATTTTTAAAAATCTTTAATTCATATGGTATAATCTGTGATTTCAAGATCACTAGGCTACACCCAAGAACTAAGCTCAAATCATGATCTCATCACCCATTGGAGAATTAATTTCTTGTCTTTGAAAGCAAAAAGGGTGATGGAGGCTAGAATTATCACTGACTTCAGAGAATGTGCTGTGATACTTTCATTAAACACCTTTCCTTAACATGTACAGTAGTGATGCTGTGCTATTAGTCTCTCTGCTACACATGTCATGCCTAACATTGGGTTTTTTACCCTCAAATTCCTATACCTTGCCTTTATTATAAATTTATAATACAACAATCAAAAAGTTAAAACATTAAATTTCATACAGTCATCATATGTGTGCTTATTCTAATTCCTGCAAAGGGATATCTAATTTCTATTTCATTTTTTTCCAAGTTTTTCAAATATATCGTAAGTTTTACTTTATTGGTTTTTGGTTTTCTTGTTATAGACAAAGTGTTTCAATATGTAGATGGAATGAAATTTGCCCAAAGACAGATGGAATTAGAACTCAGGAACTCTGACCTTCAATTCAACATTTCTTCCTCCTTGGAAACACATTAGAAGTCATTTTCCAATTTTTCTAGACCCAGAGATATCTGAAATAAAAGAATTAATTTTGTCATTTTTTCTTTATATTAACAGCGCTAGGCTGAGAAACTACCACTCATGGAGACTTTAGCTCCTTCTAAAGCTCAAAATCATTCAGAGTATCTTAGTGCTCATATATTTAAAATTATCTTTCTTTTTTTTCTTTTGAAATACTAAAAACTATAAACTGAACATCCAATTTAGACTCATTGTCTCCATAAGAAAATGGTCTCTTTTTATCAAGAGATTACTTCACCCTCCTTATGAAAGTAAAATCCATAATAATCAATTAATTCTAATATTTTAACTGTATATAGATTTTTATTACAAGCAATACAAAAATATTAAATGTATGTATAGCCATTGTGACAGAATCACATATAAATAACCTACTAGTAGTGTTTATATTGTACAGTCAACACACAAAAGAGTTGTTTCTCTCAAATAATACAGTTTGAAAAATACTCAAATTTATATACAAGAGTTATTTAAGAAAAGCAAAGTAATATTTATGGAATTATATGTTCTCATGATTTGAGAAACTAAACCACAACTTATGCATTAACTACTCTCCTTATAAACCAATTCCTGGTTTATAAGTATTTTGGAGAAGACCTAAGCCTCCTCTCACAATAGCTTTTTTTTTTCTGAATTTTCGAGACAGGCTTTCTCTGTGTAGCTTTACGCCTTTCCTGGAACTCATCCTGTAGCCTGGAACTCATCCTGGCCTCGAACCCACAGAGATCCACCTGCCTTTGCCTCCTGAGTGCTAGGATTAAAGGCATGCTCCACCACCGCCCAGCTCACAATAGCATTTTAATTGTCATATTTCAACAACTAAGATAGATCTTAGTTCAGCTATGACCACGCATTTCACAATCATTAGTATTGACAATAACATTATCTCAGTCAAAAAAGATAATGCCTGGGGTGCTTAGCCAAGTAGAGCTTTTCATATGTTGATGTCTGAGAAACATTGAAGCCAAAATACCAACTACCTAACTCCAGGTAGAACCACTTTGGGTAGGCTCTAGCTCTTTCTAGCTTCTCAGCACTGCTTGCCTTCTGCTTCCTTAACATAGGATTAGTACTAGTTAGAAAGTGTCACATGCAAACCACAGTATAGTGGAGCCATTTTCTACCTTGTACAGGAGCAAATTCAGGAGATTTCTAAGTTATAAGATAGTGTAAGTTTGTTACACTTATAGTATTCAAGTTTACAGCTTATTGGGAAGAGGTTTTGTCACCTTGAAATGGATGTTGGTGTGAAGAAGAATACAAATAGATCCATATCTATCACTGTGGTAATATATTGTGTACCCTAATAAAATTTGTCTGAAGGTCAGAAAACAGAACAAACCAATAGATTAAACATAGAGGCCAGACAGTAGTGGCATACACCTTTAATCCTAGCACTCGGGAATCAGAGATGCATCTGTGAGTTTAAAGTCACCCTGGACTACATGAGATTGAATCAGTCCAGGAGAGTAAATAGAGCCAGGCAGTGGTGCCATACACCTTTAATCCCAGTACTGGGAATCATATACACCTTTAGTCCCCGGAAGTGATGGCTGGGCAGAGAAAGATGTATAAGGTGTGAGGAGACAGGAACTAAGGGCTTTTCGACAGAAGCATCCCTTTTAGCTAGAAGTTTTTCAGGCTGAGTTGTTGGTGAGGTAAGAGGTGGTGGCTGTGACTTGTTCCTTTGTCTCTTTGATCTTTCAGCATTTATCCCAATATCTGACTCTGGATTTTTTATTATAAGACCATTTAGAATTCATGTTACATAGTACCTTGCACAAAACTCAAGTCCTAGTGGATCAAAGACCTCAATATAAATCCAAATACACTGTGGTGGGTATTGTGTTCCCCAAAATATTGTGTGTTCCCTGAAATAAACATATCTGGGGTCAGAGAACAGACAGCCACTAGAACAAAGCCAAAAATGGTGGCTAGAAAATGGGAAGAGTAAGCTATAGCAGAAGTTGGGCGATGGTGGTACACACCTTTAATCCCAGCACTTGGGAGATAGAGCTAGCTGGATCTCTGAGTTCAAGGCCACTTTAGAAACAGCTAAGCATGGTGACCCACGCCTTTAATCCTAGGGAATAGGGGCAGAAAGAGAAAAGTATATAAGGCGTGAGGACCAGGAACTAAAGAAAAAAGCATGTAGTTAAGCATAACTGGAGAAGTATTCAGGCTTTGGAGCAGCACAGTTCAGCTGAGAGCCTTTGGGATGAAGACACAGAAGCTTCCAGTCTGAGGAAACAAGACCAACTGAGGGAGTGGTGAGGTGAGGAAACTGTGGCTTGTTCTGTGTCTCTGATCTTCCAGCAATCACCCCAATAACTGGCCTCGGGTTTGAGTTTTATTAATAAGACTCTTTAAGATTCATGCTACAATACACTGAGATTGATAGAACAGAAAGTGGGTGGATAGCCTTAAGAACATTGGCCCAAGAGACAAATTCCTGAACAGGACATCAGTAGCACAGATATTAAGATCAACAATTAAAAGATAAGACCTCATGTGGGAGTCCATCTCCCTCCTTTCAAAGAGTTCTTGGGGGCGGAGAAGAGAGAAATAAGCAAGTATTAGATAGAAATACAGGTGGAAATGATAAGAAATACAGAGTCACAGGATAGCTTCATGAGAGTCCTGGGTCAATACCTAGTTGCCTTGAGGTTTATTCCAAAGAGCTCTTTATATAATGCCAAGGGGCAAGGCAAAAGACCTCCCCCTTTCAAGATCAAAGTATAACATACAGCCAAGTGTAAACCCTTCAAAACACCTGGTAACCATGCCTGGATCCAAATCCCATTATGCAGCCCTGCTGGGTAAAGCAAGTTCAGATTCTCTGACCTTGAGTAAGATCATACTAGGAAGCCCCTGTGGGTCTCCACAACCTCATGAAACTCAAAAGCTTCTGTAAGGCAAAGGACATCAACAGCCTAAAGAATGGGAAAAGATCTTCACCAACCCCACATCCAAAAGAGGACTGGTCTCCAAAATATATAAAGAACTCAAGAAACTAAACATCAACAAATGAAATAATCCAATTAAAAAATGGGCTACAGATCTAAATAGAGAATTCTCAACAGAAGAATCTCAAATGGTCAAGAAACACTTGAGGAGATGTTCAACATCCTTAATCATTAGTGAAATGCAAATCAAAACAACCTTGAGATTCCATCTTATACCTATCAGAGTGGCTAAGATCAAAATCACTTATGACAGCTTATGTTGGAGAGGATGTGGAGCAAGGAAAACATTCCTCTACTGCTGGTGGGAGTGCAAACTTGTACAGCCACTTTGGAAGTCAGTGCAGCAGTTTTTCAGAAAACTGGGAATCAATCTACCACAAGATCCATATATACCACTCTTGAGTATATACCCAAAGGATGCTCAAACATATCACAAGGGTACTTGCTCAGCTATGTTCACAGCAGCATTATTTGTAATACCCAGAATCTAAAAACAACCTACATGTCCCTCAACAAAGGAATGGATAAAGAAAAATGGAGTATTTACTCACCTGTTAAAAACAATGACATCCAGAAATTTGAAGGTAAATGGATGGAAGTAAATGGAAGTAGAAAAAAATCATTTTGAGTGAGGCCACCCAGACCAAGAAAGACAAACATGGTATGTACTTACTCATAAATAAATATTAGCTATAAAATAAAGGATAACTGTGCTACAATCCAGAGAGACTAGGTAAGAAGGAAGACACAAGGAGAAATGCATGTATCTTCCTGGGAAGGTGAAATAGAAGAGATTTCATGAGTAGGGATTGGAACATGAGCCATCAGAGGGAGGTGGGAGGGAGAAAACTAAAAGAAACTACTGGAAAGGAGGACATTTCAGGGTCAGATAAAAAAAAAAAAAAACTGGCATGCAAGGGAATCTCCCAGGAATCTACAGAATGACCCCAGCTAAGACTCTTAGCAATAGCAGATACATAGCATAAACTGGCCATCTCCTATGACCAGACAAGACTTCAAGTGGAGTGAGTGGAAAACCAACCCAGCCACATAACCTTCAACCTATAGTCTGTCCTGCCTATGGGATGTGCTGGGGGTAATGGTGGCCTAGAGATTGAGAGAGTGGACAACCAATAACCTGTTTAGCCTAAAAGCCATGCCTAGAGACTATGCCCACCTCTGACACTGCCTGGAGCACCAGGACCTACAGGCTGGATGACCCAGAAACCTAGGACAGAACCAAACACAACTGGAATGTGTGTCTAGAGGGGAAATATCAATGTCATGATGCCTAACAATATTTTGTTATACTCAAAGATTGTTATCTAGCCCAGTTGTCATCAGAGAGGCTTCATCCAGTAACTGATGGAAACAGATGCAGATCCACAGCCAAACATTAGGTGGAGATAAAGAAATCCTGATGAAGAGGGGGATAAAGGATTGTAGGAGCCAGAAGGTCAGGGACACCACAAGAAAACTCACAGAATCCACTAACCTTGGCTCACAGGGGCTCACAGAGACTGAACTGACAACCAGGGAGCTGCATGGGACTGACCTAGGCAATCTGCACATATGTTATAGTTGTGTAGCTTGGTCCTCTTGTGGTCCTAACAGTGGGAACAGAGGCTGTCTCCAGTACTTTTACTGACTTTTGTGACCCTCCCCCTCATACTGGATTACCTCACCCAGCCTTAAAATATGGGGGAGTGCTTAGTCTTACTGGAACTTGACAGGCCATCTTTTGTTGATATTCATGGGAGACCTGCCCTTTCTTAACAGAAATGGAGAAATAGATTGGAGTGTTTGAACAAAGGGCATGTAGGGAGGGACTGGAAGAGAAAACTGTGGTCAGGATATAAAATAAATAAATAAATTTATAAAATAAAAAAAAAGAAATGCCATTGCTTTGTTGTAATAACTTTTCTTTGCAACACAGTAGAGAATACTTTATTTCCTAGAATTTTCTTAATAAAAGCAAACTACTATTACAGTTGTTCTTCTGTTTGATAGAAGCAAAGTCAATGATGAAATCAAAATTTTAAAAGGAATAGCATGTGTACATGGCAAAGAAACAATTCAAACTGACAATTTAAACCTTAAGTTTAAGAATGAACTGGAAGAGCAGTAAAATTCACAATTAAAAGTTTATCAAACACACCATATCCTATCCCACACCTCTGATGAAAGGCTTCCACCCTATCAGAGGCCAGGCCAGCTTTCTGAAAACCAGGTAAACCGCCCACCCCCTGCTTGTGCCCACCCAGAATAACCCCATGTCCCTCTTCTTGTCACCTTATGTGGCCCATACCTCTGGGGGAAGCCTCCACTTCCACCAGAGGCCAGACCAGCATCCTGAACCCCAGGTGACCCTGCCTGCTACTCTGCCTGCCCTCTTCCAACATAAATCCAACTGTCAATCCCCTCTTTTTATCACCACATCCCAGCCCAAACCTCTGATGGAAGATTCCCATCCCATCAGAGGCCAGGACAGCTTCCTATAACCATGCAAACTGACCCTCCACCCACTGGCTGGTTCCTACCAGCATGACCCCAAGGGCCCTTCTTCTCCTTGTCACCTTATTCAGGCCCATACCTCTGGTAGAAGCGTCCCATCCACCAGATGCCAGGCCAACATCTTGAACCCCAGATAAGACTGCCCCCCACTCTGCCCATGCTCTCCCAGCTTAATCAAAACTAACCCTCTCTCTTCATCACCTTATTCCAGCCCAAACCTCTGACAAAAGCCTCCCATTCCATCAGAGACCAAACCAGTGTCCTGAACCTAAGAAGCCAGGCCAACTCCCTGAAAACCAGAATTCTCCTACCCCATCAGAAGCTAGCCAGCATCCCAGAGGACCACTAGCCATATCAAAGGCATTGTACATAGCCAGAACCCCAGCCCCAAATTTGGGCAGTAACCCCCTACTAGACCAGAGGCCATCCAGGCCATCAGGAGTCCAACCTACAGCTTGGATGGATACCCTCTACTCAACTACAGGCCACAGTATACAGAAGACCAGAGAGGAAACAGAAACCAAGGGGGAAAACACCCATCCAACAAAGACAAATAAATTTGCACCTAGACATAAAATCACTCCAAATCCAGATGCCTAAATGTTGTGTAAGAACACAAACAGCAATAGCCAGGGCAATATGTCACCACCAGAGCCCAGCCATCCCACTACAACAACCCCTGAATAATCCAACTTTTTGATAATGATAGATGTCTTAAAGAGAAAATTAATAAATCCCTGGAAGAAATTGAGGAAAAGACAAATCAAAAAATTGGAGGAAATCAATAAATATCTTAAAGAATATCAAGAAAATCATGAAAGAAAAAAAACAGTTGAAGGAAACAAAACTGTTCAATGATCTGAAAATGGAAATAGAAGTAATAAAGAAAACAAAAACTGAAGAAATTCTGGAAACGAAAAATCTAGGCAAGTAAACAGAATACAAGAGATTGAAGAGAGAATTTCAGTCACTGAAAACACAATAGAAGAAACAGATATATTGATCCAAGAAAATGTTAAATCTAAAAAAAAATTTCTGACAAAAAAAATCTGGAACACTATGAAAAGACTAAACCTAAGAATAATAGGAATAGAAAAGGAGAAGATTTTCAATTCAAAGGACCAGAAAATATTTTTAACAAAATCGTAGAAGAAAAATTTCATAACCAAAAGAAGGACATGCCTATAAAGGTACAAGAACCTTACAGAGCACCAAATAGATGGGACTAGGAAAGAATGAGCCCTCAACACATACCAATCAAAACCCTAAACACATGGAACAAAGAATGAATATTAAAAGCTGAAAGAGAAAAGGCCAAATAACATAGAAAGACAGACCTATTAGAATTACAGCCAAGTTCTAAATGGAGACCCTAAAAGCCAGAAGGGTCCGTACAGATGGGCTGCAGACTCTAAGACACCATAAATGTCAGCCCTGACTGTTATACCCAGCAAAGCTTTCAATCACCATAGAAGGAAAAAACAAGAAATTTCATGATAAAGTGAAATTTAAAAAATATTTGTCCACAAATCTAGCCCTATAGAAGATACTAGAAGGAAAATTCCAACCCAAGGAAGTTAACTACACCCACAAAAACCTCCAACATAAGGAGGTTATCTACACCCACAAAAATACAGGAAATAAATAATCTCACACCAGCATGAACCAAAGAAGGAAAACACACACACACTCACTAACAACAACAACATAATAACAGGAAGTAACAATCAGTGGTCACTAGTATCTCTCAATATCAATGGACTCATTTTCCCAATAAAAAGACACAGGCTAACAGACTGGATATGAAAACAAGATCTATCCTTCTTCTGCATATAAGAAACACACCTCAACATCAAAGATAGACATAACCTCAGAGTAAAGCATTGGAAAAAGATTTTCCAAACAACTGGATACAAGAAAAAGCTGTAATAGTTATTCTAATATCTAATAAAAATATACTTCAAATAAAATTAATCAAAATAGCAAGGAAAATAAACTTCATATTCATCAAAGAAGACTCCACCAAGATGCTGTCTCAGTTCTCAACATCTATACCTCAAACACAAGGGCACTCACATTTGTAAAGGAAACACTACTAAAGTTCAAATCACACATTGACCTTCACATACTGATAGTGGAAGACTTCAAAACTGCACTATCACCAGTGGACTGATTATCAAGACAAAAATTAAACAGAGGTATATTGGAGTTAACAGTTGTTGTGACTCAAACAAATCTAACAGATATCTACAGAACATTTCACCCAAAATCAAAAGAATATACCTTCTTCTCAGCATCTCATGGAACCTTCTTCAAAATTGACCATATACTCAGCACAAAGCAAGTCTCAACAGATATAAGGAAACTGAACTAACCCCAGGTATCTTACCAGATTAAAGCTGGATTTCAACAACAGAAACATCAGAAAGTCTACAAACTCATGGAAACTGAACAACTCTCTGCTGAATTATCACTGGGTCAAGGAAGAAATAAAGAAATAAATTAAAGACTTCCTAGAATTCAATGAAAATGAATGCACAACATACAAAACATTATAGGACAAAATGACAGCTGTGCTAAGGGGAGAGTTCACAGCACTAGGGGCATTCATGGAGAATTTGGAGAGATCTCACACTAGCAACTTAACAGCACACCTGGAAGCTCTAGGATAAAAGAAGCAAACACACCCAAAATTGGTAGATGGAAGGAAACAATTGAACTGAGGGCTGACATTGTTAAAATATAAACAAGGAGAATAATACAAAGAATCAATAAAACAAAGAGTTGGTTCTTTGAGAAAGCCAACAAGATAGACAAACCCTTATTCAAACTAAAGTCAGTGAGAGAATATGCAAATCAACAAAATCAGAGTTGAAAAGGGGTACATCACAATAGACATCAAGAAATACAAAGAATCATTAGGCTATATTTCAAAACCTGTACTCCACAAAATTGGAAAATCTAAAAGAAACAGACAAATTTCTTGATAGATATCACTGACTAAAATTAAATCAAAATCATATAAAGAATTTAAATATAACTATAATCCCTGAGAAAATAGAAGCAGTCATTAAAATTCTTTCAACCAAAAAAAAAAAAAAATGCCCAGGGTCAGATAGTTTTAGTGAAGAATTCTACCAGACTTTCAAAGAGTTAATGCCAATACACCTCAAATTATTCCACAAGATAAAAACAGAGGGAACAGTGCCAAATTCTTTTTATGAGGTCACACTCACCCTGATACCCAATCCACACAAAACTCAACAAAGACAGAAAATTACAACTATTTCCCTCATGAACATTGATATAAAAACACTCAATAAAATACTAATAAACTGAATCCAAGAACACATCAAAAAGATCATCCACCATGACCAAGTAGGCTTCATCCCAGAGAGAGAGGGATGATTCAACATATGAAAATCTGTCAATGTAATCCTTTATATTAACAACAGAAAGAAAAAAACCTACATGACCATCTCATTAGATATTGAAAAAAACCTTTGCCAAAATCCAACACAACTTCATGATAAAAATCTTGGAGAGATCAGGGATACAAGGGATATACTTAACCATAATAGTAGCAATAAGCAGCAACCCTCAAAATTCTACTAGTAAACTTCCTACATCCAATAGACACCTCTAGTGAGGTGGATAGATACAAGATTAACTAAAAAAAAAAAAAGAAGAAGAAGAAAAAAATCAGTATTCCTCTTATATACAAATGAGAAAGAAATCAGAGAAACAACAACTTTTAAAATTGCCACAAATATAAAATATCTTGGAGTAACTGAGCAACTCTAACCAAGCAAATGAAAAGACCCGTATGACAAGAACTTCAGATCTTTGAACAAAGAAACTGGAGAAGATATCAGAAGATGGAAAGATTGTCCATGCTCATAGATCAGTAGGATTAACATAGTAAAAATGCCCATTTTACCAAAAGCAATCTCAAGATTCAATGCAATCTCCATCAAAATTCCAACACAATCATTTATAGTCCTTGAAAGAACAATACTCAACTTCATATTGATAAACAAAATAATCCAGGATTCCTAAAATAATCTGTACAATCAAAGAACTTCCAGAGACTTTACTGTGCTGATTTCAAGCTGTACTACATAGCTGTAGTAATAAAAACCACATGGTATTGGCATTAAAAAAAACTGGCAAGTGGATCAATAGAATTGAATCATAGAGCCAGGAATGCAGAGAAACCCTGTCTTGAAAAACCAAAAAAAAAAAAAAAAAAGAGTCAGGAATAATTCCACTTACCTATAGCCACCTGGTTTCCTACAACAAAGCCAAAAAAAATATACAATGGAAAAAAAGAAAGTATCTTCAACAAATGGACAAATGGTGCTGGTCTTACTGGATGTTGGCATGTAGAAGATCCAAGTAGATCCATATCTACCACTCTGAAGAAAATTCAAGTCCAAGTGGATCAAAGACTTTAATATAAATCTAGATACACTGAGCTTGATAGAAGAGAAAGTGAGAAATAGCCTTGAACTCATTAGCACAACTTCCTGAACAGAACACCAGTAGCACATGCACTAAGAGTGACTGAGGAAGTTGTGGCTTGTTCTGTGTCTCTGATCTTCCAGCATTCACCCCAATAACTGGCCTCAGGTTTGATTTTACTAATAAGACCTGTTAAGAATCCTGCTACATCTGGCACCCAATGTTCATGGTATGAATTCACAAAAAAGCCTCTTGCCTGTGGTCTTGTGAGCCCCAGCTCAGGCCTGAGCTATACTAGGCTGGTTGTGGAGGCCTACTGATTGGATTTACTGAAGAAGGCAGGGGCAGCAGGATCCCGAGTTTGAGGCCAGCCTGGGAGGCTTGCTAAGAAGTTAAGGCCGGCTGGGGGTCTAGCTACAAATGGTGGTGGGACCATGGAGGCAGCAGCTGCTGCTCCGAGTTGCTGGCTCCTTCTCATTGTGTTGGTGACTGCGGTGATGCTGCTACCTGGGATGAAGTGTTTACTACTGCTTGTTCAGAGAAGAATTGCCAGGACCACCGTGTTTCAAGAAAGCATCGGCAAAAGTCAGTTTGGAAACGTTTGGCTAGACAAATGGTGGGGAGAAATTGCTGTGAAGATTTTCTCTTCTCGGAAGGAACATTCATGGTTCCAAGAGACAGACAATTATCAGACTGTGATTGCTCAAAAAAAAAAAAAAAAAAAAAAAAAAAGAAATCTAAAGGAAACCTTGACTACACCAAACAGCAGCTTTGAAATCTTCAAAAGGATGATGGGACCCCACAAAGATGACTCCACATGGACTATGGTCTATGGTAAAGCCTAAGGTGATTAACACCATGGAAAGGAAAGATAGGCTTTGAACTCCAAACTGTTCAGGACAATTTCCAGACAGCTAGCTGAGATGATCCAGCCTGACAGACTACTCAAACAAGGACTTGAAACAAGCCCTGCATTTTCCCATTGTGCAGAGACTGGACAAATGATACAGGACTTGACAATTAACCCAAAAATTTTCTTTTCAGGATCCCCTAAAGATGTTTTCACCCCCAGAAAGCAGGAGGTGATTTTAAGAAAACGATGCCCACATTCCCAAAAGGTGGGATGGGAAGTTTTCGGTTGTTTAATGAGTTTTGGATATTGTCATTGTTTACAATGGTTGGCTACAGGTTGTTAATTGTTTTTTGTTTTGTTTTGTTTTGTTTTTATGTGTAGACACTAGTATTACTATTACTTTTTTTTGAGCTGAGGATCGAACCCAGGGCCTTGTGCTTGCTAGGCAAGCACTCTACCACTAAGCTAAATCCCCAGCCATCAGGTTGTTAATTGTTAATGGTAAGGAAAAAATGCTGAACATGGAGATTAGATTCAGAGGTTTTATTTAAAAAAGAAAGAAAAAAGAGAAAAGAGAATATAGATATGAGGTAGATCACTGAATCTACACTAAAAAGAAAAAGGGGAAGATACAAAAATGACAATAGGTAGATTACTGAATCTATTATGAAAAGAAAAAGTACTTTTAAAAAGGAACTACTTGTTTTACATAGGATAAGTAATGAAAATTTTTTTGTCTGAGTTTATCAAATGTTACTGGACTGGACATTTTTATATGTAACGGAGTTTTTCTCCTGAATCTGTCAAATGTTAATGGACTAGACATCACTAATGTAATCTTGACTGTGTATAATGTATATACTTATTGGATATGGGGATATGATTTTTCTTGTATTAGTTATAAGCTTGTTTTAATTTTAGACAAAAACAGGGGAAATGTGGTGGTATTGTGTTCCCCCAAATATTGTGTGCCCTAATAAACTTATCTGGGGTCAGAGAACAGGACAGCCACAATATTAAATAAACATAGAGGTTAAGCAGTGGTAGCACACGCCTTTAATCCCATACTTGGGAGGCAGAGCCAGGCAGATGTCTGAGTTCAAGGCCACATTAGAAACAGCCAGGCTGGTGAATCACGCCTTTAATCCCAGGGAGTGATGGCAGAAAGAGAAAGATCTAAAAGGCATGAGGACCAGAAACTATAAGCATTTGGCTGGTTAAGCTTTTAGGCTTTGAGCAGTACAGTTCATCTGAGATTCATTTTGGATGAGGACTCAGAAGCTTGTAGTCTGAGGAAACAAGACCAGCTGAGGAACTGGTGAGGTGAGGAAGCTGTGGCTTGTTCTGTGTCTCTGATCTTCCAGCATTCACCCCAATACCTGGCCTCAGGTTTGATTTTATTAATAAGACCTGTTAAGAATCCTGCTACAACTGACAATTAATAAATGAAACCCCACATACAACAGAGGGCTGATTTCCATGTATAAAGAACTCAAAAAACTAGACATCAACAAACCAAATAATCCAATTAAAAATGTGGTACAAATCTAGACAAGAATTCTCAACAGAAGACTGGGAGTTGGGTAGTGATGGGAATATGAGGGATCAGTTGGAGGTGGGAAGGGAGAGTACTGAAAGAGACAACTGAAAAGTATGTTTTGGCGGGGTGACTTTTCAGAGTCAGGTAGAAACTGGTGCAAGGGAAACTCCCAGGAATCTACAATGATGACCTCAGTAATGGGGGATAAGGAGCCTTAACTACCACCTCCTGTAACCAGGTAAGACTTCCAATGGATGGCTCAGGACATTAAGCAAGCCACATAACCTTCTACCTACAATTTGTCCTGCCTACAATATGTGCTGGAGTGCAGAACTTGTGTGAGTGGCCAACCAATGACTAGTCCAGTGTAAGAACCATAGCACATGAGAAAGCTCACCCTTCATCCTGCATGGAGAGCCAGGACCAGAGGCTGGATAGCCCAGATCCCTAAGATAGAACCAAATGTGATTGGCAAAAAAAAGTCAGTGAAATGATTCCTAATGATACTCTGCTATACTTGTAGATTGATGCCTATTCCAATTATCATCAGAGAGGCTTCACCTTCAGAACAACATCCAAATGTGATATTAATTCCACAAAAGTCTTGTCCTAATTAGAGCTACGAGATTACTTTTAGAATGTCCTTTATCACATCATGATAAAAAGCATTCGCTCAGGTGATATGAGAGGAGACACACACAAAGAGGTGAGGAAGGCCACTGTCCTCATCCTGGGTGTCCACTGGAGCTGCTCCCAGGCTCCTGCCTATCTCAGGGAGCCTGAGAGAAAGTGTGTGAAAAGATGTTCAGTTCAACCATTTTGAGAAATTCTCCCTCTCTCCTCTGTAGTAAATAAAATAGTAGGTCCTGTTTTGTCCCTTTTTCAATGAAGGGATATGAGAGACACTCCTAAAGATCCAGTCATACATGTGGGTGCGATTTTTCCTTTATGATATGCCATCAACCACTTTCCCTTCTCCCTCCTCTCTATTACACTGCACCCTGCAAGCACAGTATTGCATGCCTTACAATGTAAGAATGCTACCATGGGACTGACTCTTCAATTAGTATTCGTTTGCTACAAGAATGCTAATAATACCCATAGCAGAGATGCATAAGAAATTCTGTGCTGCCAGAGTAATTGTCGAAGATACTACAGTATTTAAATTGGTTTATCCAGAAAGAGGATGCAAGACATTCAGAAACCCCCTTTCCCCCTCCCCGGGAGTTCTTCGGCCAGGCTTTCCATTGTCAATATGTCCTTCAACACTAGTTTCCACACTATCTATTATAATCTAATATAAACTTCAGTGAAAATAAACACTATGCATTCCAAATTTTTCCAAACCCTAAGACCAGCGAATAATTTTGTAGACCTTTAAACATTTTGGAGACCTCTAATGTAGACTCTTCAGAATGATAAATAGCAAGACTAAAATAGTCTCATTTTGCTAACAATTTGATCCAAATATAATCACACTTGCAATTTTAATGAAGAAGAAAATATACATGTATATTTAAAAAGTGACCTAATTCAGCTTTAATAAACTATGCATTTTTATATCATCAGCCAAATTTCACATACTGTAAAATACCACATACTTAGAAAAATCAGAGGAAAGGCACAGTAATAAATTTTAAAACAACATAAAATTTCACAAGCACTAATACAACTACAGAATTCCTTATCCACAGGAAAAAAAATGGATTAACCTGGCAAGGGTACCTGTATTGGTATGTGGAGGTTCATGTTTGTATATATGTGTGTGATTATGCCTTTTTTCTTTTATTCTAAATCTTAATATGAAATTACATTGTTTTATGCCCACAGGGGGGAAAAAAGTAAACACAATGAAGAATACAAAACACAGCTCATTTAGCTCATCAATACTATTCATATCAGTATAAAATGAACATAACATGCTTACTATGTATTATTTTAATTGTGCTTATTTCAAATATATGGAGAAACTAATATATGATAGCCACAGCTATCCTACTGTTTATAGTTAGTCATTTTATATTGTTAGCTGACTCCCCATGTCTTCCCACCCCACCAAAAATGCTCTCACAGTGTTATTCTCTAGGCCACTAACAAGAAATCTATCATATTTTCCATCCTCCACTCTAATTTTTCATCAAAACACCGTATGGAAAATGAGCATTTGCAAGGAAGCAATAAGCCTGTTTGCAGAATGATCTCTCCCACTCACATGTCATTTTATATTGAATCCCTATTTCTCTCTTGCCTGTACACCAAAAGTTTTGGAAATAAAAATGTAAGATTCTTATGAACATTTATAAGCATACATGGCATGTCTGTCAGAATATCTTCACTTATAGGTTACAGCCTGTCTAACGTCTGTTCAAAAAATGCAATTAGTTTTTGGAGGTCCAAAGTCAAACACATTGTCTTAGGAAGTAGTTTTAAAGCAAGCCATACAGCTCTCTACTTGGTAATTTAAATGACTGACCGCTCAATTTATGAGCATTCCCAGCGATAAAATTCAGCCTGAACTTAATAATAGCACATTTTATGTGACAACGATGACAATTACAATCTATAGTTACTGCAGTCGCCCTTTGGTCTAGGGAAAAATGACAGTATTAATTATACACACTTGCCATTTATCAGACTTAACTTGGCAGGCGATTGAGCTGAGAACTATCTCCAACTTGACTTCTACATTTACCATTTTCTAATCCACTGAAACGAAGATAATTAGAATAGAAAAAGATGAGCAGCTCCTTCTTCCTGGGCCTTTATCTTGATTTCGTGTACAGTACAGTTCTTGGTTCATTTTATACCACTTGCATTAAACCCCCACTGTTGTTTGCCTCCTAAACTATCACAAAGGGAATATATTTCCTACTGAAGCATCATGAAACTTGGGCTACATGCAACTTTCACATTTTCATTTTATATCTTATGTTTATATTTGAGCTACTTGAGGATTCAGGTCCTTGTTATTTTATTTGTCCTGATAGTTTGCATTATGATACAATGAGGAATAAGTGTCTAAAAGCATGAATTACTGTCTAAATAGTTTGACTCCTAAACAGAATTATTTTCATTCAATCATTTTTGTTACTTTATTGAATCATAAACCTGTCTTATTTAGGACTTTTGTACTCCATGTATTAGTAGAGATCCAATGTGTCATTTAAGATTCAAGACAATCATGACATCATGCTTATTTGCTTCTGTGTTCAGGGTAACACAGTGTCTTCTCGGATAGCTTAGGGAAATCTTATTTATTGAGCTGTTGCCACAGTTTTTATGTACAATCTTTGATGAATCTTTGTAAATCTTGGAATATCTCTTCCTAGAATAAAAATATTTAGTGGGTTAGAAAGATTAACAAAAATTAGACCATAGCTAGAGTTCCTGAAGCGTTACTAGTCTGAAACATGGCAGGAAAATATGACAAGAAGCAGCACCAATAGAGAGAAACTTAAATAGATAAAATATATTTACATAAGCAGGTAACTTTACAAGAGACTGTTCATCTATATAGGCAGCATGCTATACTGGAAAACACTGCAGAAATAGCCAAGAGCATGATGTCCCTTACAGGTGGAACCTCAAAATATTGACTCAGAAACAGAGAAAATGTCAGTTATGGGGGCTGTGGGCAGGAAAAAATGGGCAGATGTTAGGCAAAGAGGTTTTTGTTTGTTTGTTTTGATTTTTGTTTTGTATTCTATTTTTATTTGAAAATAGCTTTTTCATACAATATATTTTGATTACAGTTCCCCATGCCCCAACTCCACCCAGATCCTTCTTAAGTCCCCTCCCACCCAAATCCACACTCCTTCTTCCTTGCTTTAACAAGAAAACAAACAGGCATCTAAAAAATTAACATAAAATAAAAACAGGAATAGGATAAAAAGAATCTAAGAAAAAGAGAAAAAGAAAAAGCACAAGAAACATGGTGCTTCATTCACACACAAGAAAGCCCACATAAACATAAAACTGAAAACCATAATATATATGCAAAAGACCATAAAGTTAAAAAAATATTCTGACAAAGCATTGTGAGACAAAGACCCTCCAAAAATGCCATTAAGTTTGTTTTGTGTTGGCCATCTACTGATGGGCATGGGTCCTGGCTTTAAGAAGGGTTTGTATATCTAGTGAGCCTCTGTTGGAGAATTTCCCTTGTGAGTGCCCCAGCTCAAATTATACTACAGAGCTAGAATAATAAAAATGGCATGGTACTGGCATAAAACAGAGAGTCCAGGAACATCAACATGGCCTCTGGTGGCTACATGGACCTATAGTTAGAGGCCATGTTGATGTCCCTGATCCATGCTGCCACAGGAGACCATGTGAAGTCTGTGGTATCTAATGCCACTTGGAGAACACAATGATGCCCATGGTTCATGATGCTGACTGAGCCCATTATGAGGTCCATGATCCGTGATACCACTGAAGACTGTGGTTGTTTGTGGTTTGTGCAGACTTGGAAAACCAGGTAGTAATCCACCATGATCCATCCATGATCCATGGTGCCACTGGCTATTATAGGCAAGGAAGCATCTGTTGCGATGATATTGATTACTCCAGACTAGTAATTGAAAATGAGAGACATTGAAGGCTTCTGCAATAACCTCTCCCTTCCCAGCCACCAAAGAAGAAAAGAGAAGCCTAGACAGGAAGCCCTTGAGGGAAGCCCTTTGAATTGTGATAAGGATGCTGAACTGTAGCTCTTCACAGTTGCTCACTTCTAGCAGTAGGATAGGAAGGGCTCAGTTGTCTTTGACGGACAGGCCACTGGAGGGTAGACCATACTGCCATGAGGACGTGGGCAAGACAAATTGTAGTGGGTCAGGACACAGGGTGGGAGTGCATACCTGGGAGGAATGAGAAGCAAGTGTGATCTGAATGCATTGAATGAAATTCCAAAATAAGCAATAACAATTATATAAAAATAAACCATATAGCCAAAGAGTTTCAACTTAATTATGAAATGAGAGAATTACTGAAACCTTTTGTAATAATTCTGACAATAATTAATAATACTTTATTGCCTATTTGGTATGAGTTCCTTAATGCCCCTTCCAGCAAAAACAAAGTAAATATAGGAGTAACAAATGTGTTAACTAACTTAGCAATTATTTTAATATATATTATATGTCAAATTTTATGCTATACTTACCTTAAATATCATAATTTTGCTCTTCATTTACACTTCAATAATTTGGGGAAATTCTTTTAAAGCTGAAATTCTAGGACTAGAACTACCTGCGCAGCTGCTCCTCAAAGGCTCTTTAAAAAAATTCTTCATCATACTTCTGTTTTTTCATCTGATTCACTTGAGCAGCACATCTATAAATTCTCTTGATTTCTAGAATGTCTTATGGTCATGAATTTCTGAAGTACAGTCTACAGAAATGGGTGAAATTTAGAAAATGAATTTTTTGATAGCGACCCATTCTTACATTAAATTTCTGCCAGCAGAGTTT
The DNA here is from genome assembly GCF_903995425.1 of Onychomys torridus. Classification (NCBI taxonomy): domain Eukaryota; kingdom Metazoa; phylum Chordata; class Mammalia; order Rodentia; family Cricetidae; genus Onychomys; species Onychomys torridus. Next base: position 67,938,900 of record NC_050445.1, on the reverse strand, counting down.
TTCCAATGCAAGAAGCGAAGACTGATCTTACAATGTTAATGCTGGAAAAACTTGCATTAGATATGGAAGAGTGCTCCTGTACAATTCCCACATCTAGGGTAGGTTAGCCATTTTGGAGAACAGGCCATTTAGGAGAATGATCCTATCTTTGTCTTGACTAGAATCAATCATTTGAGCATTTTCAGTTATACCTATGTAAGAAAGTCCTTAGGAGTTTTTTTGTTTGTTTGTTTGGTTGGTTTGTTTTGTTTTGTTTTTAATTAGAGCAGTGAAATAGACATCTATAGAGGATTCAGATTAAGAAATACGGTATATTCTGTCAAATAATGCTAACTGTGTATATAGAGATGTGTAGTTGGAGTTTTTCTGCTTGGCCCACAGTCAGGACAAATCTCTCTCACCTGCCAGGCCCATAGACGCTCAGAACCAACCAAGTAAACACACAGAAACTTACATTGTTTACAAACTGTTTATGGTCATGGCAGGTTTCCTGTTATCTACTTCTTCTATCTTAAATTAACCCATTTCTATTAATCTATACTTTGCCACATGGCTTGTGGCTTACCGGTGTCTTTACATGTTGCTTGTCATGGCTACGGCTGGAAGTCTCTCCTCCGCCTTCCGCTTCCCACAATTCTCTTCTCTCTTGTCCCGCCTATACTTCCTGCCTGGCCACTGACCAAATAGCATTTTATTTATACAGAGAGATATCCACAGCACTTCCCCTTTTCCTTTTTTTTTTTTTAAAGGAAAGTTTCAACTATTTTTAACTTTTACATAGTAAAATTTCGACAAATTGCACCCAAAGTGTTGACAAGAGTTTCCACCTAAAACCTGACCAAAAAAAAAAAAAAAAAATCTAAAACAGAGCTAAAACAGCTTCCTAGTTGTCTCTCTCAAGTTAGCAGCAGCCTGCCGGTTTGAACTACTATGGCAGGTTCCTGGCGTGTGAGTCTGACCTGCAATGTTGTGGGAAAGAGGAGTCTACAAGCAGCACTTTATTCTACTGCATGGTGGATTTAGCCTTTGCTAGTTTAAAAAAAAAGTTTCTGGGCTTCTGATAGTTGATAGAGTACACTTGGCTCTAGACCCAGATCTGGCAGTAAACTGTACCACCACCATGTTGGGAAGCTGAGGTAGGTAGAGCCAGCAGCCACAGCATCCTTTCAGTCTTACAAAGATGGATATTACACAGAGAATTTTGTTTGTCTTGTCTTTGGAATTTTTAACTACAGAAAAAGGTTTGATCATAAAAGCTGTTGAGTTAAACAAATATGTAAATTTTAAAGGTATCTTGACTTCAAAATTTGGATATAAGGATATGTTGCTTTGGAAAAAAGTCTCTGCTTTTGTTTTCACAGAAAACCAGAGGCTGTGGATTTGTTCCAGATTAAGACACATCAGGTTTGATCAGCCAAGACCACCTGAAATGTCTCCAATGACACCATAGCCCAGATGATCCAACATCCAGAATGATTTCAAGGCAACTGGCTCAGAGATTCACCCTCACGGAGTACTCCATAATCCTAAAATTTTCTTTGTGACCCCATAAGATACAGCACCCCCCTGCAGCAGGAAGTAGTAAGAGAAACTACGCCCACATTCCCAAAAAATATCAAGCTGGCTTTAGAGATGGAATTGGCTCACTCCTTCTCTAAACCCAGACATATTGCTAAAAGAAAAGGTTAAGACATTCTTATGTCCTAAATCAGAAGAGCCCTCTGGTGTGGCTCAGAGAAAAACCAATATTTTTATTTTAAGCAGGTGATTATAAATGCAATCTCTTTCTAAATAAAAAAAGGGCATATGATATAGACATAATAGGAAGAAAGGGTAGATTAAGGAACTTACTTTTAAAGAGCAACAACTTGTTTAAAATGTTTTACATTGGTATAGATTTTAGTCTATTGATACAAACTTAAAGTTAGTTTTGTTATACTATGTGTACATTTCTATACTTGTTTAAGGTATCATGTTTGTATGGCTCATTTAAATTGTAATGGATAATTAAAATAGATTAATAATTACTCATCTATGATAATCATACTTGTAGCCATGTTACATTTTCTAGGTATACATAGATATATTTAAGATAGACAGGTAATCTTCAAACACTTCAAAGGTCTAAAATATGGCATTTAAAATATTTTTTTAAAAATTTAGACTTTCTGGACAGTGAGACATGTCTGCTCCTGGCAACACTGATTTACTTCAGTGAGGAGGATGGACACTGAAGACACTTCATATCTTATCTTCACTTGGCAAAAATAGCCATTTGGACAAGAAACTGTTCTTTCCTGGACTACTTGATCGACTGGACATGTAGGACCCATAGAAAGGTGACCACTAAACTTTGCTTGACAAAAGGGTCCTTCAGGTTCCTGCTTCAAAGAGGAAACTGCCAGACATTCTACAGGACACTGAGAAAAGTGACTGAGAGACTCTAACCCTGTGGGCTGAAGACAAATGCCCCAACTTTACAAAGGAACATTAGGTGACTGTCCAGGCTGCCTGCTGTCTCTGTCTACTTTTGCAAGACTCCCAAAAAATGCTTGCATCCTTCTCCTGGTTCTCAGGTAATATTATATCCTTCTGAGGCCTATGATGTGGTTAAAGACTAGATAGTTATAATTTCCTCAGTTATGATAAAAGATAAGTTAGATATAAAACCTTAGACTCACAAATATAAGATACATAGGATATCTTCTTTAATATTGTAACTGTAATTCTTGCTGGATAATTGTTTTCTTATCTGAAATTTTACTATATAAAAGTTAAAACCTTTCTTTAAAAATAAAAAGAAAAGGGGAAGTGCTGTGGGATGTTCTGTATGTCAAATGTGTTACTCTGATTGATTAAAATAAATAAAGTGTTGATTGGCCAGTAGCCAGGCAGGAAGGATAGCGTAGGTGGGACAAGGAAGAGGAGAAGGCTGGGAACAGGAAGGCTGGGGAGATAGACTGCCAGCCACCGCCATGACAAGATGTAAGTTACTGGTAAGCCACGAGCCATGTGGCAAAGTATAGATTAGTAGAAATGGGCTAAATATAAGAGTAAGAGCTAGACAATGGTAGGCCTGAGCTAATGGCCAAGCAGTTTAAATAATATAAGTGTCCGTATGATTATTTTGTACATGGTTGTGGGTCCGCAGGGATTTGGTGGCACCAGGAGAGAAGCTCTCCAACTACAGAGATGTTTTGATTCTCATGGATTACCCCAGCAAATGTTTGTTTTTAGGGACAAAGGTGGAACATATTGGTTTCAGGATACTTGTGGAAACAGAATGAGGGAATTTCAAGGCATCTTTATAATTTCACTTTGCAACAAAGGGAAGACAAAAAGAAAACAAGTGAAGGTACTATGTTTTATGAATTTGGGGTGAAAAGCAAGACCTTTTGAAAACTCCTGTTGACTTGCTTGGAGAACAGACTATAATTTCATCAATATTTCTGTGATAGGCAGAAAAAAATACGTATCTCTAAAGAGTCTACATTTTATTTAAAAAAAAAAACTAAATATGTTGTATGGAAAAAAGACTTTGCTAATAAAATTAAATTAATAATATTATGAAAGTAACATTATTCACCTCTAAAAGAACAGCTAGGAGAATTAACTACTAAAGTAAAAAAAAAAAAAAAGTCATAATTAAGGGAACCTGAAATACGATCATAGAAATATCCTTACAACATTACATTAGATCAGAGACTAACTTACATCTTTACTTGTCAGTGAGGCAAACAATCATAAAGTTTTGCCAAACATATAGGAGAGCTGAAAAGTAAGTATTTCCACAAATACTTGAATTTACAGAATTCATGGAATGTATGAAATACTTGAGTACTAGAATATTTCAGTGAGAGTTCTCCAGAGAAATAGAACCAAAAATTGATAGATGGATAGATTAATAAATAATGCTGACACATAAATAGATGTCTGATAGATATATGATTGATAGATGACAGTTCAGATAGATAGATTGTAATTATTTATGATGGTAAATTTACACAATTAAAGAAGATGATATACTCTAGAATCTGTATAGTTGGTTGAAAAGCTGGTGAGCCTGCATATTTGGTGACATGGATCAGTCTGAGCCCAAACACCTGAGAACAGGAATGTTCATGGTGCAGTTATAAGTCCAAGCATTAGAAAACAGCAAATATCCCAGATCAAGCATGCAGAAGAAGGCAGATTATCCTATCCTTAGTCTTTTTGTTCTATCTGGGTTCTTATTGGTTTGGATGATAGCCACCTACATTGGAGAGCATTCTATGGAATCATGGCTATATCTCCTGGTGGATATTCCTCCCTAAAATAAGACCTCTAGTCCAACAGAGCATAGTAAGGTAATAAGAACAGAAGGAAAAGTCTTAACTAACATGTCACTGGGACAATAAGGGGTGGTGTCTCTTCTTTTGTTCCCATATTGTGGATGTTAGCTTGAGAGTATCCATAGACTTCCATAAGTCTTGCAGCAACTGTCACTCGGCTGTAACTGAGTCTCAAAGGCCATCTTACTCGCATGTCAAATCAGCTGCTCAATGTGCCAAACATCAGCAAGATGAGTAAAGTTCATGAGTATGGGCACTCTATACACCATGACTGGCAAGTGAGTTTCTTGGCTAGAAGCCATGCTATGCAGTGAAATACTATGATATTGGATACAACGTGAAGACAATATACAGGTAGTAGTTCTGACAGAAGCATGCTGAGCCCCAGAGGCAAACTCACTGAACTTATAACTAGGGTGTTTATTTTGATAAACAAATGCTGCCCCTTTCAAGAGGGATGGAGTCCAACATAACAGTCTTCAGAATACCTGTTTGATCATGCTTAGGAATAAGGAGACTCATAGTTCATCTATGATTCTGGCCAATTCAGAACATAGCCTTGACTGTAGCCAGGCACACTGTGTTGCTAAGCACATTCATTCATAATCTAATCCTGTCAAAGTCCCACATTGATGGTGAACCTATTGGAAGATGAAAGGGGCAGTTTTGGAAAGCACCAGGCCAATTGTCTGACACAAATCATTAGCTATTCCATAGATGAATGGTGAGAATTTTTTCACATAAATGGTAAAGAGGAAGCTATTCCTTTGTCCCTAGAAATATAATGAACCTGAGCACTTAATGCAGTCCTTTAGTAGGCTAATGAAAGTCTCTGGGTAGACTTCATTTATATGCTTCCTTTAGCTAGTGGCTTAATGTATTTTTGTTCAGTGACAAACACATGCAAGTTTATTTCCTATCTTAGTTGAGGTTTCTATTGCTGTGAAGAGACACCATGAGTCTTAAAAGAAAAACACTTAATTGGGGCTGGTTTACAGTATCAGAGCTTTAGTCCAATACCATCACAGTGAGCAGTGAGAAACATGGCAGCATGTAGACAGACATGATGCTAGACAAAAAGCTGAGAGTTCTACATTTGGATCAGCAGACACTAGGGAAAGACTAAGTCATACTGGGCCTAGCTTGAGCATCTAAGACCTGAGCACACTGAGCCTAGCTTGAGCATCTGAGACCTGAGTACACTGGGCCTAGCTTGAGTATCTGAGACCTGAAAGAAAACCCAATCCCTAGTGGCACACCTACTCCAACAAGACCACACCTAATAGTCCTATTCTCTATGGCTAAGCATTCAAACACACGAGTCTATGAGGACAATTCCTATCCAAACCACCACATTTCCCCATTTTTTCTAACCCAAGCATGAGTCCAAATTTTCTAGAGGACATTTTTAGAATTCGGATTGCTAGTCATCTCTATCCCTCTCCACCTACCCACACATGAGTGTGTCATTTAGTAATTCAAAAGAAGAGCCTAAAGAAAAAGACATTTCTAACAGTTCTATCATGCATATACTTGAAAGGACCACACTTTAAAAATGAAATTTGCATTCACCATAGAAAGATTCAGGATTTGTGAGGCCTCTAATTTATGAAAACCTAAGACTAATATTATAAATCCAGTATTAGACATAGGAACTGAAATAGACCTTAACAAATTACAGTGTCATAAAGCTCTGATCCTAAAAAGGAGTTAGGAGTTTTCTAATTTACATAAACTGTGAAGCCAAGGTTCATTTGGGCATCATAAGTAGGTAACAGTAACACACATAAAATAACCATTTGTTTACTTAGAGATTTTGTAGTGATTAAAATGAGATTTATTCTGCTCTTTAATAAAAAAAATCAATAGATCTTTTCCTTTGACTATGATAATCTAGCTGATGGTGCAATATCTAAAACTATTTCTATAGCACTGGATGGAAAAGTGTTACACTGATAAAAAAGAAATGCCAGCTGCCAGTGCCTCAAATAGGGCCACATAGGGTTGTAGGATGGCATTGCCCTATGCACTGGCACATATGAAGCTGTATCCAGGTCACTGTGGTCATCTTCAAATCCTATTTGGGAATAACAGCATTACAAACAAGTTTTGAGCTTTCAATTTACCTGTGTGAGCTTCTATAATGTCCCTATCTGATACTGAAAGGTGGAGAAAAATTATATATCAATATTTTCCCCAACAATGGTCTCATATTTCTAGAGATCAACTATAACTGATAGAAAAGATACTTACATATATACTGGCCTTTATGCAATTTTGAAAACATACTTGAAATGTCTGAACCTTTTAATAAACTCTAAGTACTCCAGATGCCACCAACATGTCTTCCTTTGTACCTATAAAATTACCACAGGAAAATCTGCTTCTCTTATGCCTAGGTCTAAAGAAATTTGTCTTGTGACCAAACAGCTAACCTTACTTCTTCAGATGTTTCCTGCCAACACCATTGACTTCACTGAGGGCTGCTGGGCTTGGAGAATGAAAAGCAGCCCAGATGGTTTTGAAAAGTAGAACTGGGATTTGACTTTTAAGTGTCTAAATTAGATGAACCAGATGCATCCTACCCTCTGCACCACACAAAAAAGAAATCAACATACTATTTCACAAAACTTCAAAAGTCTGCCCCTTTCACTCAAGAAGCAGATTTCCCCCCCTCAGAATGGAACTGCATGTATTCAGTTACAGCAAAGTTATAGAATGAGAAATGGAAGGGACAGAAAAATCAATTTATTGAACACTCTGACCTAGCTTTGATGTGCAGTGCAGCAGAGGCATCTCAGTACAAACCTATAATAAATGTCTCTGATCAGCCAACAAACTCTCCCTGGCTATAATACACAGCAAAAGAAGTAGGGATCAGGCAGTAGTAATTATCTGACTGGTTTGATCTTTACAGCTGTCCCATATTTTAACCCAAATCAGAGATAAGCTGTCCGGATTTTTTTAATGTTTTAATCTGAGTAATTCTCTTTAAGGAAACTAAGCTCATTCACTTTCATGATTATTTTTAACAATGTGCACTAAGATTACATAGGTTTTTAAAAGTCTTTTCAAATCATCAGTGAATTGGCTGTCCCTATAAACCTATGTGCTCACAGGACTCAGATTTTTCTGAAAGTTGGAATTATATTGTATCTAGTTAAAGAGTTGAATACTATTTGACATAGGAATAGTAGGCAGTATTTACTTAAATAATGGTTGGTATATATAAAAATACTATATAAAGTAAGATTAAAAGAATAATCAATACATATAAAATAAAACTAAAAATACTAGGAATAGGATTTTTCATTATACTTTAGAATATACTTCTAGAATATGGCAGCAGAATAAAAATAAAGTCTCTCTCCTTTAATTTTTATTACCCTACTCTAATGTTCCAAGGCCATTTCATCTATAGTTAGGAGCCAAGGAAAAGGAATTAACATAAAATTGGAAAATAACAAAATAAAAGGATTTTGCTTGGTTATTTGTATTATTTGTTATTTTAACTTCCTTAAAAGCATTCTTCAAGCTACACAATTGTCTCGCCATGCAGAGGGCCTAGTCCAGTCCCTTGTAGACTCTACAGCCATTGATCCAACTTTCATGAGTTCCCACTAGTTTGGTTTGGTCGTCTCTGCAGGTTTCCCCATCGTGATCCTCATGCATTTGCTCATAGAATCCCTCTTCTCTCTCTTTGACTGGACTCCTGGAGCTTGGCCTCGTTCTTGGCTGTGGATCTCTGCATCTGCTTCCATCAGTCATTTGAGAAAAGCTCTGTGATGACAGGATATTCACTGATCTGATCACTGGGGGCCTCCCTGACAGTTGTAGCTAGAGTTTTCCTGGTCCTGCCTGCCCCATAGTCAGGACAAATCTCTCTCACTCGCCAGTCCCGCAGCCACTTAGATCCAACCAAGTAAACCCACAGAGACTTATATTGCTTACAAACTGTATGGTTGCAGCAGGCTTCTTGTTATCTAATTTTTGTATCTTAAATTAATCCATATCTATTAGGCTATAAGTTGCCATGGGGCTCATGGCTTACCAGTACCTTACATCTCGCTTTCCATGTCAGCAGCTGGCAGTGTCTCTCTGACTCAGCTTTCCACTTCCCAGGATTCTCCTCTCTCTTTGTCCCACCTTTACTTCCTGCCTGTCTACTGGCCAATTAATGTTTTATGTCTTAACCAATCATAGCAACACATTTAACATACAGAACATCCCACAGCATTCAGTACAATAAGAATCCATTCTTGGTGCATGAGGGGGCTTTTGGAACCCACTATCTATGATGGGATGCCTCATGCAGCCTTGAGGCAGGGGGAAGGGCTTGGACTTGCCTCTACTGGATGTGCCTCCCCATGGCAGGAGTGGGGGTGGGTTGAGGGGGAAGGCTGGGGGATGGGAGGAAGAAAGAGAGGCTTTTGATTGGTATATAAAATGAATGAAAAAATTCTTAATGTTTTTAAAGCATTCTTCAATACAAGATTCTCAGTACAATTGCCATTTTAGCAATATTTTTATTTTGAACATACTCACTCCTCTTCTCCACTTCCATTCCCTCCTTGCCAACTTTGAGATTTCTTCCTTTCTCTTTTTTTTCTTTCCTTATAAGTGTCCAGTCTCTGCTGTTCCAATAGTCTTGAGAGTGAGCCCTTCCTGGTGGCCAACCTCCTTTTCCCTCTCCCAGAAACTATAAAATGTAATAGCTCTCAGTACAATCATCTTTAGGTGGGTTTGCTAGACAAATATGAAATAGTCTTGACACCAAAACATAAAATGTTCTTGTTGGGATTGTCAAAACTGGGTCCTTTCTAAAGGCATCTGGTTTCTATGTATATTGAATGACAATTGGCAGGAAAAAAGAAATCAGAAAACAGGATTTAAGGATGGGGATTTTCTAAAGACTCATGGGAGGAAAGTTTTCTTAATTGTGTTTTAAGTAAATGATAATAATAAAGTTACTTTGGGCCCAGGGTTTAACAGGGTTTATAATACAGAAAATTTCAAATCCTGGGCTTTGCAGTTGAATCTCTTCCACAAAACCAGCCTACTTCTGAAAATAATTCCAAGCCTGTGGTCATAATGAAAAAGTAGTCAAAACCAATATTCAGAAATATTCTATTGTTTGTACCCAGCTGATTTTTAGTAATTGGTGCTTCTATGAAGTATTTATGTATGAATGTATGTATTTTGCTTCTTTTTTATATGTATTGAAATAAAATATATTCAAAATGTGCAGATAAATAATGTAGATGTATTTTGAATTTTATTTTTTGTAAATATAGATGAGTCACCACAGTGAGTTATTACAATATCAAATGGCATAAAATGGTGATCAAATATACTTAGGACTTGGCCTTTGGACAGCTGTGTAACCAGAGTCTCCCCACCTCACTTTGCACGTTCTGATGTAGATTCAGGAATAGTCAAGAGAGTATCTTCACAAGTAGAAAAGTGTTGAAGACAAGTAAATAATTTTGTGCAACTGATGACAAAGGATTTCCTTACTAGAAGGAAGAGTCTAAGTGTGGCTGGTAATACTTACATATTTCATGTAATTATAATAGGAAGACAGTGTATTAACATAATTAAGTTAGTACTTATTTTAAAGGATTTACCTTTAGACTTTTTACATTATTTTTAATTTGCATTATAAAATATATATTCTTAGAAGGAATCATAATTAAAATTTTGAGGGATAATCTTGACTAACTATTTTCCAGTTATGAGAAAAATGCTAGGTTCAAAATTTTAAAAAATGTATTTAATAGGTAAAGTTTATCTTACTTTGTAGATCCATGCTCTTCTTAGGAAAGGAGCCCTTCATAACTGAAAAATTCTTAGTTGAATAAAGTAGGAAAACATTTGGAAGCAGGAACCAAAAGCATTGTAATTGTTTTCTAAAATGAGAAAGAGAACATCTGTATATAAGGAAAACCTAGGAAGCAAAACTATTAAAGCCACAGATGTTGGGACATATCCTACACACATTCTAACCTGTCTCCCATCACAAACCTCACACATGATAAAATAGAAAGAGAATAAAGAACATACTGAAGCACAATTTTAAAATATTCCTATCAAAAGAAAGTTCTGGAATATTAGTTTCACCAAAACACTTACCAAACATTCAAAGAACAAAAATCAGTCTTTCTAAAATGTTTTTAAAAATAATGAAAATAAGTGATTTTCTTGTGAATTTACTTTGTAAAGATAGAATTATGAAGACAGCAAAGCCAGACTAAAATACTACAAGAAAAGAACACTCAAAGTCATGATTCCGATGCTACAAATATCCTCCACAAAACAGTAGCAACCACATTCAGGGTTATGGTTAGAAGTCTCTACTATGATCAAAGAGGGAGCTAGATACATTTTTACACACATGACAGATAAGCAAATTCTTGTTGGCTCAGTAGAAAACAATTCCATTTATGGCATAAAAATAAATATTTATGGATATTTATAAAATGAAATCCATAAGATGATGAAAAAAGAAAGAGAACAAAACAAGACTAGCAATTAAAAAAAAGTCAATAAAATAATTCCTGATGATATTTATCTATACTCATAGGTTGGTGCCTAGCCCAATTGTCAACTGATGGGAGCAGATGCAGAGAACTACAGTCTAACACTAGCAGGAGTCAGGGTTACCCTGCAGAAGGGGGAAAGGAAAGATCGCAGGAGCCAGAGGAGTCCAGGACACCACGATAACACTACAACACTACCCACAGAATCAACTATGCAGGACTCATAAGAGTTCACAGAGACTGAAACCACAAACACAGACCCTGTGTGGGGTCTCAACTAGGTCCTGGGTATATATGTTATGGTTGTACAGCTTGATGTTTTTGTGGGACTCCTACCAGTGGAAGTCGGGGTGTCTCTGACTTTTGCCTGATCTTGTAACCAGTTTCCTTCTACCGGGTTGCCTTGTCCAGCCTTAAGGGTTCTTGCCAATATTTTTTTTAACCAGAGCTGAGGCTGGAACCCAGGGCCTTATGGTTGCTAGACAAATGCTCTACCTAGCTAAATCCCCAACCCCTCGTGCCTAGTCTTATTATAACTCATTAGGCCATGTTTGATGGATATCCCTAGAAGACCTGTTCTTTATTTTAGGAAAAGGAGGAAGAGTGTATCTATGGGAGAGGAAAGGTGGGGGAGAGACTGGGAGGAGCGGAGAAAAGGGGGAGAAACTGTGACGAATGAGAGAATAAAAAGAAAAAAGGTAATAAAAATATTTTAAAAGGATAAAAATGAATTAACACAAATAAATGGAAATATGAAACATAAGTGATTATTAATTTTATTATTGTGCAGCCTTGCAGTCTATTCATTATGCCTGTTTTTCTTGAATAAAAAAAACACAAAAACTAAACTGTGATCATAGTTTGAAAGAATTGATATTCTTAAAATGTCTGTACAACTCAGTGCAAGTTTTATAAATAGTCCAACATAATTTTTTGCTGAGATAGAAAATAGTTATCCTAAAATTTAAAGGAAACCAGAAAAAAATAGGAAATTTTAAGCAAACCTGAGTAAACAGACAAAAGCTATAGGTATACTCTGTGTTTTCAAATACATTATAAATTATTATAGTTAAAAAAAGAACATGCTACTGATCTAAAATCAGACATATCAACCAAGGAAACAAAATTTTAAAAAACCTAAATAAAGAACCTGTTTATAGTAAAGTTGATTTTCAACAAAGTGCTAAGATGCACCTGGAGAAAGAATAGTTTATCTAACCAGTGATGCTAGCAACTGGATATGGACTTGTAAAAGAATAAAACTGGACCCTCATCTCACACTACACACAGAAGTCAAATACAATGGGAAAAAGACTTAAATAAATAACCCAAAATTGTAGAGCAACTAGAGGAAACAGAGAAGTCTGTGACACAGGTCTAGGCAAAGATCTCTTGGCTAGAATTCCAAATACACAAGCAAATAAAAAAATGCAATGATGCCTAACATAAAAAATTCTGCACATCAAAGGAAACATTCAATGGAGTAAGGAGAAAATGTTCTTGACACATTCAATAAAGGCACCACTTAGTTGAATTAGGAGAAAATATTTAAAACCATACATCTCATAAAAACAATTACACAATATATATGAAGAATCAAACAAGACAATGGCAGAAATGATTTAATTTAGAAAGAACAAAGCATTCAAACATACTTCTCTAAGTATATGAGACATATATATAAAGATGAACAATTCATCATGCATTTAAAGTTTGCCAAGGAAAATACATTTGCAAAATCCTCACCAAAAGCAACAAGTTGGTGAGATGGCAGATGATTAACTTGGTTAAATTTTTCTACATTGTTTACATAGAACCAAACACTATTCTGCACTCTATAAATATATACATGTATTGTAATTTGAAAATGAGTAAGAAAATAAAGGACAAATTCCCTTTGGAGAGCTAAATATTATGGAATTAATATTTAAATTGTCTTTGAAAATGTGATTGTCAACTTTTAAAAGTAAGTAAAAAAATTGCAATTTAGTTCACAAAAACTCCAGAATTTGACTGCCATACCAGATTACCATAAGTAGAGAAAATTACCATGCAGTTGCACCTCCCACTTAATACACAAGTTATGTCTCAAGTTACATATTTCCTGATCCTTAGAAAACAGGGTCTTTTCTGACAGAAGTTCTTATCTGATCTAGATTTGACACACCAATCTAGAACAATAAAGCAGCAACATAAGTGAATATGAAATTCATAAAATACCTGAGTCTCTGGGGCTTGATAAGCCAGGCTATCAAGAAAGGTCATCATCTTTCCTCAGATTGCTTTCCTGTGTCCTACCTGTGGTCAGCCCCAAGTCTTCTTTTCTAGCAAGCTGGAAATAAAACCTTATTTTCAAATAAAGTTGATTTGGGTAAAAATGTGAGAGTTATGACATGGAGAGAGATGCAAGGGGAGAGGGAGGAAAAGAAGACAGAAAGGATGTGAGAGGTGAGAGAAGAGAGAGAGGAAGAGAGAAGAGAGAGAGGAAGAGGGAAGAGAGAGAGAGGAAGAGAAAAGAGAGAGAGAGGAAGAGAAAAGAGAGAGAGAGGAAGAGGGAAGAGAGAGAGAGGAAGAGAAAAGAGAGAGAGGAAGAGAAAAGAGAGAGAGAGGAAGAGGGAAGAGAGAGAGAGGAAGAGGGAAGAGAGAGAGAGGAAGAGAAAAGAGAGAGAGAGGAAGAGAAAAGAGAGAGAGAGGAAGAGAAAAGAGAGAGAGAGGAAGAGGGAAGAGAGAGAGAGGAAGAGGGAAGAGAGAGAGGTTACATACAACTACTGGCTTTAAATTTTTACTATACTCATCAATTTTGTGCTGTATATTGTAACTGTTCCTCAAGAGTTCACATGTTTAAAAGGCCCTCTTACCTAACCAGATCCTAGGAGGTCTGATTTCATCAATGGCTCATTGTAAGTTAATGGGGCTGAGGGAGGTAAAGCAAACATTAGAAGGTGGGATTTACACGGTTTGAGGAAGCAGGGCATTGGTGACTGTAACCAACAATGGTCTTCACTTCATAATGAGACAATTGGAGATACAGAATAAAGAAAGCTAGGCAGTTTAAGTTAGAACTTTACAAGGTCAGGAGCCACCTAGAATGGCTATGTGCACTAAGGACAGAGAACAGTGTTTAAATTCTCATGCATGATGCTTGCCATTTTAATAATCAGAATTTTACATGCCATCTCATTTTTCCTTGTGTCTCATCTTTTACTCTGTCACTATGCTTCTCTTGGGCATGGAGCTTTCCTACATTTTATATTTGTCCTATTTCAGAGCTTATCAGATGCATGACCTCATAGGCAAGCTTGGCTGTTAGTAATTTTCTACTCTAAATTTCTAGTTGAGTGTGGGGGGTAGGGGTGTTGTGTAGCAGTGCTTGTGGGTGAGTGATAACTAGACCAACAGACACTACCATGTGTTTGGTGTTTCCTCCTCATCTGTAGTGGGAATAGTCATGTGAATTTTGCTTCTTGTTTCTTCTCTGTTCTTGCTTTTTGGTTGTCATGGGGTAAACAGCTTTGCTCAACCATATGCTTCTTGCTATATAAAAGAGGCAGAGACAGATGATCACAAATGGAAACTTCTGAAACCTTGAGCAAAAATTAATCTTTCTTCTTTTTAAGTTGTTTTGGGGGATAGTTTACTTACAACCCCAATCTCTTGGGAATACAAAGAAAATATCTAAATGATTAGTATCTTCAAAAAGTTCATGATTTGACTTTTAAAAAATGGTAAACCACTGACCTTGAATAAAAACGGAGGCATATTTAGATAGGGTTTCTACTACTGTGATGAAACACCACGACCAAAAGCAATTTGGGGAGGAAAGGGTTTATTTGGCTTACACTTCTATAGTACAGTCTATCATTGAAGAAAGCCAGGACAGGAACTTGGAGGCAGGAGCTGATGCAGAGGCCATGGAGGGGTGCTGCTTCCAGGATTCTCCTCATGGTTTGCTCAGACTGCTTTCTTATAGAGCTTAGGTTCACCAGCCGTGGATGGCACCAACTACAATCTGCTCACCTTTCCCACATCAGTCACTAACTAAGAAAATGGCCTATAGACTTGCATATAGTCCCATCTCATGGAGGTATTTTCATAAATGAGGTTCCCCTCCTCTCAAATAACCTTAGCTTGTGTCAAATAGACATAAAGTTATCCAGCACAGAGGGCTTTATTTTAATCTACCAAAATTCCATTTACCCAATAATAGTAAGTTGAGGCTCACAGCAAGAAGAGCTGACAGAAATAACACTGATCCTAGACCCACAGCGCAAAAGGAAGGAACACCTTTATAGGGTCCACAGAGGGAGAGCTCCTATCCAGTGATGGAAAGGTAGAACCACAGGGAAAAGCATAGTACCAAAAAAAAGAAGAGCATGCAGATTTTCCTCAACTCTCTTCCAGTCATTTTATCTGGCACTGCTTCCAGTTAACTGACTAACTAGTTGAATGTGGATCCTGGACAGAGTTAAAGAGACAGCAGAGAGAGAAGCCAACACAGCTCCCATCCCAGGTCCCATAGAAAGGGGCCTTGGTTACTAAAATACTACCAATTTTTCCCTTTGGTTTCAGAAAAATTAATCCTCCCTGTGATCTTGCCCCCAGAATGCAAACTCTCTCCCTCATAGGCCACTGCAGACTTCCCTTTATGAAGCTATATGGCTCCCAACCTGAACAGCCCAATAGTTTGTTGATAGAAGTTAATTTGCTTCATTCAAGGAATCCCAGAGCCAAAATACCAGTTCATTTGTCTCAGCAAGTGCACTATTTTAAATTATAGGATAAAAATAGAATTATGAGTTCAACTTTAAAGAACTCTTCCTACAGGAGTGAATTAAGAGGAATTACTATCTCCCAATGTGTTAAAACTGTCCTACACATGAGGGTTTACCAAATGCCCACTTTACATAATGGTAAACAATTGAACTTTCCACATGAGATGAGATACTTGTATGGTAGAGTGTGTGGACAAAAAGAAAAAAAAAAAGGACACATCCTCTGCACACTCCCGAAAATTGTTACAAAGTAAAAGTACTCCATGTAAATGTGTTACCCCGAGAGTTTTGCTAGACTGCTCTTGAGCAATTAGCGTTTCCTGCCGAGTCTGGATCAATCCAGCACTTCGTATTCTGTGTTGATCAATTAGCTTCGTCAAGTAACTTGAAAAGTGAATAAGTTTAAAAATTGAGGAACTTAAAACTATTTTCCTTCTCTGTATTCTTTATTAAAAATCTAGTCAGAAGTGAGACATCACAATTTAACTGTAATTGGCATATGGGATCAACGTATTGAATTTCAAATCAGAAGAGAGCTGATGGAGATGCCAGGACTAGCACCCCCCCCCCAAAAAAAAGTGAAGATCTAGTGACCTTAACAGCAGAAAGACTTTCATTTCCTAACATATACTTAAGAGTTAAAATAATATGTCATGAGTTCTCTAACTATATGAAAAACATTTTTCTTCTCCTAAAATGTACCTTACTACTTCAGATGCTCTCCTTTCATTAAGAAAAAGCTTTTGCTACTAATATGTTTATACGTGATTTATAAATGAGAGCATGCACAGCTATCATTTGCTGATACCCCAAGGTATCACATCGATTTAGGTTGCCAGTCATCATACATTGATTCTAGTGACTTTGAATTTACATATAAAACAATATGTCCTGTCAATTTTATTTGGGGGTGGAAGTGCAAATGAGTCAAAGCTTAGAAAATTACAATTATTCTCATCTTAATAAGAAGTTAACCAAAAGTTCAAACCACAATTGAATATGTGAGTTGACTTCTTATCATTTTTGTCACTTAATGCCTCTTGCAGTATAATTATCATTCAAGCCTTTATTTCTTTGAGATAAAATTTTTAAGCCACTGGACTGTATCAGGGAAGGTTAATTTACTTAAAATGATACAAGTGATTACATGAGTCGACTTAATCAGACATGCATTAGACTTTAGGTTGTAGTGAAGCCCTGTGAAGTCATTAGAAATATGAATTAGAAATACTAAACCATTCCTTCTAGGAGAAGTTCTGAGTTAGGATGTCATATTTTCATCAACCAGTCAAGGTATAACTGTGTTTTAAATGTGTTTCTGTTTAAATAAATCTTATTTGAATATATATATATTATGGATTCATCAATAGTTATCTCACGACCAAACCACTCTATCTGAGGAAATATCTAACATACATCTTTTCTCTATAAATCTCCTCAAAGCCTTCTTGCACTTAGAAAGACTGACTTCTCATTGGGTGGTATTTGAAAAAAAATCACAATCACCAAAAGTTGGCTTATATTTGAAATCCTCAAAATTTTAACTTGTCCAAATAAACAATGATTTCTTGTTAGAGGCTAAGAGGAACTAACAGGGAATAGGAAATGTTGATCAAATAGGATGAGTATCAGTCAGTCAGAAAGAACAGCTTTGGTATTCTCTTACTGGGCATGATGACTATAATATAAAAAAGTATTCATATTATTACTGTGATGCATATCTGCTAAAAAAGAATTGATTTTAAATCTTTTCATCTCCAAAAACAGTCTGTAAAGTGATAAATGTTGATTATCTTGATTTCACTATTACATATCTGGATGTCTGTTGCAGGTATCTGGAAAATACTAGAAAATTCTCCTTTAATTGTGTGTGTGTGTGGAGACAGCCTTTCTTTGATGAAACTCTTCTACCAGAGACAGAATTGATGTGTAAGCTTGCATATTTTATCCTCTTGCCTTAGTGCTTATAGATAGTGTCTCTCAAATGAAAATATCCTGAATATACATGGTTAGGATAAATTGCAGAGTCTCCCTATTAAGGCTTAGAGGAATATATGGAAAGCTTGGCCTCAGACTCTGAATGCCAACTTCCATAACAAATTCAATTTGAAGAATTAAACAAAGGCGTGTGCATTCTACAATAAACAGACTGCAAAAACACTTCCTTAAAGCATGGAGAAGATTAAAACAAGAAGGCGGAGCGTTGCTTCATTTAACCTCATCTGGCAAAGTATGCAACTGGCAACTAAAATATTTTGCCATTCTGCACATGTATGCAAGTATCTGTAAGCACTAGGAGCTTGGATTTGGGGGTGTCCTATAGAGAAGACTCTGAAACAGAAGATTCTCAAACAGAATGTAATTTTACTTCAGTTTAAAACCCTCTACATTTCTCTGTGTCCTGTTTCAACATGCCACATAAAGAAAGGCCCTTTATAAAGTTTAGACTTTACAAAGTTCTCTTTTCTACCACCCTTATGAAACATGGATACCAACATTTTATACTTCATGTCTATTGTGTTACTGAGGAAAGATAAATTCTGTAGAATGGAGAGTGACAAAGGGAAAGTGTCTAGAGATGCAATGGATTTCATGTAAGTTCATTTTTATATGAAGAATAAGGTTGGTTTCCCATATTTCAAAGAGGAGGATTTTTGGGAGTGATTGGAATAGTATTTTCAAGAATTGATGATACAAGGTGATATACTGGTCAAAGAACGATACCCTGGAGCAGAGTTCTGCAGAGAAGTTTCTGTCATAAACAGAGCCAGGAGACACAAATACCAAAGCAATGGGGGGGGCTGTTTTGGCCTGTTTTGTTTATTCCTGGTGAAACTTGGCTATATTTGAATACTTCCAAAGACAAGCTATTTGGAAGTGCCTGATGTTTAAACTTAGGAATGAGCATCAGCCTTCTGGGCTGACAAGGAGGCCTGGAAAGCTTCCATAATCTTCACTTAGATTAGTAGGAAATAAAGCAAAAGGGGGAAAAACAGTAAGCAAATGATAAATACTGGTTTTCATAATTCATCCCTCATACAATCCTCTGGGGACAATCCATAATAAATTAGCAAGAATTTAAAGCTGATAACTTCTGACAGCCACTGCAGTGGGATTTCATGCTACCATAATTTGTTCCTTAATACCATTTGGTATATGTGTAAGAAACAGAGGAGGTGTCTTGCTATGTGTGATTCAGCAGACTTAGGATATAAACAAGTCTATCAAAGAGAACCTTTTTTGTTAAACACTGAGGAATACCCTTTGATGGATGCTAGGATGAACAGTATTTTTATGGATACAATTAGGCCAACACTTATTATTTCAACAAAAAGAGAGCTATTGGCTGACAGGGGTACACACTAAAAAGAAAATGTTGCAGATCAAAGCTTTGAAGTTCTACCAATGCCTCGGTGTGTCAAACTACAAGGTATTGACAGCAATGAATTTTTAAAACAGGAAACAAAGAAAGTAATTGTTTATGAGGGGAAGAACATGAAGAGAGTATTCTGAACAAAGATGGAAGTGCATGATCCAGGGAGTGATGGAGAAAGGAAGCAGGATTTGAGTGAAGAAAGCAGGGTAGCTCTTTAGGGTGACACCAGTGGTTACAAGGGACCAAAGACAATTGGTGTTTGTGGGAGGATGGTGTGAACAGACAGAAGTGATGGAGCAGGGCACAGGCAGGGGCCACACACAGCTGTGCAACGTGTGCTTGAGGCAGCTGGACATCATTCACTGTGCAGTGACTCCCAGTGGTTCAAAAACTGGTCAGTAGCAATCAGATGGAGGGGTTAAGAGGTTACCATAGGCAACTTTGTGACTTCAGTCTTCAGTGAGAGACCTTCAGTGAACGTGATCAACACTGGAAAGCACTGTTGTCAGAAGCATATTCGGCCTCAGTCTATTTTGCTTAGGGACTTCACATCAGCAGCCCTCTAAGTGAACTAAGGAACAAAGCCAAGGAAACATCAAGGATTAACAAACAGTCACAATTAAATTCCCAAGGTGACTGAGCACTGTGGTGGGGTCACATGTGAATACATTTTCTTGATAGATTACTTCAGGAGAACTTTTTTTTTCATTCTCACAGCTGCATGATGCCAAGTTTTGCAAATTTCCATTACATGACCCTGATCAAAAGTTATGTCCTTGAGACTTAAATGATGCAGAATATGCAAACTTTTACAATATATCAGCCTTAAATGGATCTTAAAAGAAGAACAGTAAGGGGACTCTAATTATAGAGAGGGAGGGAAATAAAGAAAAATGAAGAAGGAATGTAAAACATCAGTAAGGGTGTCTGAAAAAGCCATAAGGATTCCTACTACTGACTATCTGCCTAAAAATACCTGAAGTACATGTAAGTTAATGTATAAATATTCATATACAGTTTAAATGAGATTATCTCATCTGGACTGACAATGCTCTACCCCAGGGCCAAAGACCATCTAACAGAAACCCCAACACCAGGCACAAGAAGCTCTCTTTTGAGTTGTTGGTCAGAGTTGTCCAAGAGACTCCCAAACAGTATAGGTAATTGCTATTATCCCTTTGCTTTCCTCCAGAAGTGGAAGGTAATCTCCATTCCTGAAGAAACTATGCACTGGGCCCAGGGAACCCTGAGCTGGAACTGATCTGAAAGCTACCTCCTAAGAAGTAGCTTTCATAGTACAAGAAGCCATCATGCAGGATTACAAAGAAGGGAAGCAACCACAAATCCTGTGTAGCTATGATTCCTATGAATCATAACAATGACCACCATGGAATGATAAGCCTAAGGGTGTGGTAATGCCACACATATCTTAGCAGTAACCAACAATACTGTAATTGTACTTAATAACAGTTCAATAAGATAAAAATCATGCCAGGTACTGAAACCTAGACAACTACTTAAGAGGTCAATGATCTTGGACGGGAAACTACAACTTCTACTAAACCAGTATATTTCATAACTACATTTAAATATTTGTCCTTATATCCACAGATAAATTTAGTCTTCACCCCTCATCAAGGAAACTTCTCTTTGCAACAGACAGTGACCATTACAGAAAACCACAATCAATCAAACTGCGGAGTTGTGGAGCCCAGTCTCAACTAATCCATCTACAATACAACTCCTGCACCCAAGACTCAGGGATCATTGCAGAAGAGAAAATGGAAAGATTGTAAGAACCAGAAAACCAGGGAGTTTGCTGTTAGATTTTGTCTCCTAAAAAGTCAGAAGCCACACCCATAAAGTCTCACCAACATGACTGCTTAAACATGAGGTGAGCAAGGAAAACAGCAACAGGCATGCTAACATGGATGGGGTAAAGAACTACATGCAACTAAGGAATGCCAAGAGTAGGAGAAATAGTCTTCTACAGGGAAGAGCACTTCAGTTGGTTATCCTATACCAAAGGGTAAGCCCTGAAAATATACATAAAGTACATTATGCAGCTTGAGCAGATTATATTTATGTAC
Source organism: Onychomys torridus (assembly GCF_903995425.1). Lineage (NCBI taxonomy): Eukaryota > Metazoa > Chordata > Mammalia > Rodentia > Cricetidae > Onychomys > Onychomys torridus. Next base: position 67,917,792 of record NC_050445.1, on the reverse strand, counting down.
TTAGGAATGTGAAGACACACATATGTATGCTACAACAATTAATGGGAAAAAAAGCCATGTACTGAGAGACTTCAAGGAGAGGTGTATGAGATGCTTTGGATGGAGGAAGGGGGAAGAGGAAATTATGTATTTATACTATAATTTCAAAAAATAAAGCAAATATTTCTAAAAAGAATTACTAAAGTTCTCTTTCTGAGTTAGTTTGGAGTTTTCTAATCCTAGGACACTGTGTGTCAAGTAGTTTCAGAAATATTATTAATATGGGTCTCCATGTCCTTATTTGTTTCCTAATACTTATGATCTGAAAAAGTGTATGGACAGCTCATATGCATTTGCATACCTGCTGGAATTTCTCTTAATTTCAAATTCATCTATCCATGCAATCTTCCTGCAGAAAATTAAACTGAAGATCATGTTATTTAGGGAACTAGATATGGGCAGTGTAAGTTTAGCATTCCTTCTCTGCATTTATATTGCAGTTTTTACCCTGGCACCCTCTTTTGCTCATCTCTTTCTTACTTTGCAGAGTCACAATCAAAAAACTAACAAAGGTTTGGAATCAGGGTGTCTCTATCGTGTCCAGTTGAAATGAGTTGACTGGGCTCCAGTTAGTTGTTTTTGTATTTCCAGCCTGAAGGTTGAGAATCAGATATTCAGATATGCATGTAACTAATACTGTTCCCTCATTTCTCAGTTCTCATCAGTGAAGTTTCTTTTCTGTGTAAATGGTGATTAATACAGAGATTCACAATTGATTGACATGCAGAGAATAAGGGACTGTGGGGTGCTGAGATGTAAATGGACAACTATAGCATACCCTGTTGGAGAATATTATTTTAAGATGTGTTACATTTGTTTATGCTGTGGAAATTTTTTTAGTGATGCAAAGATGTGTCACATTCTTTTATGTTGTATTTGTTTAACTCTGTGAAGCTGTGATGCTTTGCCTGTCTAAAATATTCGATGGTCTAATAAAGAACTGAACAGTCAATAGCTAGGCAGGAGAAAGGATAGATGGGGCTGGCAGGCAGAGGGAATAAATAGAAGGAGATTGAGGAGCAGGAAGAAGACTCCAGGGGCCTGCCACCCAGCTTCATAGCAGACATGGACTAAGAAGGAAAGAAAAGATATACAGAAATAGAGAAAGGTAAAAGCCCAGAAGCAAAAGGTAGATGGGATAATTTTGTTATTTAAATTACTCGAATTGCTAAATGGAATTTTAATAAAAACCAGGAGCCATATATTGGGGTAAATGCTGAAAGATCAGAGAGACAAAAGAACAAGTCATAGCCACCTCTCACCACGCAAACTCCACAAAACCTCTAACTGAATTCTTCTGAGTCCTCAGCCAAAAGCTCACTAGTTCCTGCCTCCTCACATCTTATATGCCTTTCTCTGCCCAACCATATTACTTCCTTCTTAGTGCTGGGATCAAAGGCTTGTGACTTCCCAAGCAAAGGCATGAGATCTCAAGTGCTGGGATTAAAGGTGTGTGCCACCACTGCCTGGCTCTGTTTCTGTCCTAGACTGAATCAGTCTCACCTAATCCAATATAGCTTTGAACTCAGAGATCCAGAAGGATCTCAACCTCCCAAGTACTAGGATTAAAGGTGTGTGCCACCACTACCTGGCCTCTATGTTTAATCTAGTGGTTTGTTATGTTCTCCAATCTTCAGGTAAATTTTATTAGGCTACACAATTTATCACCACATAATTTAAGTTAAGAAAAGCTGGATAGAAATAAGCCAAGCTAGGCCAGTCATCATTCATAAGTAAGAATAAGACTCCATGTGTGATTTTTTTTTTTCTGTTCCAATGTGGGACTACAATAAAAATTTAAAACAAACAAACAAACAAACAAACAAACAAAAAAAAACAAAACCAACTGCAATACTCCCTCCCCACAAGATTTGGAGACCATCACATAAGAAGGAGAGGGAAAGCTGTGGAAAACTGTAAAAGCAAGAAGCAACACACATCAACAGTAAAATTGTATTTGCTGGGGAGGACAGGTCTGTACTTCAGGTCACACACATGAACTCACAGTGCTGGTGACTACACTTACATCCTGCGCAAGATCAAGCAGGCAAAATCCCAGCTCAGAGCCCCCACTGTCTGAGGAGCTACCAGCCATAGCTGGTTTTCTTTAGGGATGCAGCCTCCAAGAGGCTGCCCATGCTCCTGTAGATGGTCTTATGCCGATGCACGCAAGCCGAGAGAATGTAAGGTGGATTTGATCAAAACACATTGTTAAGTGTGTATGGAATGCTGAAACAACAAAGCACAACATCTTAGCAATTTCCAAAGGCCATGCTCTGTGTCTGTGATGGCATGGATCTTCGCGTACTTACTTCTTCAGTATTCTGTTTATATAGACTGTAGATTGTTTCCTGTTTTCCTATATTAACATCTAAGTCTGATTTTGGCAATTTTCATGTTTTTAATTGACATTTAATTTTGCTTTTAGGACAGAAAAATTTTAGTTAAATCTATTACATAAAGGGAGATCAGCTTAATGGCACTTCAGCTGCAATAACTATTCTATTTCCCTTAGTAGATATAAGCAATATCTTAAAATGGTCCCCTTTGTCTTAAAGAAGTAGATAAAAGGCTTCTATATATGTAATAAAATATAAATAACCTCTATGGAGACACACTTCTGCTACATACCAGTTTGTGTTTTAATTGAAGAAAACAGCTGACAAACTAAATTGTTGCCAAAAACAATAATGAGAGTAGTGATTTTTCATGAAACTTCATCCGTGTGTGTGTGTGTGTGTGTGTGTGTGTGTGTGTTTGTGTGTCCTTTAGTGTGCTCACCTTCTCCTACTGATATATTCCTCCTGTTCTTCCATAAGATATGAGTGAAGTCCCATATATATCAAATTGGAGTAATAATAGTTACCACTGATTCAATGTTAACAGGTGAGGATCTAATCACCAAATTAGCAAAGGAATTTAAAAACCTTTTCACAACCTACAGTATTGTCTGACATCCTCACTTTATGATATATGTCTCATCAAGGACACCTTTACCTAAATAGCTGAAAGTAAGAGGTTAAGGGTAAAAGTAACACCTTATCCCTAAATTCTCAGAAACCTTATTAGCCTTAGCAGATAATGGCCACCACACTATTGTGACAAGTCTGTTTTAGAATTTTTAAGTTATCTATTTGAAAAGTTAGTAATGATGTGATTCATTTCCAAATTTGCTTATTGTTTCTTGTTTCCAGCCATGATATAATCGCCACTGCACATCACTGCACCACATTGTAGTGGTCTACACATAAAATGACTGGACAATCCTAGGGGTATTGCCAAGATCATTTGTTTCTCCAATTCCTATAAACAGTCTCCAAACAGTAAGGTCTTATTGGACATCCAGTAGAAAGGTGATCTTACAGAAGTACTCTAAAGCTAGATCTTTAACTTCTCTAACTTGCCAGTCAGTGTCCCATTTAAAAACAAATATTTTGTTATATATGTGTGTGTAAATTTTATATATATATATATATATATATATATATATATAATTGTCGATCCTGATCTATATTCAGTCTTGGCAACAGAAAGGGGCTTGAACATTTGTCTATACAATTTTGATCTGGAGCAATTTGTGACCCTTGTAGCTCTCGGGTATTCTGTTCTCTACTAAAGTATAAGCAGTGATGGGGCTTACTAGACTTAGAGAATAAACCTAGGGGAAAGGAAATTGATAAGGTGCATACACATGCTACTATGCTTCCATGTCTCTGGATTTAAACAATATAGTTTAGTTATTTACCAATTTCCAAACATTGTTTACTCAAAGAACTAGATCCTCTTCCTTCTGAACTTCACATCTTTCTTTCCCTAATACTTAATGCATAGACCATGAGCATCTTCAAAAGCAAACAGAACTTGATAAGTACAATGTGACAGGATCAGGATTCAGAATGACTCACTAATATGATACTTAATTCTATGGATTAAGAGCATAATGAATGGCATTTGAATAATATGTATTGAGTTACTTTAAAGTTTATCTATGTCCAAGGAAAACAGAACTGGATGGTAGTTAAGGATTCTATTCAGGAAATATTGCACTATGAGGATATAGAGTGCTATATAGAACTGTTCTTCATTCCAAATACAGCAGGGACAGGTGAAGATGTACAGTTAGAGAACAGAGTAGATGTCACTATATAGAAAATTACTGAGAGAAAAAACATTCTCTCAGTATGTTTGGGGTTAGGATTAATCCAATTTTTCAGAGTTTTAGCTAAGGGCAAATAAGTTAAAATAATAAATCATATATCTTATGAATAAGTAGCTATTATAAACAGGTCTGCAATGAACTCCTATAATACCAAAAGCCAATAAAGATATTGTATTCCTCAAAAAAATGTATTTCTATAACCTCACTGCTACTCACCACCCCTGGGCCCTTATCTAGGGCACTGAATGCTATTCAGCACACTGTCCTGGTCACAAGTTCCAGGGAAGGAGATATTTACCTCTTATTTTTAGGATGACACCAAAGCTAGTTTATTTTGGTTGCCTTTTCTCAGAGCTCAGCATTGTTATGGGATTTGTACACTGTCTGAAGATCTATTGCTGTGACTGGTGTAATAAAACACTGAACAGCCAATAGCTAGGCAGGAGGTATAGGTGGGATTTCCAGGGCGAGAAAGGAAAAGGAAGAGAATCTAAGCACACAAGAGATGCAAGGAGACATGGAGAGGAAATACCACGTGATAGATTATAGCTTAATATAAATGGGTTAACTAAAGTTATAAAACCTAGTTAGGAAGGACAATATGCTATAGGCTGGACTTTCATAATTAACAAGTCCCCACATCATTATTTGTGAGCTGAAATCCCAAAGAAAAATTTTACTATATAGCATACAGAAGAAAAGGCAACTCTTAAAACATCAGACATCCAACTCTTCCTTCTCCAGTGTGCAAGAATTGCTATACATAGATAAATACATATGATCTATATTCAGTCATGGCAACAGAAAGCAGCTTGAAAAGAAAGGGGAAAGATTATAAATTAATGCTGTTTAGGGGTAGGACTAAAGGTACTAAAAATGACACTATTGGGAATGGAATTTCTTTTCAGAGTGATTAAAATTTCTATAATTACATAATGATCTGGTTATACAACATTGTGGCTATAATAAAGGTCACTGAATTGTTTACATCAAAAAGTAAATTATGAATAAAACATTGAAATATACATATATATATACAAATACAATTAAGCTTTAATGTAAACAGCAATGTGCCAGTTAACAGCAGATCTAGGAAATTAGAATGGGTGGCACACTGTGCTTGTATATCTCACAGAACCTCTGGATGAAGGAAGTCTTCCCCAAGATTGACACACTGAGTAGTCTGTGCATTATAACACATCCTTGCAACTTTAAAATCTACTGTCACAAGAAGGGGTGGGAACGTGTGAAAAGTGTATGGCCTTCCAGAGCTGAGCCACTCTGGACCATTCTCCTATGCATGGCCTACACAATATCATTTTTTTGCTTCTAATTCTAAATTCTACTCATACAGGGAAACATTATTTTCTTGCCTTAAGAAAACAATTTTTCTCAAATTGTAAAATATTATCATGAATAGTGTTTGGTTAGATTTATGTTTTCAATTATTTTCTTTTACTTTCTTGTTTTAATTAATTAGTTAATTAATAAATTTTACAGCACTGAGGATTGAACCTAATTGGCAGCCAGAATATTAAAGGGAAACTAATGATATCCTAAGAATATAGAATAATAATAATTCAATTATTTACAATCTTCTCTATGAGAATTATTTACTTCTCTTTAAGAAAAACTATGTGGATTTATAATTTTATGACAGATGAGCTGCCACAACATTGTATCTTCTCCCTATTAGCTTTAATGCACATACACTTACCTAAATTTACAAAACTTTTCAATAAAAGATACAAAAGAAAAGTGAAAAATACTCTTATTCTTATTCTTTTGCCAATTAGTTATCCATGCTCAACGCAAAAGGCTTTTCAGATAATTGCTTAAGAATGCAATAATTTTCAATTTCAGACTAGGCTTTAGAAATCTTAATAAGCATGTGTTTTGGGTTATCCATGAGGTATTGATTCCTAGATCTCCTATAGACATAAAAAAGCCAGAAGATGCTAAATCTATTATGCAAAACTGCATAGTGTATGTACACTAATTGCAGTTGTTAGTATGTACCTATCATGTTATATTATTAAGGTAAGGGACTAATAATATAAAAAGATCTCTACACATTTATACAGATTAAATTTTGTTTTCAAATATTTCTAACCTAGAAGTGGCGAAGCTGCAAATACAGAACCTGTGAATATCAAGAATTGAGTCTACAAAATCCTATGAAAGAGGCTTCTAAAAAAGGAGCTGACTGATAGAAGAATAAAAAGATAGTTTGGGGACTTTATTATTTACTGTAAATATATATGATTTGCCCAGAGAGGAGAGCCATTAAGAAACTGTTAACATTTCCTTGGGTAGCCAAGTGGATTTTGATGCTGGCAAAAGATCCCGGACCCTGTAATTTTGTCAATAGTGCTGCTTTTGGCTTGGAAACTCACTGGACTGAGATGAGATATTCATCTCCATTTTCAGGACTCTTTACTTTAAAGATTATCAAACGCCAAAACCTTTCCTTTGCTTCGTTTAAAAATCAGAGTCCTTAAATATCCAACTGGGTAGTTACGAAAAAGTTAGAGGTTCCCAAACCTTAGTTGCATTTTGCGCTGGACTATACTTTGAGATTAAATAGAGGATTCAAACATTTGGTGTCAGCAGTCCCTAAAAATCACTGATGGGGCTTGTTGAAATATGAGGTCTTAGTTTTTCTGCAAAATTGAAATACAAATTATCATCTTAAACTGATAAGAGCTCCCTGTTTAAAGCATCCTTGGTGTTTTCATTTCTTTAGGCTTATTCCTTTTATTTCATTTGAGGCAGGGTCTCCTTCTATATCCCTAGATGGCCTGGAACTTGCTATGTAAACCAGGTTGTCTGGAATTAAAAAAGATCCACCTGCTTCTGCCTCCTGAGAAGTAGGAATAGAGGCAAAAGGCATGTGTGTATAAACAGACAGACAGGTGTGTGTGTGTGTGTGTGTGTGTGTGTGTGTGTGTGTGTGTGTGTGTGTAATCATGATAATCAAAGAAAGAGAAGCTATCAACTTTGGATGAAGGGCTCAGAGTGGATTACAGGTAGAGGCTGGAGCAAAGAAAGGGAGGGGAAAATGTGATATAATTCTATTTCAGCAATTTTAAAAGAATCCTTAGTGTTATAGTTTGAAGAGTTTACAATAATTATACCACTCAGTTATTTTTAAATAGGAACATTTTCATTTTTTACCTTAAATGTTATTGTATGACTGGATAATAATATATACACATATCCCATTTTAAATGAGAATAATCTAATGTCTGTTAGACTATACAATGGCATATGGAAATTAATTTACTAGATGTTATATTGCTTAAATGTTACTATATGTTATACCCTTCCCCTGTAATAAGAGAAGTCTCTTCTTATAGTACATGGTAATTAACAACTAGACAATGTGAGGACTGTGAGAGATCTTGAGGTACTCAATGCTAAACAGGATGTATATATGACACTCCTCCCTTCAAGACTCAGAAGTCTATGCAGAAGAGTTGTTAGAAAGATTGTAAGCACCAGAGGTGATAGATGACTCCAAGGAAATGTTGTCTTCTAGATACAACAAGGGCGATGCACATATGAACTCACACAGACTATGAAAACATGCACAATCCACATAAATTCTAATCAGGCAAAATGTAGAAGTAGGCACAAAGTCCCATTCCTAAACAGGAAGCTATGCAGTTGATAACTGCTGGGAGAGGGGAAGTTAGTTTCCTCCAAAGGAGTAACACTGGGCATATCAGCCATACTCCATGTGAGGCCTCAAGCTCAGAAGTAGCTGGTCAACACAAAACAGACTCTGTGTTTGTTGTGTAGTTTTGTCCATTATTATTGAGTAATTTTTGTCTTTTTGTTTTGTTGTTTTCTGGGAAAGAAAGGAGGGGGGAGGAGTGAGAGAGAGAACATGAAGTTGTATAGGTATGGAGATAGCAGAGATCTGGGAGGACTTGTGGAAGCAGAAAGAATATGATCAAAATATATCATATGATTTTTTTAAAATAAATGAATGTGTTAATATGTATATAATCACTGTATTCCTCTCAAATAAATTGTACATGCCCTTCAGTTATGTATTCCATGTCTGGGTAGACTCAATGAATAAAGAAAACAATAGGAGAAAAAAATAATCACTCCTAGAGAGATGTCATATCAAAATCAGTAGTCTAGATCTAAGGCCAAAGAACTCTGTAATACACATAGGTAGAGGGACATTGGTGATCACTTCATTTTATGCATAGGGTAGGGCACTCAATTCAAGGAAACTAACACACTCAAGGTCAATAAAATATTTTGTGATTAAACTTGATTATTTAAATAAACAATTTAACCAAATTTAACAAAGCCATTATATATGTCCCAAGGTTTTTATGTTGTATATACACATTGATGTCTGTGGTTATTTTGATTCTACATGTCATTTTCCCTTCTTCCATTTTTAATGAAAATATATACATTTTCAAAGTATGCTTCAGTTAAATAAAACTGTGTTAATATCACAGGGAAATTTATCCAGTTCCTTTGAAGATTTCACTCAATCTGGAATACTGTCTGGGATACAGCAAATACAAGTAAATTCACTGAATAAAGACGCCATATTGTAAGAAATTAAATTGCTCTGACTCTGATAATAAACTACTTCCCATATCTTGAGTGTAATTGAAGAAATTCAATTTAATAATCAATTCTATATAATTATTTTCATTAGTTTAATAAGATTGTCACAGCAGAACAAATCTCTATTTTCAGCCATTTCTAAAGCTACAATTCCATGTGGATATCGTGTTAAAAGACTACACAATTTTAAACTCAGTATGGCTGTGCCAAAGGGATCAGCAACAGAAAAGGATAGTTTTTCTGCAGTCTGCTTCATTAGAGGCAGTTTATAAAGAGTGTACTGTGGAAGTGCCAGTGCCCCAAAGTTCGATTTTCTGTGCATGCCTGAGGGACATGGGATGTGGGAAAAACAGAACTTGGACTTTGGACTTTGCTTTCTCTCCACTCTTTCTGGAGTCAGGTTGTAGTTTGGACAGAGGTTACAACATGTAAATGGTATTTCTTTAAGTAACAAGATGTTTCTTCACTAAAATTACAGGATGTTTGCTAAATTAAAGGAGAGCTATATGAAACTAGTTGCTCATTAAAAGGTCACAAACCTCCTTTGTTGAAGTCACATTCTGCAGGATGGTTTCTGAACATCCCTTAGTTTCCACAGAAAGGAAAGGAAAAGCTACTTTGAGAAATTTCAAGCACTGTGACTAAAACCTATAAAGTTACCAAAATTGTATGTTTTCTAGTGTCTTTTGACAAGGACATTTCTGTTTCACAGTCACACTAGACTACAGAAGTCAGTCATGGAAAACCCAGCAGTGACTTCATTTACATAGGCATTTGCATCTTGATTCATTAGATTCATGAGTCACATCTCAGGGAGCAAGATGGCCTCCCCTGGGGAGCAAGGCCCCTAGAGGATTCTTTAGTCAGATGCCTCTACAAGTTACACCATGGCAGCAAGTCTCCCAAGCCACTAGGCAAACATTATAGCATTAAATTGGAAGTCCCTGTCTGTCAGACAGCTTACAAACACTCCAGACCCACATCTCAGGGAACAGCACAGCAATGACAATGAGACAGAAAATGTCAGTAAAGTAATTTATTTCAGATATTAAGAGGTGAATATCCCGGCTTTTTTCTTTCTTAGGTAGTTGATTATACTAGAACAGGGCAAGACTGGTTAAAAGCAATCATCTCTCATTGCTTTGACTAGTGCAACTGGCTCTACTTCTTTCTCTGTTTCTTAAAAATTCACCTACTTAGGGTGGGGAGAAAAAAAATTCACCTACTTACCTAATAGTTTGCAGATGTTTATTTTTACATAATACAGAAATCTCTGCCTGATGATTTATATTTAAGTGATTACTTTCTTCACTTACTTAGAAGAGACTTTATAATTGAGAGTAGGAAGTGTATTGTCTCTAATAATTATCATGTTGTGTATATAGTATGTTGAACCACCTCTCTAGCCTCCAGTATTTACCTTTTTATTAAAATACTCCATGACTTAAAACTCTTTCTAAAAATCTATTTCAATTTACTACAACTTTGAACAGTGTTATACCTGCTTTATAGCCTTGTTTTTGTCTTAGTTTTATGCTTGGGATGTCTTTCTATAGGCTGTGAATATGTGTGGCTCCCATTGCATAATAAATAAAGCTGTTTTGGTCTATGGCAAGAAAGCCTACAGCCAGGCAGGAAATCCAATCAGAGATACGGAGAGAAGAAAGGTGGAGTCAGGAGAGACGCCAGCCACTGCCCAAGTAACAAGATGCCAACAGACCACTAACACCACGGACATGTGGCAATACATAGATTAATAGGAATGGGTTAATTCAAGCTAAAAGAGCTACCTAGAAAGGAGCTGAAACCATAGGCCCTACAGTTTATAATTAATACAAGGCTCTGAGTGATTGTTTTGGAAGCAGCTGAAGGACCACGGGTGGCAGAGATTCATCCCGACCGTGAAGCTGAGCAGAACAGAGAAACTTTACCCTACAATTTTATCTTACACTTCTACCTTAATAAACTGGGTGATTACTACCAATCATTCTGTTTAATTTTTCCACTGAAATTTCAATAAGCAGAACCTATTTCTCCCTAGTAGCTTGAAATAAACAGAATACCTATAGTATTGCCTGATTATCTGTAGTTACTATATTTTATGAAGCCTTAACATCTTAAGGCTATCTTGACTAAAAATAATCTTTAATTGATTTTATTTCCTTTAATTTCTTAAGTTTCAATATTATGCCTAACAGTAATAGTGAATCATCTTAAACTGAGATATTTTACCAACTATGAACTGAGTCAAGTGAAAGCTACTTCCTGATGAATGCTAAGAGAAAACCTGAGAATTCTGGGCCAGAGATGAAGGCCGTCATTCCACATGACCCAAAAAGTACAAGCAGCAGTCAATTTCATCTCTTCTTCTTGTCCCCAAGACCCACTAGAATAAAGTAAGTAGGCCCAGATGAATGACAAGTCAGAGTAGCTTAGAGTAAATAGTAAAGATACCTTATCTGTGCTTCTAGTGAAAGGTACTAGCTCCATATCTTTATTGATTGAGAATTTCATACATTCATATTCTTTGATAAAATCTACTTCCCCATTCTCTCCTCTCCAAATCCTCATATATCCTTACCATCACTTTTTCCTCCCAAATTAATGTGCCCTCATTTTTGTAACCATGTTACAAAATGTTATGTGCTGATGTTATGTGCCCGAGTATAAGACTACCTAGTGCAGCTTCTTGGGTTAATTCCATAGTGTAAGGCTATTCAATGTACAAAATCCTGACAAAGGCAGTCTGGAAAAATGACAGTTCCTCCCCTGGACAGACATACAGAAGCAAACACAAGGGATCCATGGATGGTTATCTCTCAGTTATGTTGATTTATGTTCTTACCTACTTTTGTTTGTGTCAGGACTCTTCAGAAAGGTCATTGGTGTCAGATTTCTTACATAGTCATCCATAAGAGCTACAACTTCCCAGTATAGCTGAAAGAATAGTTTTCACAAAAAGAGCTCACCAGAGTGATAAAGCTCCTCTCCCACTGTAACATTTAAGAATATTTTCCTGATTTCCCATCTTCCAATGTTATACCACTTGGGGAAATGTCTGGTACACCAAACAGAAAGTACATAACCATGAGAGTTAGAGGTTACTCAGAACTTCTCTTTACTCACTTTCCTGGGTACTCAATACATGCTCAAGACATACCTCACTATGATAAACCAGTAATCCTAGGTCTGGGATTCAGATGACAGGGTGTTTAAAAGCAACTCAGGTTCAATGTTCAACAAGAGTTGATACTGAGTTGCAACCCAACTACCCTGACAAGCAAACTTAAAGACCTTTAAAACACAATATTGTTGTAGAATATTATTTTAAGATGTGTTACATTTGTTTGTGATGTGGAACATTTTTTTTAATAATGCAAAGATGTGTTGCATTCTTTTATGTTACATTTGTTTAACGCTATGGAGGTGTGTTTCTGTGTCTGTCTAAAACACCTGATGGTCTAATAAGTAGCTGAACAGCCAATAGTGAAGCAGGAGAAAGAATAGGCAGGGGGGGGGGGCAGGCAGATAGAATAAATATAGTGAGAAATCTGGGAGGATGGATTAAGAAGCAAGAGAAAGAGGAGAGGAGGATGATAGGGGCCAGCCACCCAGCCACACAGCTAGCCATAGAGGAAGAGTGAAAGTAAGATATACAGAAGGAAAGGAAAAAGCACAGAGGCAAAAGGTAGATGGGATAATTTAAGTTAAAGAAAGCTGGCAAGAAACAAGCCAAGCTAAGGCTGGGCATTTATAAGTAATAAGATTCCATGTTATCTGGGGAGTGATGGTGCACGCCTTTAATCCCAGCACTCAGGAGGCAGAGCCAGGCAGATCTCTGTGAGTTCGAGGCCAGCCTGGTCTACAAAGTGAGTTCCAGGAAAGGAACAAAGCTACACAGAGAAACCCTGTCTCAAACAACAAAACAAAACAAAAAGAAAGATTCCATGTTTAATTTATTAGGTAGCTAGATGGCAAGCCCCCAAAGAGCAAAGAACAAAGAGTGAAAGAGTGAAAAGCAAAAACAACCAAATACACGACACTTATTTTAGGAAAAAAGTTTAATATCTTTTTTTCTCCTCAATATTGAATACTTACCTCAAATGTGTAATGAAAACTGGAGAACAGAAGAATAATTATTTTCTTATCTAAGATATTTTCAGATATCATAGCCAAATCCTTCAGTAGTTTAGCTGGCAGCAGAGATAACAGCATTTAAATGTTCAAAACCAAAATTTTGTGTAGGTGGGGAATAAAGAGATATTTTAAACTCGAAATGAGTATGATTTGTCCTGAAATCCATAGCTATTGCAGAGCACTTAAAATTGTTTCAGACAGTTAATCTATCAGATCACTCGGATGGCTAAACATTCTTCACACTATTATTTTGGGGAAAAGTGGGTATTGCAAAATAGAAAAGTCACAGTGCTTTGCTTTTAGCTCCAAATGAAGAGTTACATTGTTCCCTTTATAAAGAAGAATATTGTTGTTTTCGTATGCTTAAAGCATATCTGACAAGACACTAGCCAAGTCACTTTGGCAGAGATACATGCAGCTAAAATTGCTTCCCTTCTTGCTAATACTTTATAATCAGCATTTTCCTGGTAGGCATCGTCCAGGAAGAAGTGCTTAGATACATAGAGAGCAATTCTGTGAATAAAATATTTAGCGTCCTCAGTGCTTTCAAACAGAGCCTTGACTTACTGACTCTGAAGCTGCTGACTCCCCACAGTTCAAGCCAGTAGGCTTCCCAGATGGCTTTACCTTTAATGATAGTAAAGCACTTAGCTACCCCTAGAAGACCATTACAAACTTCCATAAAAATGTATAAAATGCCTGAGAGGAAGCATAAGCAACTGCTGCAGTACTCACTGAAGAAGTATATCCAGGCAACCAAATTCATTTAAAAGGGCATCAGCAAGGTTGTGAGATGCTTACTCAATGAATGCACAGTGCCATGTCTGGATTGGTGTATTAAGCAGTGTACAAGGTTAACTTAGAAGGCAGAAAGTGAAAAGAAGCTTGTGTTGTATTATATGCCATCCATTCAAACAATTTTTAAACAATTTTTATTTTTAAGATTGTGTCTTAATTACAAAATTTCTATCTTCCATTTTTCCCCACCAAGCCTACCCTGGTCCCTCCACACTCATGGCATCTTTTCCATCAATTGTTTTTGCATGCATATGTAATTGGTATAGACATAAATATTCCCAAATATAACATATCCATAGGAATATCAGAAACTATACTCATAAAGTCTTATCAATGTGGCAACCCAACTGTGAGCTAAATGAGGAGGACACCAATGAGCATGCCAAACTGGATGTGTCCCTATACAAAGAATTCAAAACATCTCACCACACCTTATGAAACCAGGGAAGGGTACATCATTATCAACCTGATATCTAGAGAAAAGTGGTCACAGGAGAGTGATGAATGGTTCCCATGTACTTATACCTAGAGCCATCGAATCAGGTAACTGATTTAACACTGAAGACAAGTAATTTGAAAGAGACTAAATGTAGCATACACAGATTTGTCAGCCAAAACCTGAATGCACATCACCATTGGCATACATGAAAAACATCAGTTAAAAGAAGCTAATAATTCTTTGAACTTTTTATTAGTCCTACTATATGTTCTTACTTGTTGTTAGATTAAGAAAGATCACAAGCAACTACTCAGAAATGGGCTATTATGGAGCAATACTTTGCCTTTATCATTTCTCTGATAGTGCAGACATTTCTGGAACAATGTCTCCATCCCCCCAACTCCATGGATTGCTTCCATCTCAGTGTCCAGCCTGTACACATGTTCTCTAAGTCAGCCTTCATTCTAATGGAATGTACTGATTCATTTCAGGCAAATGCCCAGATTAAACACTGTAAAGCATAAAGAAGCTGCTGTAGGATAATGCTTTTGTACACTGGTTTAATAAAATGCTGATTTTCCAGTAGCCAGATAGGAAGTATAAATGGCATAAGCAGACAAGGAAAATTCTGGGAAGAAGGCTGAGTCAAGAGATACCAGCCTACTGTCTGGGAGCAGCATGTAATGGCACACAGATAAAGCCACAGAAAACATGGTGACATATTGATTAACAAAAATGGGCTGAGTTTAAGTTCAGAGCTAGTCAGTAGTTAGCCTGAGCTAATGGCCAAGCAATGTTAATTAATATAAGCCTCTATGTGTTTACTTGGGTCTGAGTGGCTGTAGACTGGGCAGGGCACATGAAAACTCCAGCTACAAATGGCACCAAAACGTGGGGCAGATGTTTCTATCTAAAACCTGAGAAAACTTACAAAAAAAAAAAAAAAGATTCTAAAACAGAGCTAAAAATAGCTTCCTAGTTGTATCTCTCAGGACACCCATGAGCTATAGTAGGGCAGGTTCGCAGTGGTGTGTGGGCTTGACCTGTGGCATGATGTAGTCCTGTGATACACAGATGTGTCTCCAAGCTGCACATTATGCTGTGTAACGGATTTAGTCTTTGCTAGTATAGAAAAAAAAAAAGGTTTCTGGGCTACATGCTTCTGGATGAAAGCATAGACCCACTGCTTCCCAGAGTTGGCAGTGAGCATGGTTCCCAGAGCTGACAGTAAATGCAGTTTCACCATATTGGGAAGCTGAGGTAGGCAGAGCCAGCAGCCAAAGCTGCCATTTTAGTCCTAGTAATACTGCAGTCTAAAGGAACAGATTCACAATAAGACAAATTCAGATGGAATAATTTACAATGTAAAAAATGTATGTAGGCTTGGAAGAGAGAGTAAAAGGAATATATGTAGTTATATAAAGAAATAGATTTAAAAATAAATTATTTAAAGAGATAGTAAAGGTAATATAAAAATAAGCCATGTAAAGATGGTTATTACACAGAGAGTCTGGATTATATAGTCTTTGGGATTTTTAACTGCAGAAAGACATTTGATTGTAAAGGTTGCTCAGTTAAAACAATATGTATATTTTAAAGGTATCTTGACTTCAAAACTTATGTTTAAGGATATGTTGCTTTGGAAAAGATGTTCTGCTTTTGTTTCCACAGAAGATGAGAACCTGTGGATTGCTTCCAGGCTAATATGGTTTGACTAGCCAAGACACCCTGAAAGATCTCCGATGACACCATAGCCCAGATGATCCAACATCCAGAATGGTTCCAAGGCAATTGGCTCAAACAATGCAGACTCACAGACTACTCTAGTCAGGACTTGACCATAATTCTTAATTTTCTCAGGATCCCTGTAAGATTAACAGTACCCACAACCATCAAGAAGTAGTATGAGAAGCTATGCCCAAATTTCCCAAATATTGTTTATAAATGTTTCTTTTTATTTAAAGGGGGTTGATTATAAAGGCAATCTCTTTCTAAAGAAGAAAAGGGGATAGTATAAATATGATAGGATGAAATGGTAGATTAATGAATCTACTTTTAGAGAGTAACAACTTGTTTGAAATGTTTTACAGTGCTATGGATTTTAGTTTATTAATACAAATTTAAAGTTAATTTTGTTGTACTGTATGTATATTACTACTCTTGTTTAAGATACTATGTTTGTACATAGTTGAGAAATACAGATTAATAATTAGTCATCTATGATAGTCAAACTTATAGTCATGCTAAGTTTTTTAGTTATATAAAGGTATATTTCAGTTAGGTAGGTAATCTTCAAACACTTCAAAGACTTAAAGAATACAGTATTTAAAATGTTTTAAAAACTTAGATTTTCTGGACAGTGAGACATGTCTGCTCCTGGCAGCACCAATCTACTTCAGAGAAGATAATGGACATTTAATGAACTCATTATAGAGTTTGCTTTCTTTGTGGCAAAAGTCAGCCACTGGGCAAAAAAGTGCCATCACATAGACTGCTTGATAATATGTTGTATAATCTGCACATGCAAGACCCACATGAAGGTGACCACTGAACTTTGTAAGACGAGATGGTCCTTTAGGTTCCTGCTTTGTAGAAGAAACTGCCAGACATTTACAGGACATGGGGAAAAAGTGACTGAGAGACTAGTCCTATGGGCTGAAGATAGATACCCCAACACTGCAGAGGAACCTTGGGTGACCGTCCAAGCAGACAGCTGCCCCTGTCATTTCCAGCATTTTAGAAGTTGCTTACAATCTTCTTCCTGATTACTTAAGTAATAATATATTCTTCTGGGGTATTTGATGTAGTTGAAGACTAGTTATAATTATGATTTTCCTTGGTTATGATAAGAGATAAGGTAGATATAAAAACTTAGACTCACAAATATAGGATAAATAAAATATTTTCATTTAATTTGGCAAATATAAAGAGACTAGATATTATAACTGTAATTCTTGCTTGATACTGTTTTGTTTATATATAATTTTACTATGTTAAAGTTAAAACTTTCCTTTTTAATTAAACAAAAAGGGGAAATGCTGTGGGATAATGCTTTTGAACACTGGTTTAATAAAATGGTGATTGGCCAGTATCCAAGCAGGAAGTATAAGCAGAATAAGCAGACAAGAATTCTGGGAAGAGGAAGGCTGAGTCAGGAGATGCCAGACTGCCATCTAGAGAGCAGCATGTAATAGCACACAGGTAAAGCCACAGAACATGTGGCGACATATAGATTAACAAAAATGGCTTGAGTTTAAGTGTAAGAGCTAATCAGTAGTTAGCCTGAGCTAATGGCCAAGCAATGTTAATTAATATAAGCCTCTGTGTGTCCATTTGGGTCTGAGCAGTTGCAGACTGGACAGGACACAGGGAAACTTCAGCTACAAGAAGCAAAAATATTTACTTTATAACACATTAAAATATTTACTATTTTTCTATTAATCAATATGATTTTTATGAGAAATTATTTATATTTCCATTATTTTATATAATAAAATATTAATGCAAATTATTAATTAAATAGAAATAAACTAATATCTGTTCAAGTAAATAGTAGATGTTGAATATTCTTCAAGATTTTATTCCTTTTATTGGGAAGAATAAGGTAAGGTCATACTCCTCATTCTTGCTGGACTAGAATTTGCTATGTAGACTAGGTTGGCCTCAAACCTGTCATGATCCTCCTGTCTCTGCCTCTTGATGTTGAGATTATAAGCATGTGCTAACATGCCTAGCTTTTTAATCTTCCTTTATAAATCATTCTTATGTATTTATTTCACAGAAAATTTTAAATATTTAATAAAAATTTCTTCATGATTTGATATAGGGTTTCATGAAATATCTGTCTATAAGCATACTTGATAACTCTGCAACACTGAGTCACCTCGACTGTGTAGATGTTTACTTGCACCCTATGTCTTTTCCATATATACCACTATTACAAGAATGAGAACTCTTTGTGGGAAAGAATCAAATATCTGGACTAATGATGCATTTTGTAGAACTTTAGTAAATATATTCTGAATGGATAAATTAAACTGTTGTCAAACAGGGTTTTAGAAATTTCACACTTGAAAATATTCAAGGTTGGGGATTTAGCTCAGTGGTAGTGCGCTTGCCTAGCAAGGGTAAGGACCTGGGTTTGATCCTCAGCTCAAAACAAAAAACAAAAGAGAGAGAGAGAAAATATTCAGCTGAGGAGACTACATTAGAATTGATGATACTGGTCCACTGGTTAAGCCATCAAGACAGAGAAGAAAATTAAGATAAATTGAGGTCAAAAGAGTAGGATCCAAATTTAGTAATCTTAGAAGACATGTTTCCAACAACATTTTTCTCTGTACTCTAGAGAGAAAAGATTATTAAACCCAATTCTAGTTCCAATTTCAGCTTTATAATATACATGGCTCAGAAGTTATAAAGTACCTACACACGAAGATGCTCCTAGGGTAAACCAAGAACCAAGCTCCTCTGAGTTCCCTGCTTAATTAACATGTAATCCACCTGACTCCAAACTGGATTTTTCTCAGTTTTGTTATTCAGGCACTAGAACACTGTGATGATATATGTGTACCCTAATAAACTTGCCTGAGATTCAGAGGACAGATCCAGCCACTAGATTAGACATAGAGGTTAGGCAGTGGTGGCACACACCTTTAGTTGTATCATTCAGGAGGCAGAGAACCAGCTGGATCTCAGTGAGTTCAAGGCCACAGTGGGCTACATGAGATTGATCCAATATAGGAGAGAAACAAGCCAAGCAATGGTGGCACATACCTTTAATCCCAGCACTTGAGATCTCATGGCTTTGCTTGGGAAGCACATATGCCTTTAATCCCAGGAAGTAATATGGCAGGGCAGAGAAAGGTATATAAGGCATGAAGAAACAGGAACTCACTTTCTTTAGACTGGAGATTTTGTAGAGGTAAGTATTAGTGGCTGTCCATTCTGCTTCTCTGATCTTTCAGCTTTCACCCTGATATCTGGCTCTGGGTTTTATTAAAAGACCATCTAAGATTCGAACAACAGAACACAGGAAAAGGCACAGCTTGAGAAGAAATTTAGTGTTGCAATCTGTTCAAGAAAGTCTTAAAAACCACTAACTAACACTTCCTTGTTGGATAAGAAATAAGTGACCAGCTTATGAATTTGAAAGAGGCTAGGAACTGTAAATTTACTCTGTGTTGTTTTATGCCTTTATAAACAGAAGTTGATACTACCTCAGAGCAATTGCAGAGTGCACATCGTGGAACAAAGCAATACTATTACAAAAGATATATGGGTCACGTTTACAATCACTTAGTGTCTTCAACAAGAAGAAATACAGTGAGAACAGCAGAAACATGGAGAATAAAAATAAATTGCAAGTGGAAGTGAGTATATTAAATAGAGATAATCATTCAGAAAGCAGTTGTAAATCTTATGTATAATTCATATATCATAGAAGTTTGTGAATATGAAAAACTGTTAGAATAAACTTATGAAAATTAATTTATTACTAGTTTTAACCCAATGACAGACAATTGAACTCAGTAAAGCTATAGCTTTGTAAGAAACAAATGAAGATTGTGAGAATGGCAACATGGTTAACATCATCTGTTGAGTCTGAGGAACATCCTGTATTGGTACTTTGTGATGGAAAACCAATACAGACTTGGGGCAGAGAAGGATTGGCAGAGAAGGAAACAACTTGGAAATCAACCCTGCAACCATCATCATACTTTTGCATTATTCTTCCTGAATTGTCACACAGTTAAAAACACGCTAGGAATGTGAGAACACAGAGCATAATTCCTAGATATCATTCTTGCAGGAGACAGACAATTCTGCAAGAACACTACCAAAGCAATTACACTGCCAGCATGGAGCACCCCAAACCATTTGCAAACCCATTTGCACTGGCCTTACTCTCCTCAGGGACACACAGGGGGCAGAAATGACTTCTTCATCTCTTATTTTCAAGATTGTCGATATGATGATGATTAAAAGCTGAATTGTCCCAAGCTGAATTGTCATTCCATTATACAATTGGAAAAATGTGGACAGCAGGAATATTAAAAATCCTATCTGCATTTACAATCTAATTTCCTGTGAGTAATCTTCCAGATTTGGCTGAAAAGTCTAACACAATGAGCATCACATCTGGTGGATGCAGTACATCAAGTCTCCACCCCCTCTGCACAGGGCTCCTCTGCCAAACACCAGAGTCTCTTATGGCAGAAACAATGAAGAAAACTGTATTCTATTGTTTTATAAACTCACTGGGCAAGGAAATGACAGTCAAGCTGGTTCTACTCTCATCACATCTGATAGCACGGGGCAGGTGATTCATAAGATAATGGCACCTTAGAAATTGATTTCATGGTGATGCAAAATTATAATTTTAATGGTAAATTACATTATGCTACTGTGTCATTTCTTCTTCCTCTTGGATAATGGCATTTTTCAGCCCTCCTATTCTAATTGGGAAGTCAATGCAGTGTAAATAACTGTACTTATTATTATCACCAAGTCCACAGAAGCGAGGATGACTAGACACAATTCTGTCATTTTTGAGTTAATGTGGCACAAGGGTATTTTAGTGTCTGGTAAGTGTCAAAGAAATAAATAAAAGCACCAAATGTATGCCTATTTATTTAGATTTGCTGCTTTTTGAGTAGTATGCAAAAGTTTATGTAAAGTATATCCAATATAGTTTACTAAATATATTATAGGTAATCACTCTGGCTTAGTCTAATAGGAGTATATTCCAAATCAGTCAATTCTACTTGATTGTATTATAAGATATAGTCTCTCTCTCTCTCTCTCTCTCTCTCTCTCTCTCTCTCTCTCTCTCTCTCTCTCCTCCCTTCCTCCTCTCTCTCTTTATTTTCTATAAACAGAGAAAATTTCAGATTTAGTGCTCCCAAATTGCAGAAATAACCTGAGAATCAGTTTCAATATTTGCAATAGGTTTAGGTTTATGTTTCAGTATGATTTGTCAGTATAAATAAAGCATATCCAAATATTATACTCAAAAATAATATTAAGAATTATTTCAAGGGGTCTTTTCACAAACAAGCATGAAGAGTCCCATTAGCTTACTAAGAGATTATTTCTTTTGTTTGTTTGCTTGTTTTGTTTTGTTTGTTTGCCAGTATTTTATTGAGTATTTTTACATCAATGTTCATGAGGGAGATAGGTCTGTAGTTCTCTTTCTTTGTTGCATCTTTGTTTGGTTTAGGAATCGGGGTAATTGTAGCCTCATAGAAGGTGTTTGGTAATATTCCTTCTGCTTCTATTGTGTGGAACAATTTAAAGAGTATTGGTATTAAGTCTTCTTTGAAGATCTGGTAGAATTCTGCAGTGAAACCACCTGGTCCTGGGCTTTTAATGACTGACTCTATTCCACAAAACTGGAAAATCTAAAAGAAATGGATAATTTTCTGGATAGGTACCACATACCTAAGTTAAATCAAGACCAGATAAACTATTTAAATAGTCCAATAACCCCTAAGGAAATAGAATCAGTCATTAAAAGAGATTATTTCTTAATGTTTAAAATATAGGACCAATAACTGGATATGGAAATAGTGATGCATTCCTCTTTAGAGAGCAGAAGGAAAGGGACATCATTTTTAGAAAGCTTTGCAATACTCTCATGAGACTAGTTTGGGATTTATTAAAAGTCTTTGTCACACAAAACTTCTCTTGGTATAATTAGTTAGGGCAAGAATAAATAATATTTCTAAGTTATCATGATTTCCTTTTATTATTATAATAACAGATATGTTCTCATAGGTGATGTGTGAGAAATGGTGACTTATTTTCCTGATAGAAGAAATAGTGTCATATGTCTTAATTTGATTTATGGTCTATAAGAACTATTTACTGCATTTTCATATTATCAATGCATATTATATAATATATAAACATGTATATGATAATCAGCAATATATTTTTAAGAGGTTATTGGTTTATATTAGCTATATACAAAATACTGAGTTCCATTTTGACATTTCAGTTATTGGACTACTTTAGATTTTATTTGACAATGCTTTCTATTTATTTGTAAGATAAACCTAATAGAATAGTTTGAAATTATATTATTCTACTCAGAGAACAGAGATATTTGCTACATGAAACCGTTTAAAGATAGCAAAAGGGGTTTTTTAATTACTATATGTTACAATCCACAATAAAGGTTTGAGTATAGAAAATTAACAAGAGACAAATCTGCCAGTGTATGCACTAATTAAAGCTTTGAAAGAGAAAATCTGATGTTCTTCAACATGCATTTGGGATCTATGCTAGGGAATTGTGTGTTGTTAGAGGAAAAGACAAGATGGTCTGGAAACAGATATCTAGAAAAGACTGAGCTCTATCCTGTGGTCAATAATATCCCTCCAAGATCCCAACAAGTGGCAGTATCTCCATGGGTCTATCTAAATCGATTCAGATGTCTATGTAAGCACATGGGCTTAAGAATGAAATAAGCTTGGGCTTTATTAACTTTTATCAAACAAGGGGCTATAGTTCAGTGGAAGTTATTTCATGGCATGAGGTCTGTGTTTATATCTAAGTTCAAGTGAAAGTGAAAATAAGTTTGCTCTTAACTTCTATTTCCCATGACAATCCCCTGACAGATTCTCACTCTGCTTGCAAAAGTCAAGAGCTCAAGACAAGCCTATGCAAAAGCCCAACACATAAAATATTTACAGGAGTAAGATAAGAGTGGTGAATCTTCATGTTTTGTAGCACAGAAATGGGGCTAAATTAACAGGAACTTGTTGTTACTTCAAGGTAGCTAAAAGAGAGTACCTTAAATGTTCCTAACACAAAATAATAATAAACTTTTGAAGTAGTAACTATATCAAATATTTTGATATGATGGTTACATTTTAATACATTTATCAAAATGCCACAGTATATCTTACAAACATATATGACAATTATGTCAACTAAAGTTTAAACATTTATATAAGAATATATTAATAATAATAATGTTATAAAAATTAATAAAGCATAAGGTACATAAACTAAATGTTTTTCCATTCTGTTTTTGTCACCAATATTATTAAGCTAAATGAATGATTATTAAGCACTTTATCTGTGTAATTATGTGAACTCTGGGAAGAGTCAAACAATATAAAGATAAATGCAGCATAATATAACTTATACCAAGGAAAAGCTGCAGGCAAAGAAAGCTAGCCTAAGATGTACTGTTGTTCTCATTCCTAGAGATTGACTCCACACTAGTGAAGCTGAACTACTGGTACATGAGCTCTGTGCAAGGGAGTGAATGTGAAGACCAGGGGAACTGCTGCTGTCACAGAACAGAACCTGCTGAGTTATGTTTCAATCCATAGCACATTTCCAGATACATGAACAGAGCTCATCTCAAATAGTCTTCTAATTGAATAGAAAATCTTTAGTTCATAGATATGGCTGCACTACACCAATAATAAAAAATTGGTCTCTAAGGCATAACTTTCATTCATTAGAGTCAGTTTTGGAACCAGGTCCATGTAATACAACTTGCAGTAGCCAAGAAGAGGCCAGAGAACTGGTTGACCTAAGCTCAGAGATGGGATGGAGAGGACTCAGGAAATGTGTATCAACTCTGGGAAGGGCAGTCATGGATGACTTTGATAATATTCTACAATGTTTTTCCATGATAGTTCCTGAAAGAAGCAATTTATGAGAGGAAGAATTTATTTGACTTCATAGTTTAAGGTAATATGGACCATTGCATCTGGGAAACCATGGCATCAAAGCCTGCTCATACCAAGGTAGATGAGACAATGGAAGCAAGGCCAAGCTAGTAACTGAAATACTCACCCAGTCTTGACCAACTTCCTCCATGTTCACCTCATTTCCTAAAGGTTCTACAACCAGGAGCAGCACCACCATCTATTTAACAATGATCCAACCTCATGAGACTGTGGGGGACACTTTGCATTCAAATAATTACATGTTCATCTTATTGCATGAAACCCATTTACATATACTTGTTATATATGAAAATACTGCTTCTGCAATTGGAGAGAGATTATGTCCAATGATGATGTATAAGCAGATTAAGCTAGTCCTAGAAATACAATTTTTTTAAAGAAACATGAAATATTGCTTCTAGGATGATTATAAGAAGGGACACTTTGGGATTTAAATGTGTTACATCTGTACTATATCTAACCAAAGTACTATATGGTAACAAAGTTGAGCGTATATACATGAGGGAATCCATAATAAACTGTGCATACCTAACAGAGCAAGATGCCCTCCCCACAAAAGATAGTAAAACATTACATGATGGTTTCAGTTAAAAATGACCCCATAGGTGGGAACTCCATGGGACTGGACTAGGCCCTCTGTATAGGTGAGACATTTGTGTAGCTTGACTGCTTAAGGGCCCCCTTAGTAATGGGATCAGGATCTGTCCCTGGTACATGAGCTGGCTTTTTGGAGCCCAGTGCCTATGTTGGACACTTGCACAGCCTTGATGCAGGGGGGAGGGGCTTGGACATGCCTCAACTGAATGTACCAGGCTCTGCTGACTCCCCATGGGAGGCCTTGCCTTGGAAGAGGTGGAAATGGTGGGTAGGTTGGGGAGGGAAGACTGGGGGATGGGAAGAGGGAGGAGAAGGAGATCTGTGGTTAGTATATAAAATGAATAGAAAATTTCTTAATAATTAAAATAAATGACCCCATAGGCTTATTTGAATATTTGGTCCCCAGTTGGTAGAATTGTTTGGGAAGGATTAGGAAGTGTGGCCTTGTTAGAGAAGGTAGGTCACTAAGGGTGGGCTTTAAGGTTTCCCTGTCAATTCTCTTTCTATCTTCTGATTGTTTTTCAAGGTATACGCTCTCAGCTACTATTTTAAGTGCCACACCTGCCTGCCTATTGCCATGCTCCTTTCCATGATGGTCATGGACTCACTGTCAAAAAATGTAAGCCACTAAACCATAAATCAATTGTTGTCTTTTGTAAGTTGCAATTGTCGTAAAATTTGATCACAGCAACAAAAAAATAAGCAAGACACACTACATTTATAGATTTGTTTTACCTTGTTCAATGATAAGGGTTGTCTTGCAGTCTGTTCCCTAAAGGATTTCTTAAGAATTTCATAAAACACCTTGAGATCATTGACCATGATAAATACCATGAGAAGGTTAGGTATAACTGAATCATCCCATTTTCCAAGTGAAAAGATTTGTAACAGGATATTCTTAATCTAAGAGTCCTAAGGAAAAATTGAGAGATGGATAGTTTGAAAGAAGATTGTGTTGTAAGATATTCATCTAGACCACTAGAAAAGCCAGAAGTCTCCGCCCCCATCCATTTTCCAGTCCTTTATTGCATAGTTTACTGTCAGTGAACCACATTAGTTCTACCGCAGTTACTAAACCACACTGGTAACTGAATTGATGCCATGGTCAGCAGCACTGCTGATCTTAATGAACAAACCGGCTAAAAATGAAATAATGTCCAGCTCTCAGTTTCTTAGACAATACCAAGTTTAAAGCCAACAAAGATATTAATTTACTTTCAGAACTACAAAATATCAGAATGGCTTGGAATTTTGAGTCAACCATAGCAAGATAAATACAATAAAGTTACCTCCAAAGGCCCTGTATCAAACTAGAAAAGAAACCGTCAGCACAATACATTGTAGACTTGTCAATGAAGAACAGTTCCCAAGTGATAAAGAAGTAACAATAAAAATCTGACCATCTGAAGTGAAAACTTTGATGAAGCACTCAAAATACCTAATAATACAAAGAGCTCATTGGGATTCTTTCCTCCCCAATAATCAACAGGAGAAAACCCTTACAGCTTTATCTAAGATTGTGGAAATTATAGTTGGAATCCACAGCCTCAGCACATGTCACAGGCATTGGTTAGGAGCATCCAATAATCATCCACAACGTTGTTGGCACCTTTGTTCCCACAGTAAAATCAGGAAATTCTGAAACAAGAAGTGCACCCAGGAAATAGTGGTTACATATGGACACTAAAAGCACTGCAAAGAAGGGGAACCCTCCTCCAAAGACTCCCAGAATAGCAGAGGTGAAAAATAAGAAATGCCAATTGACATTATCTACAGTTCTTAGGAGCCACAGTTGACTAGCCTCCTGTTGTAGCAACTCCTAGCTAATAAGTGTGGTAGAAAATAGCATCCCATCTCAAGACTATATCAAATAATTAAATTTTAATGTAAGTTTGTATAGATTATTTATTTAATGTTGTAATTTCACCAACCCTTTTATGGTTTAGTGACCATTCACCATCCCTTGATTATAGAGACTCTGTAACATTTTAGTCAGAGAAAGAGAGAGAGGACTAAACACAGGTCTACCAATGCAACTTCATGTACAAGTAAGTGCTCTATGGCTATTTCAAGAATTCTCTACATATCTGGAAAATCAGAAGTTCAATTAAAAAAATATCTATACTTAATTTTAATGAGAAAAAGTTTAAACTCCCATAACAATAAAAATGAGCCTGACCTCTTAGTACGAGTCTATGCAATCACCCATGATTTTATTGGGACTAAACATTTTTCCATGATGATATTAGTTCTGAGATACAAACCCAATGGGAAAAGAAACCTACTCAACAGGGAAACCAGAAAGGTTGAGAGTATTCAAGGTGAAGAAAATAGAGATGACCGAGCTACCTTGACTCCTTGAGTATACTGTGCATTCCTGCCCAGATGGCTGCTGCACACGCTGCTTATTCTTTCAACTGACTCATCTGTGTTGGTATGTAAGACTTGGCTTCCTCATCATTTCTGTCACCCTATTTCCAGACAATGGCAACTTGTCAGGTCAGTATTTTATACCACTTTCATCCTGGCATCTCAGAGACCCTTATGTCCTGCCTGGCCTAGTATTAGTCTTCCTGCATCAATTTTCTGTTTGCTTTTCTCTATCATTCCCCAATCTACAGGATATCAGAACACAAGAACTGTGCCTATTACCTTCATAATTATGTCCCAGCATTTGATACATAGGACAAGCTAAGGCAATAATGTGTGAATGAATATAATTGACATTTATTCACTATCTACATTGAAGATACAGACTGTATAGGGAAAGGAAACTCCAAGATGTCAAATTTCTTTGATACAGTTACTATGGAGCACTTAGAAAAAGAAATTACAAGGTGATTTGTAGATATTTTATCATACCCATTTTTATTGCTTGATAATTCCTCCATAATTAATATCGAGGAGCTAGCTTTCTCCCTTGAACATATATATCAACTGTGCATATATAAATTTAATCTTGCTTCTCTTCATTAGAAAGAAATGACAGATTTATTTGTGGTATGAAGTTTTATTATTAATTCAGTATTTATTGTCACATAATAGTTATAATTCCAAGATCAATGATAATTTAGAGACATTACTAAAATATTTGATTCAGTACTTGTATCATATTGCAAGTATATTTATATTTTTATTTGTAATATATCACTTTTTAAATTGGCTTTCATACTTTATTGGAAATTTCATGATTAAATGGAAGACATTAATATTTAAGTTATAAGAAAAAAATTCTTTAATTATCACATTCCTACTCAGAAGCAGCCCTGAGTGATGTTGATTATAAGTCAGCAATATCAAGTCTCTGTGAGTCACTTTGTAACACTGACAGAATTATTAGTTAAAATTAGACCTTTT
The DNA here is from genome assembly GCF_903995425.1 of Onychomys torridus. Classification (NCBI taxonomy): domain Eukaryota; kingdom Metazoa; phylum Chordata; class Mammalia; order Rodentia; family Cricetidae; genus Onychomys; species Onychomys torridus. The sequence goes on along the minus strand of NC_050445.1, from coordinate 67,889,951 downwards.
ATTTTCATATCAGGGGAAACATCAACATTATTTTCTGTATTAAATATAACAGTTATTCCTACATTCTAGGACAAGACAAAGTTTTTTTAAATAGATTTAAGGTGAGAGATGCAGGATTGTCTGAACATTTGCTTAATAGAAATTATTATTATCAGCCAAATTATACTTTTAAAGGTAATCATTTCATCACTGTAACACAAGAACACATTCTCAGCACTATGTAAATTTACTGTGTATATAAAACTATTTTATTGTACTTTTTGTAGTTCTACTGAGTTCCACATTGCTACCTGTCAATTGGCAACCACATCATAATTCAAACTGCTGTAATAATAAAACTACATCTTCTCTTGGTAATCAAAAAACCACACAGCTATCCATGCTGCAGCATGTACACATAGAAACATGAGTGAGAGCAGTTTGTTTACCATCGAAATATGGGATCAGAGGAGAGCAGAGCATTAACAAGAAACCATTTTTACTTCCACTTATAGGCTTTCTAAAGAATATTTGTCTATGGACAAATCCATGGATTTATGGCTGAAGGGATATTTTATTTTCATCATGTAATAGAGAAGCTGGCTGAAGAAGAGCAGAATCATATCCTAAAAAAGCTCCCTCTTTCAGGCTGTTCTGTTCACAGCAGATGTCTGCTCTTTCTCAGGAACTGCATGAACTGATGCCGTCTTCAGTCACCTCACCAAGCATGAGGAGTTACTAACTGCTATCCAGTACAGAGCAATGACAAAAATATCAGAGAACAACTCAAAGGAAGAAAAGATTTTTATTTTTCATTTTGATTCTATAGGTGCCAGGCCTCAGGGTGGTGAGGACATGCTAGAGAGAGTTGTACAAGTCAATTCATACTGGAAGCAGAGATATGTGAATACATGTAGGGTCTTAGGGCAAGAGGAAAGAGCAGGGCACATTCCCAGGGACATACTTCCTCTAGTTCAACAATACCTCCTCCCTTTATCATTTCTCAATAATGTATCTATTATGAATCCATGAAGGAAGCGATTTATTAAGTAGGAAGAAATGCCATCACAAGAATCCCCAGGAGTGTGTTTTTAAAATCTCTTCAGCACTTCTCAATCCAACCAGTTTGACAATACAGACTAACCATCATACCCATTTTTGGAATATGGATTAAGAATCTCTGGCTTAAAAGTGTTGTGACTTTGAAATGAAAGGCAAATATTTTACAAAGGATAGAACAGCAAGAAATCCTTATATCTCCATTGTAGAATCTTTTTGAAGATCAATAGGTCTATTAGGAAGTCTGAATATCAGGGTTGGGGATTTAGCTCAGTGGTAGAGCACTTGCCTAGCAATCGCAAGGCCCTGGGTTCGGTCCTCAACTCTGGCAGGGGAAAACATTCTGAATATCAAGGAAGTTTAGTAGCTACAAAGGAGAGTCTGAGAACATGGATACCCTTATTTAAGGCACCATTCCATCAATTCACACACATATAACTATGAAAAGTTACTTAATTTCTCTTTCTTAGTCTCTCAATCTTTATAGTAGAGATTGTAATGGATCCTATCTCTTCATGTTACTATAAGAACTGAATGTTTTAAAATGCTATTAGAGGAACATTCAGAAAATATTAGATCTTACCTGTGATACATGAACACATTGCTGTTAATTTTTATCACAGATAATACCAAGATACAGAAAACTGCAGGAAAAGAAGAAAATAGTTTTTATTTTTCCTAAGGCATTTGAGAAAAAATTAGCATCCTTATTTCCTCTAATGATCAATACCTAGGTTCCTCAGTATATTTTTACATACCAAATTTTTATTTTAAACAAAACCTAGTTTATCTTCTAGTTTCTGTGTGTCTGCGTTCCTTGAAGAACAAAAGGACAACTTGTGAGAGTCAAGTCTCTCCTATGATGTGGACGCTGACACTTTACTGAAAGTACAGATAATTTCTAGAAGTTTTCTCATGGAATTCTGGGAGCCTCTTATATATAATATCCTATCAGCAGCAAATAGGGATAATTTGGCTTCTTTTCTGTTTCTCTCTCTTTAATTTTCTTCTTTTGGCATCTTGCTCTAGCTAGCACTTTAAACACTGTATTTGAAAATACGTGCAGATAGCACACAGCCCTGTCTCATTAGGTTCTAGCACAAAAACAGGTATGCTGATCAAGGAAACCAAATAGAAGCCCTACATGTGAATGAGCATAGCTACAGCCATCTGATATTTGACAGATGTGTTAAGACAGCAAATATGTCCTTGGGAAACAGGATGTCCAGACTTAGAAGAATGAAATTAGAACAATATCTACTACCGTGAACAAAATTCAACTACAAATGAATCAAAGACCTTAATTAAATGTTATGACTGCTAAGAGAAAACATAGGCAGTATACTACTAGATATAAGCAGAGAAAAGGACTTTCTGAATAGAACTCCAGTCTGCCAGGAATTAGGCCACCTCTTGAGAAATGGGACCTCATAAAACTCAAAACCTTCTGCATGGCAAAGCAAAAGTTAAGCAAATGACTAGAAAGCCCACAAAGTGGGAAAGAATGTTTGACAACTATACATCTGATGGACAACTAATTTCCAGAATATATAAAAGCTCAAGGAACAAATAACCCAATCAATAATTGGATTATGAATCTGAACAGAGAATTCTCAAAAGAAGAAATGCCAGCAGCTAAGAAACACTTTTAAAGTGTTCAGCATCCCTAGAAATCAGGGAAATATAAATTAAAACTACTTTGAGATTTCGTCTAACACCAGTAAGAATGCCAAAGATCAAGACCTCAGCTGACAGCAAATGTGGTGATGATGTGGGAAGAGACACTCGACTGTTGGTGGGATTGCAAGCTGGTCCAGCCACTATGGAAATCAGCATGGAGAAATCTCTAAATGCTAAAATCAGATCTACCATATAACACAACTTTGCCACTCCTTGAAATAAGAACAAAAGTTTTGATATCCTACCCTACAGATAGTTTTCAAACATATCACTGTTGCTCTGTTCACAATAGTTAGGAAATGAAAACAACATAAATGTGGTTTCAATAATGAATGGATAATGAAAATGTGGTAAATATACTAGAGAAAATGAAACCATGAAATTTACAGGAAAATCAATGGAACTAGAAAATATCACTGAGTGGAGTAACCTAGACTCAGAAAGACAAATATGGAATGTAAATAACTTAGATTAGCCACAGAAACCAGGAAAATAAAAAGGAGCTGTGTTGGAGCTGGGTGTAGCTATAGGGGAAGGATAATAGGACATAGTACTATGAAGGCTGAAATAAGAAAAACAAGAGAGAGAAATATATTTTAAAATCTCAAAATTGAAACATATGTCAAAAGGTATGCTTTTGTATGAGTGAAAGTAGGAAAATATCAACAAATAACAGTTAGTTATAATTGACAATGTCTGAATATCTCTTAATTTTTTAATGAATTATTGTTATTGAATCAATAATAAAACATGAGGTATAGTTGCTTATAAATTATGATAATAGATTTCTTCTCTAAAATTTGTATTTCTTTCATTTCAGTAGAATCATTAAGTGAAATATGGTATAACTTATATTTTTAGACATCCTTGGCTTTTTTTGTAGATTATGTCGGTTAGACACACTTCTGCAGCTACTATAATTCTAATATATTTTTCAAGAATGGTAATTTGCAGTCATATCTCAATGCTTAAGAAATACAAACTAAGGCCATAAATAGAATTAATACCAAATAAAGTAGTAATATATAATAAATTTACATACATTATTAAAGTAATACATAGGACTATGGATGATAAATTATAACAATGTTAAAATTATTATGAAGTGTTTTAATTTGATTGCATAATCAGCTATCCAAGAATGATTTTTATTTTGTGCTACTGGCATTAAAACCATGGCCTTGAGCATTCTAAGCAAATGCTCTAGCACAGTATTATCAGCCCCAGAATGTTTTGCAACTTCTTTTAAATTAATATCTTTATCCATAACAGTATCTTTAAACTCTTTCTTCAAGTTTATCAATGCTGGACCATACAGAGAAAACCCAAACACACCTACCAGATTGCTGTATCATTTGTTCAAAGTCTTATCTAAGTCATATCATGATCTAGAATAAGCAGAAATGATCTCAGTGGCATTTAGTTTCTGGTTTATTTGTTCAAAATGTTTGTTGTTACTACTTCACTTGATACTACATTTCTCTTAGACCTACTCTAAATTAAGTATAATAATAACATTCTAACCAAGCACCCAAAAGAGAGTATCATGTCAAATCTGTTACATGATTTGTCAAGACATTCAGTCTTTGAGTTTCAAGGTCGATGTTATCTTTTACTTGGTCCAAAACAGAATATCATTTTTGACCTAATTGAGTCCACATTTTATGAGAATAAATTTACACAGCATTGCCAAACAAGCTCCAATAGTTTTGCAAGTATCTTGACCAAAATTAATGTTTTCCTGACCATCATTATTATAAAATTTGTCTTCATCACCTTTGAGGTCAATGATTAGTAGACAGAATTACTTTTGTAATTGTCTTCTCAAGTCAAAATTTGTACTTTATATAAATGATGCATAAACAATTTAGTAATTACTTTTATTTCTTTGTTTTATTGATAATGAAGCCATGTGCACAATTAAAGTTACACACTAGCAGAGATTGTTTGTTGTATATAGTCTCATGGATGAAATATGTACTTCATGGGTATCGTATCGTTAGTATCTTTCCTCACCTGATTCCCCTACATTAACCGTTTCATTCTGAGTTTTTCACTCTCAATGAGTTTTTATTATGTTTTTAATCCACCTTACACGTTTGCCCTCCTTAGCTTCATATTTTGAAATCACATTTTCTATATCAATTTTTCATTCATTTATGGCTTTAAAAAGATCACTACTCTCAGATAACTATTATATGCACACTTACATCTCAGGAACTTGTTCTAAATGTCCTTTATCAGTGTTCACTGGTCCTTAAGTAATAGTTATTATTTGCTCTTTATTTAATTTTTTCACTGTATAGAAAGGATTCTGCTCCAGATATTTTCTATACATACAGACAACATAGGTGGGTAAACTGACACAAGTCATTTTAGTGACATTATATTTTAAATAAGAATATTAAACTTCAATTTGTTTTGCTAGAAGAGAAACAAGATCTGTGATATATTCTTTTTAAAAATAAATTATGCATATTTAAGATATGATTGTAAAACATGCTTACTACTATAGTGAAAGAAATCCTCATACCTATTACTCAACTCCCCCTCCCATGGAAGGAACAGATATTGTGTACTCTAGCAAAAATCATGACTGCAGTAACTACTCCTGATTAAATTCCTCATGCTATACATAGATCTCTCTTTATAAGTTTTACTTTTTTTTCAAATTCCACAATACATAAAATTATGCAAAATTTTTCTTTCTAGCGATGAGTACATATTGTGGCAAATGTCAGGGACTTTTCCTTTTCAAAGGCTAACTAATATTTTATTGTATTTATCAACAATATTTGTACAACATCTTACATTCAGGATTTATATTTTTAAAATCTCATATAACTCAATGGCAGAACAATACATAATACAATTTTAAAAATTGGAAAAGAACTTGAAAACTTCTCTCTAATAGTGACACAAAATTTTCTACAAGGGAGTGGGTAAATAATTTTACCACCATCTTTGGTAACCTGATTTAGAACCACAAAAGTCATATGTTAGAAGTAGAGAACCTACTATGGAAAGTTATCCTCTGGCCTCCACAGATGTGCTGTGAAATAAGGCCCCAACCCTAAAAAAATAAATAAATGTGAAAAATACTCCTTTTAATTTCTAGTAGACCCATCAAAAGAGACTCAGCATCATTAATCACCAAGGGAACCCAAGTAAAAATAACTGAGGTACTTCACTTCTGCCTTCAAAAAGACAAGACATAATAATTGCTGAGAGAGTATGGCAAATAGAAGTCCTTGCACCCTGGAATACACCATACTATTAAAATTTAAATAGTGCTGTCACAAGACCCACTAAAATCTTTTCTCCAAATATAACCAAAGAAATCTTTGAGGAGATGTCTAGCACGGGAGGGAGATCACGGAAGTCAATAACATAGCAAATTTCAGACAGATAGAAGGAAAGGAAAGATTTTGAAGGATTCACAGTAAAGAAATAATCAGTGTTTTGGAGACAGATGTTTACATGGGATTCCATTACTAAATTTAATTATATATTATATGTATTAAATAAATAACATAAAAAAAAAACATAAGTAAGTATTAACTTGACTCAAGCTATAGTCTTGCAAAAATATGCTCATGCTACAAGAAATTTTAACATCCATTTCCCAGGATCATCTTCCAAGAACCATGTCCATCTAAAAACCTTTAATGAGTAGAACACATACAAATTAGAGTAGTTTTATCTGATTTGCATAAATTATAGGTTTGAATCTAATGAGTTTCATTTCGCTCATTTTCATTGTTTTGATCAGCAATTAACATTCAAAGAGTAGCAGGTCTGGGTTGTTATAATTGCAAATTTTATGTGCTTTAGGCACACCAGCACAAAATCTTCACTTTATTGATTCTAGATTTTAATAAATTACATTAAATTGACTCCTTAAAAATTGGTGGTGCATGCCTTTAATCCCAGCACTCAGGAGGCAGAGGCAGGAGGATTTTTGTGAGTTCGAGACCAGCCTGGTCTCCAAAGTGAGTTCCAGGGAAGGCGCAAAGCTACACAGAGAAACCCTGTCTCAAAAAAAAAAAAAAAAAAAGAAAAAAGAAAAGAAAAGAAAATTTGGTCTTCTTCCTTTCAACTTTATTTCTTTCCTTAATTCTAATTTGCTTTGTTCTTATTAGGTTAATTTATTTGTTCTTTATGAAAGAATTAAAAATTAAGTGCTGTAATGTTCATAGTAAAAAGAATGGTATATTTTTCCCCTAAATATTCACAACAAAAATATACACTCATTTAAAAATCAATAATGTAAATGTAGACAATCATATGAAAATTTCTAGGTATAAAATATCATTTTGCTTTTAAAACATTTAAAATTAAATACTAATATTAAACATACTATAAATTATAATTGAATTTAAATGAAAATTATTTAAATGAAACTAGCACTTAAATTTAGGTTCTAAAATTTTTTAACTAATCTCATTATTTTCAGAAAATATTTTCAATGCTGCAATTTAAAACCCATCTATTGGTCAAAATAAAAAAATCAGTACTGGCTTCTGTCTGCCCCAGAACTCCCATCTGGACCAGAGACCAGAGGAACTCCAATCTGGACAAAAGGAGCTCCCATCTGGAGAAAATAAGGAGACATCAGGGACTTCCCAAGACTCAGAGTCCAGCCCCCCAGCTCCTATCCAGCCAGCACTCTCATCTGGACCAGCACTCCCATCTGGCCCAGAGCTCCCATCTGGACCAGAGATAGGCTCCCTAAATCTGTCAACTCTCTCTGGACCAAGTACACTGATAAGACCAAGAACGAACCCACAAGGAGATGGGCAGATGTCAAGGCAGAAGTACATACAACAAAATAAAGAGCAATACAGCATCACCAGAACCTAGCCCTTCTCCAACAGCTAGACATGAACATCACGGAATGGAAGAAGAAGAAGGAAACAACCTTATAAGTAACATCATGAAGAGGCTAGAGCCTTATATATAAGAAATTAAAAATAAAGTAGAGGAACAGACAAACAAAAAATGGGAAGAACACTATAAAAAACTAGAGGAAATGACAATTAAAGCAGAAGAAAACAATGAATCCTTGAATGAATATCATGAAAAAGCAAGGGAGACAATCCAAGACATGAAGAGGGAAATAGAAAAAATGAAGAAGACAATAGCAGAAGGAATGCTGGAAATAAAAAATCTGAGAAAACAAACAGGAACTTCAGAGGCAAGTATAACGAACAGAATGCAAGAGATGGAAGAGAGGATCTCTGGTGTTGAAGATACGGTATAAGAAATAGATTCATCAATCAAAGAAAGCACTAGAACCAACAAAGTCATGACCCAAAATGTCCAAGAAATTTGGGACACCATGAAAAGACCAAACCTACAAATAAGAGGGATAGAGGAAGGAGAAGAATTCAAACTCAAAGGCACAGAAAATATATTTAACAAGATCATAGAAGAAAACTTTCCCAACTTAAAGAAGGAAATGCCTATGAAGATACAAGAAGCCTATAGAACACCAAACAGACTAGAACCCCCAAAAAAGTCCCCTCGCCACATAATAATTAAACAACTAAATGTACGGAATAAAGAAAGATTATTAAGGGCAGCAAAGGAAAAAGGCCAAGTGACTTATAAAGGGAAACCCATCAGAATAACACCCGATTTCTCGATGGAGACTTTGAAAGCCAGAAGGTCCTGGACAGATATAATGCAGACACTAAGAGACCATGGATGCCAACCTAGACTAATATACCCAGCAAAACTTTCAATCATCATAGATGGAGTGAACAAGACCTTCCAAGGCAAAACCAGATTTAAACAATACTTATCCACAAACCCAGCCCTACAGAAAGCACTAGAAGGAAAATTCCAAACTAAGGAAGGCAGATACACCCATGAAAAAACAGGCAATAGATAACACCACAGCAGTAAACAACAAAGAAGAGAAGTATACACACACTACCACCAAAAAATAACAATAATAACAGGAACGAACAATCACTCGTCATTAATATCCCTTAATATCAATGGACTTAATTCACCTATAAAAAGACACAGACTGACAGAAGGGATATGAAAACAGGACCCATCTTTCTGCTGCATACAAGAAACACATCTCAAATTCAAAGACAGACACCTCCTAAGAATAAAAGGCTGGGAAAAGACTTTCCAATCAAATGGTCTTAAGAAGCAAGCAGGTGTAGCCATCCTAATATCCAGCAAAATAGACTTCAAACTAAAATCAATCAAACGAGATGATGAAGGACATTACATACTCATCACAGGAAGATCCACCAAGATGAAGTTTCAATTCTGAAACATTTATGCCCCAAACACAAGGGCACACACATATGTAAAAGAAACATTACTAAAGCTTAAATCACATATAAAACCCCACACATTAATACTGGGAGACTTCAACACCCCACTTTCACCTCTGGACAGATCGGCCAAATTGAAACTTAACAGAGACATAATGGACTTAACTGATGTTATGGCACAAATGGATTTAATCGATATCTACAGAACATTCCACCCAAACAAAAAAGAATATACCTTCTTCTCAGCACCCCAGGGAACCTCCTCTAAAATCGACCACACACTTGGCCACAAAGCAAATCTCAACAGATACAAAACAATTGGAATAACCCACTGTGTTCTATCAGACCACCATGGTTTAAAGTTAGACTTCAACAACAACAACAAAAAAAAAAAACTACAGAAATCCAACAATTTCATGGAAACTGAACAATGCTAAACTGAATCACCAATGGGTTAAGGAAGAAATTAAAGACTTCCTAGAGATCAATGAAAATGAATACACCACATACCCAAACTTATGGGATACTATGAAAGCAGTGTTAACAGGGAAATTCATAGCACTGAATGCCCACATAAAAAAGCTGGAGAAATCTCACACTAGTTACTTGACAGCACACCTGAAAGCCCTTGAACAGCAAGAAGCAAAGTCTCCCAGGAGTAACAGATGCCAGGAAATTCTCAAATTGAGAGCTGAAATCAATAACATAGAAATAAAGAGAACAATACAAAGGATTAATGAAACAAAGAGTTGGTTCTTTGAGAAGATCAACAAGATAGACAAGCCCTTATCCAAACTAACCAAAAGACAGAGAGAGCGCATCCAAATTAACAAAATCAGAAATGAAAAGGGGGACATAACAACAGACAATGAGGAAATCCAGAGAATCATCATGTCATACTTCAAAAACCTCTACTCCAAAAAACTGGAAAATCTAAAAGAAATGGATAATTTTCTGGATAGATACCACATACCTAAGTTAAATCAAGACCAGATAAACCATTTAAATAGTCCAATAACACCTAAGGAAATAGAATCAGTCATTAAAAGTCTCCCAAACAAAAAAAAAGCCCTGGACCTGATGGTTTCACTGCAGAATTCTACCAGATCTTCAAAGAAGACTTAATACCAATACTCTTTAAATTATTCCACACAATAGAAGAAGAAGGCATATTACCAAACTCCTTCTATGAGGCTACAATTGCCCTGATTGCCAAACCAAACAAAGATGCAACAAAGAAAGAGAACTACAGACCGATCTCATGAACATTGATGCAAAAATACTCAATAAAATTCTGGCAAACAGACTCCAAGTACACATCAAAACAATTATCAACCATGATCAAGTAGGCTTCATCCCAGGGATGCAAGGGTGGTTCAACATACGAAAGTCCGGCAATGTAATGCACCATATGAACAAACTCAAGGAAAAAAACCACATGATCATCTCACTAGATGCAGAAAAGGCATTTGACAAAATCCAACACCCCTTCATGATAAAGGTCTTGGAGCAATCAGGAATACAGGGAACATACCTAAACATAATAAAGGCAACCTACAGCAAGCCAACAGCCAACATCAAATTAAATGGAGAGAAACTCAAAGCAATACCACTAAAATTAGGAACAAGGCAAGGCTGTCCCCTCTCCCCCTACTTATTCAATATAGTACTTGAAGTTCTAGACAGAGCTATAAGACAACATAAAGAGATTAAGGGGATACAAATTGGAAAGGAAGAAGTCAAGCTCTCCCTATTTGCAGATGACATGTTAGTATACATGAGTGACCCCAAAAATTCAACCAAGGAACTGACACAGCTAATAAAAACCTTCAGCAACATTGCAGGATATAAGATCAACTCAAAAAAATCAGAAGCCCTTCTATATACAGTAGACAAACAGGCTGAGAAGGAAATCAGAGATACATCAACCTTTACAATAGCCACAAATTTTATAAAATACCTTGCGGTTACTCTAACTAAGCATGTGAAGGAACTATATGACAAGAACTTTAAGTCCCTGAAAAAAAAATTGAAGAAGATGTCAGAAAATGGAAAGATCTCCCATGCTCATGGATAGGCAGGATTAACATACTAAAAATGGTGATCTTATCAAAAGCAATCTACAGATTCAACACAATTCCCATCAAATTACCAACACAATTCTTCACAGATCTGGAAAGAATAATACTCAACTTCATATGGAAAAACAAAAAACCCAGGATAGCCAAAAGAATCCTGTACAATAAAACAACCTCTGGAGGCATCACAATCCCCGACCTCAAGCTCTACTATAGAGCTACTGTAATAAACACAGCTTGGTACTGGCATAAAAACCGACATGTGGACCAATGGAATCAAATTGAAGACCCTGACATTAACCCGCACACCTATGAACACATAATTTTTGACAAACAAGCCAAAAATGTACAATGGAAAAAAGAAAGCATCTTCAACAAATGGTGCTGGCATAACTGGATGTCAATGTGTAGAAGGCTGCAAATACATCCTTATCTGTCACTGTGCACAAAACTTAAATCCAAGTGGATCAAAGACCTCAACATAAATCCATCTACTCTGAACCTGATAGTAGAGAAAGTAGGAAGTATTCTTGAATGCATTGGCACCAGAGATCATTTTCTAAATATAATACCAGTAGCACAGACACTGAGAGAAACAATCTATCAATGGGACCTGTTGAAACTGAGAAGCTTCTGTGGAGCAAAGGACATGGTCAACAAGACAAAGAGACAGCCTACAGAATGGGAAAAGGTCTTCACCAACCCCACATCTGACAGAGGGCTGATATCCAGAATATATAAAGAACTCAAGAAATTAGACATCAAAATGCCCATCAGTCCAATTAAGAAATGGGCTATAGAACTAAACAGAAAATTCTCCACAGAGGAAGTTCAAATGGCTGAAAGACATTTAAGGAATTGCTCAACATCCCTAATTATCCAGGAAATGCAAATCAAAACAACTCTGAGATACCACCTTACACCTGTCAGAATGGCTAAGATCAAAAGCACAGAAGACAGCTTATGCTGGAGAGGATGTGGAGCAAGGGGAACTCTCCTGCATTACTGGTGGGAATGCAAGCTTGTACAGCCACTTTGGAAATCAATATGGTGCTTCCTTAGAAAACTGGGAATCTATCTCCCCCAAGACCCAGCTATAGCACTCTTGGGCATATACCCAAGGTATGCTCAATCATACCACAGGGGCATTTGCTCAGCTATATTCATATCAGCTTTGTTTGTAATAGCCAGAACCTGGAAACAACCTAGATGCCCTTCAACTGAAGAATGGATAAAGAAACTATGGTACATATACACAATGGAGTACTACTCAGCAGAGAAAAACAATGACATCATGAGGTTTGCAGGCAAATGGATGGATCTAGAAAAAATCATCCTGAGTGAGGTAACCCAGACTCAGAAGGACAAGCACGGTATGTACTCACTCATAGGAGGATACTAGATGTAAAACAAAGATGACTAGACGGCTACACAACTCCAGGGAGGCTACCTAGAAAACGGGACCCTAGGAAAGACCCAAGGATCACCCAATGACAGAGAAATGGATGAGATCTGCATGAACAATCTGATTTACAGTGAGAGTAATGAAGGGCAAGATTTGAGGGAAAGAAAGCTTAGGGGATCAGAAGATCGCAGCTGGATCAAGAACAGAAAGGGAGAATGAGGAATAACAGACCATGATAAATGAAGACCTCATGAGAACAGGAATACGCAGAGTGCTCGAGAGGTCCCCAGAAATCCACAATGATATATCCTCTGTAATCTGCTGGCAATGGTCTAGAGAAAGCCTGATCTGACCTAGTCTGGTGATCAGATGGCCAAACACCCTAACAGTCATCTTGGAACTCTCATCCAATAACTGATGGAAGTGGATGCGGAGATCCTCGGCCAGGCCCCAGGTGGATCTCCAGGTGTCCAACTGTCGAGAAAGAGGAGTGTGCAAGAGTGTGAATTGTTGAATCCAAGATTGCAAAAAGCACAGGGACAAATAGCCAATCGAAGGGAAGCACATGAACTATGAACCAAAGGCTGTGGAGCCCCCAGCTGGATCAGGCCCTCTGGATAAGTGAGACCATTGAATAGCTTGATCTGTTTGGCAGGCATCTAGTGTGTGGGACCAGGATCTGTCCTTAGTGCATGAGCTGGCTGTTTGAAACCTTGGGCTTACACAGGGACACTTTGCTCAGTCTGGAAGAAGGTGACAGGACCTGCCTGTACTGAATCTACCAGGTTTAAATGAATCCCCAGGGGTGCCTTGATCCTGGAGGAGATGGGAATGGAGGGGAGGGGATGGGGGAAATGCGGGGGTGGGGGCGGGAGTGGGAAGGATAGGGGAACCCATGGCTGATGTATAAAATTTAAAACACATAATAATAAAGAAAAAAATTATTTAAAAAAAATCAGTACTTAGATTTTGTATTAGAGATTAATATCCCAAAATATTATCTAAGCACCAGAGAACACGAATGTAATTATCATATTCATTTACCCTTATTTTTTATTGCAACAGAAAAACCAATGAAAGAAAAACATAAAGTGTGCACTCAGCACTATTAGAAATATTTATTTCCGAAAAAAAAAATCTATTATATTTAAGTGAGGATAACAATTAGATATTTACCCAGGATTTGATAGAGGTAGTCATGAAATAATCTCTTGATAACCCTAAATACCTGGCCCAGAATGATGAGCGGTCTTAATTTTCTTTAAATAAATAAATAAATAAATAAATAAAGAAAGAAAGAAAGAAAGAAAGAAAGAAAGAAAGAAAGAAAGAAAGAAAGAAAGAAAAAAAACATGTATTTGGGGTTGTGAAATGTCCATTCAGGGAAGGAGCCCTTTTTCTCTCTAAGGAAAACATAATTCAGTAATATAGGTGATGTAAACAACAGCTAAAAATATCTACTAACACAGAAAGATGATGATAATTTTGTGATCCCTGAGAAAATATATTTGCGAAATATATGTTTAGTGTTGTTTATATGTAAATGGCAGTTTCCCTCTGTCTCTCCCTGTCCCATAGTTGTTTCCAAATAATCGCTCAGAGGCTTATATTAATTATAAATGTTTGGCCCATGGCTCAGGCTTATTACTAATCAGCTCTCACATTTAAGTTAACCCAATTCTATTAATCTTTGTATCACCACATGGCCTGTGGCTTAGCAGTGCTCTGTCATCTTGCTCCTTTAGCAGCTGCTAGTATCTGCCCCAACTCCACTGTTCTTCATCTCCATCTTCAGTTTGATAGTACCACCTAACTTTATTCTGACTCACCATTGGCTAAACAGTTTTATTTATCAACCAATGAGAGCAGCAACACATATTCACAGCATACAGAAACACCATCCCACAGCATTTATACCTAATTTTAGAAAGTGTGTTTGAATATAAGACATAGAGTGACGAACACATGTGAGAAATAAAGATTACCTCTAGTGGGGGTAAGGAAAACTGGTTGGCAACAATAAAAAAAAAAATTGACCTGTATATATAATATATAAGTTTGTATAAGGAGAATGCATTATTCAGTGAAATAATTAACATTCAAAAATTTCTCTTCAAAATAAAATGTGTTATGAAAACCTATGACTTGTAAGTTTGACAATATAAATGTTACCACATGCATAGGTGTGATTTAAACTTTTAGTTGGCAGCCCTTCACACTTCTTTTTGCATTGTTGTCACAACATGATTCACAAAATCAACTTAGGGAAATTGTGACTCAACATTTCAGGAGATGCAGACATCACATGCAAACAGAGCATCACAGAGGAAGGTCGCTGCTACAGCAGGAACGGGAGGCAGCTGTCACTTTATGTCTCCAGTCAGGGAGGGGAAAGAAGTAATGCTGCTGTTGCTCAGCTTCCTTCAACCTCTCTTCCCCAAAGGGCATAAAATACTCAGTCTAGAACCCCAGAACACAGGATGGTGCTATCCAGAGGAATGTCTTCTAGAGGATTCCAAATCCATCCAAGCTGACATGAATGATCACAATACCTGATATTACCTGATATCTAGTTGTCCTTTTAAATTTAGAAACATTCTATAATGATTCTTAATTATGATGTGAGAAAGAGACTTTAAAAGTTATCTGATCATCTTTTTATAATGCATAAATCTATTTTCTCAGAAGAAACATTTTCACAAGCATCCATGCTATGCACCAATGGTTATATTAAATTTTTCTAATTGTTGGTTTCATTTTAGACTGCAGGAAACGTGACTTTTAAAAATGAGTGCACTAGGGATCAAAGAGGGTTACAAACATCAGAAAAAGGACTAGGATAGAAAATGTAAAAGCCGAAGAGCTGAAAAAATCAAGAGTTAATAAAAGAGAATACATTTGAATTGGCAAATGTAAAATCAGGTAACACACAGAGCAAGAGTCCGACAAACTAGCACTGAATTGGGCTGGTTTGAGGAAGACAAAAGCAAGAGGGTAATACTTCTCCACAATGTTTTGGTTGAGCTGGATTCACTCTTCAGGAAAAAACTGAACAAATGTATATTTTATGCACTAACCTAAGTGCTTTCCAAGTTTAACAGAAAATCGTCGCAGATAAGGGTAGCCTTTAAAGAGGAGTAGAGAAAAAAGGCAACATTTCATGCAAGAGAAACAGAGAGGTACATTTGATAAATATTTCACACCTTCTGTGTGGCCAGGAAAAACAACTTTTTGTTGTAGTAGTTGATGTAGCTGTTGCCGCACACACAGCACACCTGGTGTGTAGACCCCACCCTTCCAGCCTCTGTGGATAGGAGCCCCTGGCCACCCACTTTAGCAAAATGCTAGCAGCTTACAGATAAGCTAATAACATGATTCAACATAGCTTCTCAAGTCTCAGAAAACCTTGTTATAATTACAAATAATTCATACAAAAGATATAATCCAAAACTAGTATTTAACTAAGGTCAAAATTTATAGAACATTTCCAATTATTCTAAGAAGTTTCCTAATTACCTAATTCTTACTCACTGGAGTACTTTAGCTTATCTCCCTGCAGAAATGGCTGCTTCTTCCTCATTTCAGTGTCTTTGTCTATATTTCCAGAAACAGTGTGTTATGAATTTGCATGGGGATGGGGGGAGACACCAGCAGGTATTCCATGCCTGCAGGGAAACAGGGCAGACATGCTGGGCAGATGCAGTGGCGGGCAGAACACACCATGCAGTCATGGTGGCGGCAGTGGTGTTGGACATTCATTCACAACCCAGATGCTGCATCTGCGTAGAAATGGCTTATTATAATAGAAAGACAAAGAGAAACATAGGAAAGAGGGACAGAAGAGAGAGAAAAAGAGGGGGCGTTGAGAGTGCACACCTCGTGGGAGGGTTTTTCCTTAAAATTAGGCTTTTATGTGAGGATGCAGGGCTGCACCAAGGGGCAGGTCAGAATACTAATACTGGTTCCCAAGGGGCAGGCCAGAATATTAACTCAGTGTACTGTATCTTTCTTGCTCACTTCAAAGACTGATTTCAAGGTTACTGCAACATCTCTTGTCAGCAATGTGAATTGCAAGCAGCAGCTTTTAGATGCAGTGAAAACAGTAACAAACCTCAAAGAGATGGATGTGAAAAGTGGCCTGAATGCCTTCTAAAAATTGCCACCGTGGATAGCTCTGTGCCAAGTTTTAGAGAGAATTCATAATATATAAACAAATGTTCTCTACATCCCACCACCAATATGATCATAAAAAATGATCCTGTCCCCATGTACGAAGTGAAGTGGAATCAATCTGGGCAAAAAAGAATAGACCACTTGGAAGGGAGAAAGATGGATCATAAGAAATCACTAAACAGATGTTTGAGTAGCTTTGAAGCCTGCAGAGACAGAAAAGCTCAAAAGAAAAAAGGATAGAAGCAGTCTTCCTGCTTCCCAGCAGAGGTCTGGAAGCCAAGACTGATCTACAGGATAAGCCATGTGGCTCAGGTAAAAAGGAGACTACCAGTCGTAGAAACAGACCCTCAAGTGCCTGGGAGGTGTGGTGTGAGGATGGTGACAGGTTACCTCTGAAAAGAAATCTACTTTGTCATTCTCCATATTTAGGGGAGATAGACATAAGCCCTGTGTGAACAAAATGAATGTCTAAGACTATGTCCTCAAAATATTGTTTCTGGCTAACCCAGAGAGTTGAAAAAAGGGAAGAGTCCCAAGCCAGGCAGTCCCAAGTAAGGGTGTGTTTCCATGATCTCTGAGCCAAGGGCAATCTAGAATGCAGTGGCAAAGAGAAGAGCAGATGCCAAAGCCGAGGTTCAGGAGGGCAGGGCGTCAGTTGCTCCACTTTCTGTGACAAGGAAGATCATCTAAGGGTAAAAGCTAATATCAGTGAGCAGTCAGATCTCCAGGGCTCAGGTTGGATTAAAAATAATACCTAATTAATTATTTGTGTCTACAAGAGACAAGTTGGCCAAGACACACATAGGCTGAAAGTAAAATGATGGAGATGGATATACCAAGTCTGTAAACATGGACTTCAAGCCAAACATCAAGGCTAAACATCAAGACAAAATTAGTCAGAAGGAACAGAGATGGTCACTACATGAGGGCATCCCTGCAGGTGTCAGACACGGAAGTAAATTGTGTGAGAATGAAAACCAGTACAGATCGACTTTTTCGATCTGGATCAGACTTCATGGAATCTAATGCCTGGTGGTTCGTTGTAAGCATATTTAAAACACACTACAATTTGGGGAAAAGTTTCCAGGCAACAATCAGTCCAATTCCAGGTGCACAATAAAGCTTAAGGCGTGAGTACATAGAGACTCTTTGACAAAGTACATGTGACTACAAGGTGGGTTCTATGGCTAAAGGGCCTGGAATCTAGTGGGGTCTGACCAATAGCATAGAGGTCAGTAGACCGTAAAGTACTTGTGACATCTACCCTAAGGACCATTACCCTAAGTAATGGTCTGGGGAGGGAGGAGTCTGAGATAGTCATTCTGGGGAATTAGGATGAGGTCTGTCCCTACAGACAACAAAG
This sequence comes from Onychomys torridus, assembly GCF_903995425.1. Lineage (NCBI taxonomy): Eukaryota > Metazoa > Chordata > Mammalia > Rodentia > Cricetidae > Onychomys > Onychomys torridus. Next base: position 67,871,915 of record NC_050445.1, on the reverse strand, counting down.
AGGTCACGAAGTCATTAACAACCTCCACTCTCAGCTTTCTGTATGGAATGCAAGTATTTGATTTTATCTCCTCCTCTGCATGATTAACATTCCTGGTTCTCTTAGTGCTTGTTTATGAGTACAAGGTCCTCAGACCCTCTACAACTGCATATTAATGCATACTCATTGGTTCATGCACTTTAAAAAAAATTATTTATTTATTTATTTATTTATTTATTTATTTATTTATTTAGGTTTTTTGAGATAAGGTTTCTCTGGGTAGCTTTGCGCCTTTCCTGGAATTCACTCTGTACCCCAGGCTGGCCTCGAACTCACAGAGATCCGCCTAGCTCTGCCTCCCAGGTACTGGGATTAAAAGTAGTACATGCACTTTTATAAAACAAACACTACTGGACAAAAAGAAACAGATACATGTAGATACATTAATAGTGATTGAGTTCAACATCCCACTCTTATCAATAGATATATATTGCAGACAAAATTCAACAAAGGAGTTCAGAGTTAAACTGCACCACAGATAAAATAAAGTTAACAGAAATATATCAAATAGTCTATACAGAAATACAGCTGTTTTGTCTACAGATGTTCTTAGTAGCAGTGTACAGAATCTTCATCAAAACAGATCACATTCTATTCCATTTTCTTAGTTAGGGTTTCTATTGCTATGACAAAACAACATGACCAAAAAGCAGTTGGGAAGGAAATGGTTTATTTGGCTTACATACAGCCATCTATCATTGAAGGAAGGTAGGGCAGGAACCCAAACAGAGCAATCATCTGGAGACAGGAGCAGATGCTTAGGCCATTGAGGGCAACTGCTTACTGGCTTGTTCAGTCTGCTTTTTTATAGAACCCAGGACCACCATCCCAGGAATGGTACCATACAAAATGGGCTGGGCCCTCTTCCATCAATCAGTCAGTTCTTTGGGGAGCATTTTCTCAGTTGAGGTTCCCTCCTTTCAGATAACTTTAGTTTGTATGTCAAGTTGACATAAGTCTAGACAGCACAGCCATAAAGTGAGTCTTAACAAAAATAATAACCAGACTTAATTTCTCATATATTATCAGATGATGGTGCATCTGATAAAGCAAACAAGCAATAACAAGGAAATCTGTAAAAATATGCATAGATTTGACACTTTTGATTTTTTTTTGAGCCATTAAAAAATCAAGGATGTTATAAGATGGCTTGAATCAAAGAAAAAATGAAGACATGACCTATCAGAACCTGGAAATACAGCAAAGGTAGTTCTAAGAAGACAGCATATAGCACTAAGTGATTAAATACAATAATTACAAAATCTCAAAAGCATCATTACTTAAGAAAAACCTGAAAAGTTCCAACAGCAGTTGACATTCCTATATAGATGGGGGAAAATCTCATGGAGTCCCACCCCTAAATGAGAGGAATAAGTGATTATGAACTGTTAAGAGTGGGAGAATTGGTCTTCTCCACAATAAGCACCCAGTTTGTTATCCAGTATGGAGTGGTTAGCTATGGAAACATATACATGAAGGTAAAATTGAAGGGACTCAGCAATTGTAGTTATATGTTGATTAGTTTATATGTATATATAATAACAAGGTTAAGAAGAGGAGGTCATAAACTTGGGAGGTTGAGGTGGGATATGGGAAAGGTAAGAGTGATGAGCAGAGGGGAGAATTTCTGTGATTATATTTTGATTAAATAGAAACAAATAGAGAGCATTCCAATAAGAAGCATATAAGATACCACAAGGTCTTAGAAACCCAAGAACATTCCAACCCCAAAATAAGTAAATTGAAGAATATAACAAATGTAAGATAAAAATAAATCAAAACAAAATAAATAAAATTTTTAAAATGACAAGGGGACTTATTAATAGAATGGGGACTAAAATAGTGATGCAAAGAAGTAATGGAACAAACAGTAGGTTTTCAAAAAGATAAGCAAGACAAACTATCCACATCCAAACTCAGCAAAGGGAAGAGAGATGACCTAATTAATAAAAGTGGAGATAGAAAGTGGATATTGCAACAGATTATAGTGAAATGTGGAAATCATTAGCAAATGATTTGGAAAAGTTGTATTTGAAATATCTAGACAATCTAAAAGATCTTAGATACATATGGTTGACAAAAATTAAATCAAGAATATATAAATATGGGACTAAAAGTGTAGAGCAGCTGACAGAGTGTTTGTCTAAATTCAGAAATCCCTAGGTTTGATGCCCATAACAACATAAACCAAAGATGATGTTGCACACCTATAATCCCAGCATTGAGGAAGTAGAGGCTGAAGGATCAGTAGGTGTTCAACATTATCCTCAGCTACACAGGGAATCCAAGCTAGCCTGGGCTACACGAGACCCTGTCTAGAGAAAAAAATGATAGAAAGAAAAGAGAAGAGAACAACTTAAGTAGATCCAAAACAAATCAGAAGGTTGAAACAGTGGTAATTTTTTTCCACTAATAAAGCTTAGAACAAGATAGATTTGTATTCTACACAATTGTATTCTATAAACATTTAAGGAAGAGCTAACACCAGGACTCTTCAAACTAGTCCACAAATTGAAAGAAACACTACCAAACTCATTCTATGATGTCATTTTTACCCTGATATCAAAACTAGGTAAGGATACAGCTTAACAAATGAATGGTGATGAAAAATTCTTAATAAAATACTTTCAAACTACATCCAATAGCACATTAAAAAGATCATAAAGTATGAGCACATTGGTTTCACTCTAGGGATGCAAGAATGGTTTAACATGAACATATCAGCAAGTATAATTCAACCTATAAGTAGACTCAAGGAGAGAAATTACATGATAATCTGAGTCTGTGAAGAAAAGATTTTCAACAAAATTAAATGTCTTCTTTATGAGTTTCCAGAGTCATGGTGTCTGTTCACAGCAATAAAAACCCTAACTAAGATATCCTGAGACAAAGAATCTGCAGAAATGCCATTGAGTTCTTTTTTCTATCGGCCATCTTCTGCTGGGCATGGGGCTTGCCCTTAAGAGTGATTTGTATCCCTGATGAGAGTCTGTTGGAAAAAATTAATTTTTCATTTGCAAGTGGTTATCAATTGGAGATAGCTTTTGAGTAAGGGATGGGGGCCTATGTTGGCTTCTCCTCCCAGTGCTGGTGAAGACCTAGGCAGGCCCTGTATGATATGCCTTCTCTTCTGCACAGCTCCCTAACCCCTGAGGGAGGGGCTTGATGAAAATATCCCATTTAGGACTGAGTGTTTCAAGGTCTCTCACATTGTCTATTGTGGTTCTCTGCATTAGTTCCTATCTCTTGCAGAAGGAACCTTCTCTGGTGATGGCTGAGTGAGACACTGATCCATATGTATAGCAGAATATCATTAGGAGTCATTTTATTGCTATAATCCTATAACAGAAAAAAATGTGTTTGGTTTTCCCCTAGGTCCATGGCCTATCTAGTGCCAGGTTTGTGGCCATCAGGCAGTGTTAGGCCTGGGATCCGTCTCATGTAGAGGGCTTCAAATCCAAAAAGATATTGGTTGGTTATTCCTGACAACATTTGTGCCACTATTTCACAAGAGTATCAGGTCGGCTGGTGCCGCTTTTTGGTTTGTAGCTGCCTTGATTGTTTCGTTTCTTCTCTCATGGCATGTAGAGTACCATCCACTACCATGAACACAAGTCAAGAGGTGTGAACACTATAGTCAGGCTTTTCCATGTTCAATAATACATGTAATTATTGTCTTCAGCCATAGAGCCTTACTATCAGATTCCATAGAGCAAGCAATAGCCATGGAAACAGGCTGATTTGTTTGTGGTTTCCATGGGACCACTTTGATTCTTGAGCAAGGTTTCAAAAACATTGTTTGGACAAACAAAGGTCTTCTCAACAAATGGTACTAAGCAAAATGAAGATAAGTACATGTAGACAAATAGAAGAATCCCATCTATCCACCTATAAAATAATCAATTTAAAATGGACCAAAGGTTTTAATAAATGATGTGAAATCTTGAAACAGCTAGGAGAAAATATTTTAAAATACAGGCACAGACAAGGACTCTCTGAAAAAAGATCCCACCAATTGTGGAAGTAGCAAGAATTAACAAAGGAAATTGCATGAAATTTAAAAGCTTCTTCACAGGAATATAATTTAAACACATATTAAAGCAGACATTAAATCAGAAGGGAGAATATTTGGAGACAGGAAAGACTAACAGGAAGGGGAAGAAGATAGAAGAACCCTGGGAAAAAGTGACACACACATGCATATATATAAGAGAGAAAGAAGCATTAAAATATATGTATGTATAACATGCATACAGAAGTAGGATTATTTGGAGGAATGAAGGAGACTAATGGGGGTGGGAGAGGGATGAATGAATATGAACAAAGTAAAACGATGTATATCAATAAAAATATAATAGAGACATCATCTTAAATGCTAATTTTTAAAAATAATTTATAAAAGATGCAATCCTATATAGTCTTCACATCCACATGATACTTCACTTCTGAAGTCTAGAGACCATGCCTGCTAGAAATTCATACCAACAAAACTGGGTGTTGTGCCTGAGTCCGCCCATGCTGAAGCATAGCTCAGGCAGCAGAACACCATGATGGCAATCAAAAGCAGAGTGGATAGCATCCAGACAATGGTTCAGGCTTTAAAATCAATCAATGATTTATTTAGGACACACAGACTCTAATTCCATTATAAATATAACAAATTCTAAAAAACAAATGAAAATCATCATAGAATATATCTAACGAGTTAGTTTGGATTCAATTTTATCAGATTGCTCTGGGTCATAAATATGATCACAGCTTTCTTATTTTCTTTCATAGAAAATCTTTATAAGAATGCTCCATTATGCCTGTTCAGATAGTTATAAATCTTTAGAAAATTATTTTGGGCACATTTATAACATTTATTAAAGTTTAAAATATTAATGTCTATTTAACTAGTCCTTTGAACTATCTTCCCATAATCCATATTTGGTTCTCCCAGAATTTTAGCCAGAAACAGCTAAGCCTTCATGAGCATATGGCCCAAAAACATAATAAAAGGACAATGTTTGCCATCCATGGATTTCTCACTAGTGATTAGAGCTTGAGCTTACAAGCAAAATCTCCTTTTCACTATATTAAATAGAGCCATTAGTATAATCTGTGTAAAATCAAGCATCATTTATTTAGAGCATCAATCAAATTCACAGGAAAACTCTACCAGTACCATCCTTAAAATGAAAAAGCATTTAAGCACCTAATCATTCATGAAGCTCTCAGTGCTGAGAAAATTAATCGCATAGCTCTAGGCTATTGACCTATAGTAGTTGTACAACTTGAAACAGGATGGAAAAGACCCATGTCCATGTATGTCTAGTGCTCAACAGAAAGGTGATGATAAATGTTAAGATGTTGCTGTTTACATGCAGTGATTTCAGGAAGAAATATTTAGAAGAAGCAACCTAATCTGAGTTATCTTGTTTTCTCGTTCAAGAATGAAGTCATCCTGGTATCAACTGGTTTTACATAGTGAAAACTCTCATTAAGAGCCGGGCGGTGGTGGCACACGCCTTTAATCCCAGCACTCGGGAGGCAGAGCCAGGTGGATCTCTGTGAGTTCGAGGCCAGTCTGGGCTCCCAAGTGAGTTCCAGGAAAGGTACAAAGCTACACAGAGAAACCCTGTCTCCAAAAACAAAACAAAACAAAACAAAACAAAACAAAAAAAAACCCTCTCATTAAATAAGAAAAAAAAAGCTAATAGAAGAAATTACTGAATTAGATGATATTTGATTTTTTTCCTCCAGTGCTCAAAAATCACTTCAAATAGCTGCCTATCTTTTTTTGTTTCCTCAAAAATAATTTCTTCTATCTTGTCTTCAGTAGCTGAGATTCTCTCTCCTATCTCTTGTATTCTGTTGGCCTCTGAGATTCCTGTTTGACATCCTAAATTTTTCATTTCCAGATTTCCCTTAGTTTGGATTTTTAATTCTTTTTCCACTTTCAGGTCTTGAGCTGTTTTATTTATTTCCTTCCACTGTGTGTTTCCACGGATTTCTTTAAGGGTTTTTTTTACTTCCTGCTTAAAGACCTCTATCATCTTCAAAATGGCTATTTTAAGGTCCTTGTGTTGTGCTTAATCTATGTTACATTCCTTGTGAGCAGCTGTGGTAGGGTTGCTGGGCTCTATATCTTAGCTGTTATTGTGTTTTTATGCTGGCACCTAGGCATCTGTGTTTAAGGTATTATAATTCTAGGTGCTGATATCTGGTCTTTTTTTTTTTTTTTTTTTTTTTTTTTTGGTGGGTGTTTTGTGTCTTGGTTTCTGTTGGCCTCTGTGGTACTTAGGAGAGTGTGATGTCTGTGTGTTACCTGGTAGGAAGTGTGTTAATCTCACCAAATAAAAGTACAACTACCAACCAAAATTTTTTGCTCAAATTAAGCAAGGATTGTTTTCTGTCAGACAGGGCCATCTCCCTAAAGCAGGATTTGAGAAAACAGCATTGAACCCAGGAGAAAGTGGAATTCATAAGCTCCAGAACTGCAAGGTGAGGGGGTTGTCAAGCACTGGGGGATTTCAGAGGAATTTTGACTATATAGGAACTTGGAAGAACATCTCAAAATTATTTAGCAGAATGTCTCATCAGGGTAGAGATCAGGTATAGGCTGTGGGACATGTCAAATTCCAGAAAATGGGTCAAGACCTGGTCAAATACAAGTTTTACAGAAAACAGTAATGAAATTATTTTGGCCTTGTAACAAGATGGCTTTAATCCTAAAATGAAGTCATGCTGGTCCATCAAATGCGGTCTGGGATCCTGCCAGGCGTGGCCACTGGGGCTTCCACGTCCAGTTCATTGTGTTTGAGGTATTAGGAACTGACACTTAAGAATGGGGATGAACTACAAGGAGCAGGGTGAAGGAATCCACATGAGGGCAAAAAGCGGAGTGTTTACCATCCTCTGCTTAGTGCCCTGGGAGTGGTGTCAGAAAGTGAGGAGAAGCCGCCTACAGCAGGTTGTCTGCTGAGGAGCTGGTGGTGAGACTAAGACATTGGATTTGGAGAGGAGGAGGGAGAGGGGAAGTCTAAAGTTCACCTACCTCCATATCTGACCTCCTTGCTTCTCTGGCAGGCTTGGCTGGCAGGGGTCGGGATAGGAGTGCTCACAGGGAATTCCTGCTGGAGTTTGGGATAGGACAAAGGAGGAAGGCTGAAGGAGATCTTCAGGAGAGGCTGGACATGAAGGCAGAGAGCAGGGGGAGGCAACAGCAGGCGGTTTGCTACAGAGCTAGAGATGAGACTGGGGACTGGATTTGGAGTCAAGGCGGGAAAGTGAGTATCTGCAGTTGGCCTACCTGCTTCGCTGGCCCGTGCACACTCTGGTCTTGAATAGCCAGCACTTTATTCCCTATTGTAACAGTTGTGACTACAGATAATTTCTTTAACCTTTGTTCGCTTCAGTCTCCTTATCCATATGAGTGAAATAAGCATGTTATCTCACATGGCTGTTTTTAGGCATCTGTACTGGCCTGCCCTTAGGGTCCTGACAGAATATGTCTATCTGTAGGTTCAGCCACTAAGAGCACCCACTGAGTACAATTGCTTACAAAAGCCAGGCTTTGCCCGCCTCCTGTGTCTTTCTCTTTCTCTTCTTTCACTCCCATCCCCAAGGACTGGTCTCTGCCCCCTTCTCTCCCCTCCCTTCAATAAACCTCCCATGTGGGCCCTGTTGTATAGATGGACTCCTTCCTGCCGGTTTTTTGAAATACAACCCCGCGATAAGATTTGAACTGATGACTCACTGGGGACAAACCAACTAAGCAGGACAGGGAACCCTCCACCTCTCCCTCCTCCCCTCCAAGTTCAGTCCTCCAGTCTCACCCCTCGCTGTTGTAGAACACAGCACCAGCTGCAGCCTTCCTCCTGCCTGCCCATATGTCCTGTTCACCCCACACAAACTATCTCACCTCCCCCTCTTTGCTTTACTCCATCTCCCAAACCCAGCAGGCATCCCCTGCTGACCCACAGGCCGCGCCTGCCAATACACCAGGTAGACTGCATGCAGATCCTCTCTTCTCCTTCTGTTCCCTAAACTCCAATCCCTCAGTCTCATCCCCAGCTCTGCAGCAGACCACCCACTGCAGTCTCGTTTCATCTCTGACCCCACCCCCAACTCATACCATTATCCCAGCCTCCAACACCAGCAGGATTCCCTGTGAACACATCAGCTGTGCAGCCCACGGAAACAGCCACCACACTCTCCAGAAAATCCAGAGAGGAAACAGAAACCAAGGAAGAAAACACCCACTCAAAAAAGAGAAACCCAGAAATCAACACCTAGACCCAGAAGTTAGATGCCAGTGTAAAATCACAATCAGTAACAGCCATGGCAACATGTCTCCACTAGAACCCAGCTATCATAGCATAGCAGGGCCTGAATATTCTCACATAGCTGAAGAGCAACAACAATAAAAAGACCTTAAAAACCAACTATGTGAAGATGACAGATCCTTAAAGAGGAAATGAATAAATCCCTTAAGGAAACTCAAGAAAAAAAACAAACAAACAATGGAAGGAAATGAATAAAACTGTTCAAAACCTGTAAGTTCAGTATGGACTCTTTTTTACATTCCTTTAGTGTGTGTGTGTGTGTGTGTGTGTGTGTGTGTGTGTGTGTGTCACAGCACACATACAGAGGTCAGGAGACAAGTTGCAAGGGTCAGTTCTCTCCTTTGACTATAAGGATCACTATGTGGATTCCAGGAATTGAATTCAGATTATCAAATGTGTAAGAACTACTTTATCCAGTAAGTCATTATGCCAGCCCGTGTGTATATTTATGCAAGGAGATTGTTATGATATGTTTTGGAATATTAGTTGAAGATGTGTTACATTTATTTATGCTGTGGAACATTTGTTTAATGATGCAAAGATGTGTTGCATTCTTTTATGTTTCATTTGTTTAACTCTGTAAAGATGTGTTGCTTTGCCTGTCTAAAACACCTGATTGGTCTCATAAAAAGCTTAACGACCAACAGCTAAGCAGAAGAAAGGATATGTGGGGCTGGTAGACATAGAGATAAATAGCAGGAGAAGAGAAGATCAAGGAGTGGGAGAAGGAGGAGAGAAGATATCAGGAGCCAGCCATCCAGCTGCACAGCAAGCCATAGATTAAGAAGTAAAGATGGTATAGAGAAAGATAAAAGCCCAGAGGCAAAAAGTAGATGGGATAATTTAAGTTAAGAAAATCTGGCTAGAAATAAGCCAAGCTAAGGCTGGGCATTTATAAGAAAGAATAAGACTCTGTGTATTTATTTGGGAGCTAAGTGGTGGGGCCCCTCAAAGAGTAAAAATAAAAACTCTAACTACAATTATGTCTAAATTATAACCTGAATTCTCTAACTTTATTATTTCATGCATTCAAGTGTCATTCTTAATCTATGGAGTCAAAATTGGATGTTTATGTATGTGTGTAAATATGTCTATACTAATAATATACATATATAAATTTGACAATTTTTTGAAGTGGATTTTGTTTTATTTTTAGTTATAAGTGCTAATGATTATGTCCTGCTAAATATATAAATGAATAAAATGTTTTATGTTCATTCCATGTAATTCAGAAATTTAACTTCAAATAGCATAAACTAAGAAAATAACTTATAAAAGCTAAAGCAATATGCACGTTAATATTGCCAGCTCAACACTATTTATGAGCATAAAAGGAGTGCAAAAAAGATGTTCAGTCATAAAGGAATGGCTTCATGTTCATGACGGACAAACAGCAAACAGAGCACTGGCAGCGATGACAATCGACCTGGAAAAGCAATAAACCAGCACGCCAGACACATCATGCCCTAACAAGAGAACCAACTAGAGTGAGACACTCTACACTTGATAAGAGATCTATATATCAAAGACAGAGATAATGCAGCAAGTTTAATAATAAAAAGGGAGGGGTTTTATTCACTTTGCCATTTTCAATCTGTTTAGCTTTTCTGACTAAAACATCTTTTATTTCAGCACAGCACAAAGATGAAGGCTTTTTTGTTGTTGTTGTTGAACTTAGAATTTCTCTAACCTAAATACCACTTGAAATTATTGAATGAATATGGTTTTTAAAATTCAAATAGCATTTCATTGCAATAAATTGTCTTGTAAGAAGTTTTACCTTTTCAAATGACAAGTACATTTGTACACATGTATAATCATTTTTTTAATGATTTTGTTCTGTGTGATTTCACACTGAATAGCCACAAATTACAAGCTTTTTAAAAAAAAGATTGATTAATTTATTATGTATACTATGTTCTGTCTGCATGTGTTCCTGCAGGCCAGAAGAAGGTACTAGATCTCATTACAGGTGGTTGTGAGCCAACATGTGGTTGCTGGGAATTGAAATAAGAACCTCTGGAAGAGCAGCCAGTGCTTTTAACCACTAAGCCATCTCTCTAGCCCCACAAACTTTTATTATTTGTTATATCAAGTAGATACTGCCAACATTGAATAATTGTTAAATAAACAGTATCATTGATTGTATGTTATAGGCAAAAAGTGATGAAATGAGATTGTGAAGATCTGACTAGATTTACATTTATATTAGGCCAAAAATACTGTCATATTTTGAATTATTAAACAAATTTACAAAATTAACATTTTCCTTATGATTTTCATATTTCTTCTGAGACAAATACTTTGGTGTGTTTAGATTTTGTAATCTATGGTTTGTTTTTCTTGTGTGATTCAACTTATCAAATCTATTCAGTTTTGTTAGTACAAACACAAGAATCCTGACAGAGACACAATCTTTCCCCTTACTTTTCTTCCATTAAGACAATCCTACTACCATATACCTGTGGTAGTGGAATTCATAACATTGGGTGATTTGTTTTCATGTATTTAACTGGATATAGATCATATTGAGGAAAGTATTTATTCTTTAATTTGCTTTATTTAAATTAATTTATTTTTAATAATCATGTATGTACAAGTATCTGCATGCATGAATGTGTACCATATGCATGCCTGGTGCCCCAGGGGGCCAGAAAATGTTGTCAGATCTAGAACAGGAGTTAAGATGATTGTGAGCTGTGATAGCACACTAGAAACTGAACTTATGCTCTCTGGAAGAGCAGCAAGTGCTCATAACAGGGGAGCCATCTTTCCAGCCACACCCATTTACTTCTTATAGGGCCCTGTGGCTAGACATAGCCTCTTGTCAGTGAATATCAACTCAGTTTTTCTTCCTAAGACACTGGCACAGCTCTCACAAAAGAAAAGTAAAGGAATAAACTTTTCACAAATCTGAGTGAATGTTGATTAAGCAAATAAGTTCATGCATAAAAATATCTGAGGTTTTTATCAATCATATACCAAACTATTATTATCAATACCATAAAGACAGAATTGCCATTGTAACATTGTTTTATAGAAGCAATAAATTGGAAATAGTTTAAATTGCCATCATAATAAAATGATACTAAAAATTATGGGATGCCCTTACTATGGAATATTAAGTGTGCAATAAAAAAGGATGAGTAGCTACACTCTATCGACCTGGAAAGATGTCCATGGTGTATCATTTTTTAAAAGAGTAACCACAAGCCTATATTGTCTGTAAGAGTACATACTAATTAAAATTTTCAAAGAGGAGGCCAGCAATTTGAATGAGATAAATGGCAAAGTAGTATATGGGAGGTCTAGGAGGGAGAAAAAGGAATGAGGAATTGATTTAATTATATTATAATCTCAAAAAATAAAAACTTAAAATTTTTTCATTATATAATATATATACATAGCTGTTATGACAGTGGTGAAATTTGAAAATATTTAATTTCTAGTGTTTAAAATTTTTCAGCACAGTGGACTTACTGACAATTTTTTTTTAATTATATGAATTTTTCTAAAGTAAAATACAGTGTTCACATGGTGAAATAAATATATATTAGGAAAACCTTTAAAATATACAAAAATAAAAATCACATTTCTCTTAAAATAATAACAAAAGTGTACTATAGTGAATAATTTAGTTCACTATTTTCCAATTTCTCTCTCTCTCTCTCTCTCTCTCTCTCTCTCTCTCTCTCTCTCTCTCTCAAAACCATAAGACAAAAAATTCTAAAACAAAACAAAAAGCACCCTCCACAAAAAAAAAAAAAAAAAACATGAATTTTGTGTTAGCCAGTTCCTTCTGTGCCTGTGACTTTGCCTGCAGAATGGTTTAAATACCCCAGGCACTCCATTGAAGAAAAACTGGTTTTTTTCTTTCCCAAAAGGAATCAAATTGCAAATAACTTCTTGCTTAGTGGTGGGACTCTACATCCCACCCCCCATCAATGCTGGGACCTTGTCTAACTGTACATGCATAGAACCTATGCTTGCTGCCACAGTCTCTATGAGTTCATGCACCAATCCTATTATATCTGAAAGGCATTATTTCACTGGAGGCATCCACCATTCTTGCTGATACAGCCTTTTGAGGAGATCCCTGAGCCTGGAAGGGAGGAGTTACACAAAGACATGGCATTTCAGTCTCAGTGCTCCAAAGTGTCTCACTTTCTACACATGGTTCAGTTTTGAATCTCTGTAGTGATTCCCATCTACTGCAAGAAGAGCCCTCTCTGATAGGGTTGAGTGAGACACAGATACGTGCATAGAAACACATCATTTGGAGTCATTTTATGGCTATGCTCCCCTAGCAGAACTATAGTAGTAAGTTTGGGGGAACCACACTTTGAAAGCTGCTATTCGGCACATAAGGAATGTTCTGAATTTTACATTGTGTATCTACTTATCTTAAATCATGATAACACATACACATTATAAATATTTCTTTGTGGCATTAAATTTTGAAACATTTCCCCTTCTCATAAACCCACTTTGAGGAAGTAGAGAATACAACCATTTAGCAGAATCTGGGAAGAGTGGGGAGATGGAAATATGGAAAGACAATGGCAGTGATATTTTGTTTGTGCTCTAACAGATTGCCTGGGGGTCACAGTGCAGAGCTGGCCACTAGAGGCCAGGCAGTGGTGGCGCACACCTTTAATCCCAGCACTTGGGATCTCATGCCTTTGATCCCAGTTCTTGGAAGGAGGAAACAGGAAGTGATATGGATGGGCAGAGAGAGGAAGTGATAAGGCAGGGTGGAGACAGGAGCTCTGTCCCTTTCAGTCTGAGGATTTGGCAGAGGTAAGAAGTCTCACAGTGGCTGGCTGCACGGCTTTTCTGATCTTTCAGCTTTCACCCTGATATCTGACTCCAGGTTTTTAATTATTAAGATCAATTAGAATTGGTGTTACAAGTGTGTGTATACAAGACTTCTGATATCTTGTAGCATAACTACAATTGTAGTGTAACTGTAGTCTAGGAAATTCTGAAGGTTTCCAACACAAAGTAGTGATTACACATGATTATTGTTATACATTATAACGTGTATTGAAATGTTACACCATACCCCATACACACTGTGCACATATATATAATTACTACAATGTCATTTAAAATAAATTACTTTTCATACAATTAAACAGAAATCCAACTTTTTAATTATGTTATTCAAGTTTCCTTTCTATTGCTATGATAAAACACTCTAACGAAAAGAAACTGGGGAAGAGGGGTTTATGACGTGCACTTTCAGATCACAATCCATGATGGAGAAAAGTCAGAGAAGGAGCTCAAGGTTGAATCATATAGGTAGGAGTTGTGATGAAATACCACTTACCAGCTTTCTGATGATGCCACCTGTATGGATTAAACACATTAGTGATTAACTCCAGTTCACCAATAATATATCCACATCATATTAAGGAAAGAACTTATGTGTGACCCTGTGTGTGGCTACCTTTATTGAACTGCACAGAAAATATCACATGGGGAAGTATGAAGGATACTTTAAAGAAATCTGAGTTTTACAAAAGTTTAAGTTACTGATTCTAGCTGACCCCAACTGACCCAGATAACAAACAGTGCTACAAACATCATTGTTTATCAAGCAATATCCGTATGTTGTGTTCAACATTTACAGTGGATATTAACTTAATAAGATTGCTTTTAACTTCTATTTTTGCTGCTTTCAACAAATGATTATTAGAACATTCAAGCATTACTCTGGGTTTTGGTGATAGAAGATTATATAATTTAAGATTATAGCTATGCATTAGCCTAGATTGTAAAAGTTAATTACATGGGAAGCCCAAAGCAAGTAAGATTGTTTATTACACTGTTCTCTCAAGACAGGTTAAACAAACAGGCTGAATACACAGTAAGCTAGCAGCCTTAGGTTTTTAATTGACCTTGGGATATATTATTTACTCTGGCTGTGAGATCCAGCAAAACTTCCAGCCACTTTGAATGTGTGATATATTTATTGCACTGCCCAAACCACCAAGGCACTTCTCAAGAAGATCTGGACATTCCTGAATCAGTCAACGTCAACTATCAAGATATTCCCCCACAGTCATGCTCACAGGTCAATATGATCTAGGTAGTTTCCCAGTTGAGCATTTCCCCTCAGATGACTCTAAGCTGTGTCAAGTTGGCAACCAAGGAAAACCACAACAAATGTATTTCACCTATCTTAATTGTCCCAAATAATTCTGAAGTCACAACCAACATTTCTAATTCTTAAGGTAATTTCAGAAAGCCGAAGTTACTACATCATAGAATATGAATAGTTTTAGGCTCTTGGGGGACAGTGGCTTTCTACCCATCAACAACAGAACTAAATAAGACCATTCACTATCCCACAACCTCACTTGAAGCATCATATATTTTAACTAAAAAAATTCCTAAATTTAAAACATCCAACCCAACAATAGAAATCAAAAGGAATTGGTATCAATTTATGAATGGCTTGTGCTATACTTATCTGGTCTACAAATGAGACATGATCAATATTAATTGTATCAAAGATTAAAGTTACAATAAGTCCTTTTAGGCTGTTGTTACAGAGCTCAAAGAAAGAAAAAGAGCTCATTTGGTACTTGAGAGAAAATATATTACAGAAAATAGAGGAAGCCAGATGTGGTGATGTATGCCTTTTATTATGTCAGCTCCTATTAAGCAAAGGCAGGCAGATCTCTGTGAGTTCAAGGCCAGCCTGGTGTACAGAGTGAGTTTCAGACCTGCAATGGCATCATAATGAGACTTTGTCTCAAAATTAAAAGTAAATAAAATAAAACAAGAAAGCAGAAAAAGCAATCTATAGAGTATGGGAAAAATAAATCTCATTAACATGTTCAGTCTTTCTTTTTCCCTTCCCTATAATTACCACAGTTGAAGGTGATCTTGAAGTGTAGAAAAGTAAACATTGAAAATTTGAACAAATATCACCAAGAATACATCGTTCTGAGACATGCTATATGACTCTAGATACTAAGAGGTTCTCCACTTCTTCTGATTTATATAGATTTTTTTCTGTTTGGGGCTTCTTACAAAGGTTAAGGACCACTTTGGTACATTTCATAAGGTAGGAGTCGCTTAAACATTGTTCATTTGAAACGATTTTAAAAGTACATCACAGTTTTGATCCTGGGTCTCCCTTTATTATCTGACAAATTGGAACAAATCACTATTCACTTCAGTTTCTCAAGGAAAGGTGTGATACTATGTCTTATACCAACTTTTTTTGTCAGAAATGAATAAAGTAACCTGATTAATACAATTACACACTACACATAGTAAGCATCTAACAAATTAAAGGTATATTCTCTTCCATCCACCAGCACTTGTAATATAGTAGGATTTGGTGAATGAATGAATGAATGAATGAATGAATGAATGAATGACATAGGGATGGATTAAGATTAATAACTAAAACAAAACAATCAAAGTTTTAGGACTGCTTCCAAGCACCTCAACTAAGAAAATACACTATGAGACATTTTTTCCCTTGTTGCACACTTACTTGAAATGTTTCTGCTTCTGTCTTTTTCACAGGATACAACAAAACTATCCTGCAAACAGAATCTGGGAAATGAGAAAAAGGTTCCAAAGTGTCAGGGATGAGATCTCCATCAGAAATGCCACCATATTTTCATCAGTCTTTTTTGGGACTCATAGGGTACTTTGTCTTCGTGCCTTTTGATGTGAATTCTGGTATTTCTCTCATAAGTGGCATTTCAGAGATGACAGCGCCAGCTGTCCACTTGTCCTTCTCCAGTGATTTATGCCCAGCAGATGGTGCAAATAGCTTGGCATGTATTCACTGGATCAGTATTGGTGAGAGGCCATGCCAGATGTCTGATGACTCCTTTGAAGTTGTCCATTCTGGTGACAGTGAACAGCTATAGCATGGCCTTGGCCAAACATAAGGATAAGGAGCTGAAGCTTGAACAAATCTAGTATATAGAGCTTCATGTCTTTAATAGTTCCTGAAATTAGTTTTAGCAAAATCTCTTTCATTAATCATACTATTTGTTGGAGGTACATGTCATTTTCTCATTTGAGACTTCTACTGCCTGGAATTAAAGTAAGCCCATTAATACAGCATAAACATCATCAGAATGAATGCAGGGATAGACATCAGTGCATTTTCATTATAATTCCAATTTTGCCTACATTTTTCCAGGAATTATGGACAAAGAATTTCACAAGTAGTGACTTTTAAATCATGAAACTTTTCAGTAAAGATGAAAATATCCTTCTTGCCAATGTCACAGTGATTTTAAAAAACATAAAATAAAAATTCATAAAAGTTATAAAGCAGGTAAGTGTAGTTCAGTAACATAGTACTTGTCTGATGTGTAAGAGGCCGGAAAATTCATAAATATATTATGGGCACCACATTTTGCATATTCCTAAGCTAGCATGGGTTTATATATGTCACCCTCTGGATGACTATGTGAGATCTAGGCCAGGCCTGAAGGACAAACATCTACTTGAACCCAGGACTCTCACAGCTCATATTTACCAACTCTCCATATTTCCTTAAAACTATATTAATTCCACAACCCTAAAAGATTATTTAGTTTTTTTAATCAAAGAAAATTTATATTTTGCAAGTTTTTAATTAGATAGTATTTTTATTCTTTGATAATTTCATGCATATGTATAATAAATTTGGGTCATTTTCACACACCATTATCCCTCACCTGCCACCTCTCCTGCATATCTCTCTCTCTGTCTGTGTGTCTCTGTGTGTGTCTGTGTCTCTCTCTGTCTCTTGTTTTGTTTGTTTGTTTGTTTGTTTGTTCATTTGTTTTTGGAGACAGGGTTTCTCTGTGTAGCTTTGTGCCTTTCCTGCAAATCACTCAGTAGCTCAGGCTGAACTCAAACTCACAGAGATCCACCTGCCTCTGCCTCCCGAGTGCTGGGATTAAAGGCGTGCGCCACCACCGCCCCGACAAAATCTCTGTCTTCATTTCACGTCAATGTGTGTGTGTATGACCCTCTGAGTTTGATTAATGTTGGTTGCACGAGCATGGGTAGAGTTACATGCTGGAGCTTGGTAAAGTTGTCTGTGGCTACATCACAGAAGGAAATGACACTTCTCACCCCAGCAACAATTAGCTGCCAGTGGCCACCAGTGGTTGTCTGGCCTCATGGACCTTTCTTCTATGCACAATGGGATGTAGACAGAGCAGAATTTTGTTCATATCTTCTTCAGGTGAACATAGATGCTTCAAATTCTTCCTTAAATTCTTCAGTGTGAGATAACATCAAATCATAACATCAAGTAATAAATCCTAAACATAATTTCATAAATATTATCCTGGAATCTATTCAGTTAGTTAACACAATCAAAGTCACTAGAAGATTGTTACTCTAACACTGGAGATTTTGACCAATATCAAAGTGTAACTTCAACTCTGGTATAACTTTAGCCTGAAGTGACCAGCTATTGCATAAGGATGTCCAACCCAGAATAATCAATATGGGTAGTCTTATATAAACCAACTTCTAATCGTCCCTGATGGTTTGAGATGCATAGTTCCTGAAATCATTTGTTTTATATTTATCCTAGAAGTTCATCTATACACTTCATTGTAGTATTTAAATTTACAGGATCCAAAAGTGCTTGACTATTTCCCTCTTTTTAAAAAGTCTTAAATCTCTGTTCCTCATGTTTATCAAAATAAGTTCATCAAATAAATTGTACTATATATTTTTATAAAGAATAAGTTGCAGAGTCATAGAATGTCAAAGTCAAATGTCTTATTAACATTTTGCTAATTTTTTTCAGTAATTTAACTCATCCACCCTTTGACTTTTATTTCCATGTGCAAGATAGTGGGGTAAAAACCATCAGTTCAAAGCTGCATTTGTTGAATTCCCTTTCTCTTTAGTATGAATTTCTGTAGTCATACCAAGCTTAGTTGTAGTTTGCATTAGGTAGGTAAAAACAGGCCAAGAGGGCTGGCAAAGCTGGTAAATCTTGCCATGAAATATATGAAATTCCCCAGCAGCAATCTAAAAACCCAGGCACAGCTATGCTCACCTATAACTGAACACCGAGGCAATGGAGAGAGAATTCCTGGAGTTTGGGGACCAGAAAGTCTAGCTGAAACAAAGAATTCAAGGAGAGACCCTATCTCAAAAACATGATGGAAAGCAACTGAGGAAGAGACCAAAATCTGACTTTGGACCTCCTCACAAATGTTCAAATAAATAAATAAACATTATAATGGCTGATTTATTAGGCAGCTATTTGAACTATGAAGACAGCCTTCTAAGTTTGATCAGAAAGATGAGTGGCATGGCAGACATTATTTCAGTCTTTAAGAATATCCAGATTTGGGTATTAGTGTTAAAAGGCCGCCAGGAGTAGTTTTCTTTGTGTGCCTCAGTGTTAGGTACCAAGATTTCAGGAACCAAACATGAACCATGGAAAGTACTAGCTAAACCAGAGAACAAGTCATAAACCCTTCCCCATAGCAGTAACACCTGTTTACTAACCGGAGGCTCCCAAAGATAAGAACATTCCACAGTCAGGTACCATGGCAACTGAATGTAAAGAGCATGTAAAAAACAGAACAAATGGCCCCTAACCAGTGACCTCAGAAGACATCTTGCAGTTGCACGATCTGCACATCTCCCACATCTTGCATGCCTTCCACATCTCTTCCCCTTCCCCGCTACCTGTCCCCTCCCCTCTTATGCTATATAAGCCATGCAGAGGAAAATAAAGATTGGCAGCTTGATCAGAATACTGTCTTGCTGTCAGTCTCTCATGTCCCCTGTCTCTCATTCTCTCCCACAGGTGGGTCACCCCTGTTGAAACCCGGCTGGCCAGGGAATCTGGTGCCCAACGTTGGGGCTCAACCCTCGCCTCATCGAGAGTTGAACATCCTTCTCCAGGAAAGTCTAGACATCTGGTGGAGATTTGAAGTGATGGCCCATGAGACTGCCCGACTCGGCATCCTGGTGAACCCAGGGGAGAGCAGGAAGGACGAGGTGAGTCTGAGCTATAGACTTCACCATGGGACAGGGAACTTCTCAGGACTAGTTCCTAAAGGGCGTTAAAGATGTCCTCCAGACACAAGGGATAAGGGTTTGTAAAAAAAAGGACTTCATAAAATTCTTTAGTCACTTAGAGGACTGTTGTAACTGGTTTCCCCAAGAAGGGAAGATTGATGAAAAATGCTGGAAAAAAGGGAGGGCAGCCAGCAGCTCTGGCAGGGTGTGTGTGTGTGTGTGTGTGTGTGTGTGTGTGTGTGCACATGGTGAGAGGCAGAGGGCAGAGGGAGCTGGGAGGGCAGAGGAATAAGAGCGTGTGGTGCCTCTCTGTGGCTCCTTTACCTGGGCATAAAGAGCCAAGCCTGCCTGAGCACTCCATTAAAACGGTGTGGTGACAGCAGCGGTGGCCGCGTCTGCTCGGTGGTGAAGTGACTCTGCTGAACTCACCCCCTTCTGTTTTTATGTCTGCCCTGGTCATCATCGGCCTCACAAGTTTTTCAACAAATGTGGGGGAACCGGAGAGCTTTTTTGCAAGTCCTGAGAGGCGCTATCATTCTCCCGGTTTATCAACCACTTTGCAATGTCACAGACAACCTAAGTACTTCCCTTAAGTCTGGATATCTTCTTCCTGCCAATGATACTTGGTGGGCCTGTACTGATGGCCTAACACCATGCATTTCTCTTCATTTAAATAATCCCTCTGCCCCCTTATTTTGCATATTGGTTCAGCTTATCCCTAGGCTAACCTATTATTCTCCAGATCAGTTCTCCAGAAGATGGGAAGAGAAGACTCTGGCAGAGACGACTGCCCTCACACTCCCCCATTGCTCAAAAAGGGAGCCTGTGACTGCAGTCACTTTAGCCATCCTCCTGGGGGTGGGGGCTGCAGGAGCCAGTACAGGCATAGCCTCCCTGGTCTTATCTAAGCAACATTATTCAGAGCTGAGAATTTCCATAGATGAAGATGTAGCACAGCTCCAGTGGGGCATTTCTGCCCTTGAATCCTCCCTCACCTCCCTTTCAGAGGTGGTCCTCCAAAACAACCGAGGGCTAGACCTCCTCTTTTTACAGCAAGGAGGCCTCTGTGCTGCTCTTAAGGAAGAGTGTTGCTTCTATACTGATCACACAGGAGTAGCAAGAGATAGCATGACTAAGGTCCATGAAGGCTTAGAGAAGCGCAAAAAGGAAAGGGATCAAGAGCTACGCTAGTTCCAAAATTGGTTCGCCACATCTCCCTGGCTAATCACCCTCCTGCCATCCCTCCTGGGACCCTTGGTTGGCCTCATTCTTGTCTTGACATTCGGCCCTTAGGCTTTGTCTCGACTAACTCAATTTGTCCTCAGTCAGCTGGCTGAACTTCAGGCAAAACAAATTCAGGTTCATTACCATCGCCTAGACCTCCATGAACATGGTCTTGATGAACCAGATACAGACTCCATATCAGCACAGACCCCTCTGCCCAGGGGAGGATGCACCTGTGCCTGGGAGCTGGAGCCCAGTGCTTACGGGATTGAGGGTGCAGCCAGGACTGCAGAAGGCAGGGAGACTAAAAGTGCTCCACCATCCTGGGTGCCTTGGATGACATGCTGTATTGCATGGCGGTTATGCAGACCCTATACTCTTCCCTCCCAGATTAAAACCCGCCCCCTGTAAAAAACTGCATCGTTCCATCTTCCTTCGGGACATGTGGAGACGCCTACATGAACTGACCAATTAACAATGGAACAGAACTTATCAGGGATGGAGCCTCTGTCACCCCTCCCCCATCAAGCAAAAAATTTGGGCCTCTTTTCTTTGTTTTGCTGTATGTCTAGAAGGGGGAGATGTTAGGGACCAAGATTTCAGGAACCAAACATGAACCATGGAAAGTACTAGCTAAGCCAGAGAACAAGTCATAAGCCCATCAACCTTCCCCAGAGCAGTAACACCTGTTTACTAACCCAAGGCTCCCAAAGATAAGGACATTCCACAGTCAGGTGCCATGGCAACTGAATGTAAAGAGCATTCCATGGTCAGGTAGCCTAGCAACAGAACTAATGGCCCCTGACCAGTGACCTTAGAAGACATCTTGCAGTTGCACAACCTGCACGTCTCCCACATCTTGCATGCCTTCCACATCTCTTCCCCTTCCCCCTTCCTGCCCCCTCCCCTCCTATGCTATATAAGCCTTGCAAAGAGAAATAAATATTGCAGCTTGATCAGAATCTTGTCTTGCTGTCAGTCTCTCATGTGCCCTGTCTCTCATTCTCTCCCACAGGTGGGTTACCCCTGTTGAAACCCGGCTGGCTGGGGCACCTCAGCACAGGATGCTGGGAAAGATGCCCCTGCATTGCAGCCTTTCATCCTCCTGTGTTGAAGAGCTTGGTGGCTCAGTGCAGCTCTTCTCCATTTTGCATCTTCATGACAGGCTCAAATTAACAGAATGTAATCAGAATCCTACAAGCCATGGAATGTGGGAACTCCAGTCTTCAGGCCACACTAGGGCCCCTGAAGGTCATGAAATAGAAGATTCCCCTGTCACGTCTTGTCTCCATCAAACCAAAGGAACCTAATGAAAGGCACAGTCAGGTCTGCAGTGAAGGATGATGGACACTGTCTTCTCAGTCACTGGAACCCTTGCAAGAGACTCTGCCAGGGAAGAGTTCCTGAAGGGAAGGTTTATTACCACCAGTAGCAGATGTTAATGCCTGCCCTGCAAGAACCGACAGCATAGTTCCTTCACCAGAGCCTGTGACACTGTGGTAGTCTGAATGTAATTGGCCTTAATAAGCTCATAGAAAATGGCATTATTAGGAGGTGTGGCCTTGTTAGAGTAGGTGTAGCCTTGTTGGAGAAAGTGTGTCACTGTGGGGATGGGTTTTGAGGTCTTCTATGCTCAAGCTCTGCCTACGCTGGTTCATTTCTTTTTGCCTCCAGATCAAGATGTAGAACTCTCAGCTCCTTCTCCAGCACCATGCCTACCTTCATGCCACCATGTTTCCTGCCATGGTGACAGTGGACTAAACCTCTAAAACTCTAAGCCTTCCCATTAAATGTTTTTTCTTTACAAAAGTTGCTGTAGTCATAGTGTCTCTTCATAGCAATTGAAACTCTAAGACAGACACCTTTCTCAGGAACACAGGCTTTCACACATTTTTTAAAATATTGTGATAATTCTGCTAGAGACTTTGCTAAAGATTACTCAAATAAGCCACCATTTTTCTGCTGTATTTATTGTTTACTCTGTTTAACAGCGACTGCAGTTGATATTCAGAGCAACAAAGAGGAAATTGCCCAAATTCTGTAGCTCCCTGCTTCTGTGTATCCTCATTGACTCTAATTCTAGAGCGTGTGCTCCTTCTGCCACACAAATGTGATATGAGGTCGGAGGGTGAAGTTATCCTGAAGAAAATATGGATTAGGGGGTAGGAAGATATCTTGGTAGGTAAAGTATGTAGCAGGAATCTTAACAGATCTTATTAATAAAATCAAACCTAAAGCAGGTATTAGGGTGAAGGTTGGAAGATCAGAGAAGCAAAACAAGCCACAGCCACCTCACCTTGCCAATTCCTCAGCTGATCCTGTTTCCTCAGAATGGAAGCTTCTGAGTTCTCATCCAAATGGATCTCAGCTGAACTGCTTCTCAAAAGCCTGAAGGTTTAACCAGCTTAGTTCCTGATCCTCACACCTTATATACCTTTTTGCTTTCTGCCATCATTTCCTGGGATTAAAGGCATGAGTCACCTTGCCTGGCTGTTTCCAGTGTAGCTTTAAACTCCCAAATGATAGGATTAAAGATGTGTGTGCCAACATTTTCTGGCCTCTGTATCTAGTGGCTTTTCTGTTCTCTGACCCCAGATAAGTTTATTGGAGTGCACAATATTTCAGGGAACCCAATACCACCACAAAAGTACTTTTTAAACAGGAATGAGGATCTGATTTCAAATCCATGGCACTTAAGACAAAAACTTGGGCACAGTGGTATAGGCTGTAAGTCCAGCTCTGGGAGGTGGAAACAAGAAGCCCATGACAGGGCCTTGCTGTCCAGCCAGACCAGGCATCAGTGGGTCCAGGTTCAGGGAGAGACTCACTCTGTCTTGAACAATGCAAGGAGAACAATAGGGGAAGACACCTGAAGTCAGCCTCTGGCATCCGTAAGAGTGAGGGCATGTGCACATGCACCCATAAAGAAGAGGAAGAGGAGGACAAGGAAGAGGAGGAAGAACAGTAAGAACAAGAAAATAACTGCTGAAAGAGGTTAAGACAATGAGCCAAAGGAAATTTCTATTGAATGATCATAATTCCAAACTCTTGTTACAAAAGGGATTAATTCCTCCTCAGATTTTAACTATGGACTTCTGTAGCACAGATTGTTTATGATGTCATCTGGACAAAACAAAGTGGACAATCCAGCATCTTAAAGATTTTCTTTACTGGGGAGAATACTGAAGATATTATTTAATATATATTAAATAGGAAGTTAAAGGTAAAGCAATTCTATCCCAAAGTTTGCCAAATCTTTGAAAGAAGAGATTTTTGAATTTATTTCTAGAAGATTAAAAAGAGGTAACACTGAATTAGTAACTTCAGTGTAATGAATAACATCACTAGGATTCTCTCCCTATACTGTAGGACATTGAACATAAGTCATAAAACACATTCAACCATTTGAAAAATCTTGGACCTAAAATTGAAGCAACATAAGG
This sequence comes from Onychomys torridus, assembly GCF_903995425.1. Classification (NCBI taxonomy): domain Eukaryota; kingdom Metazoa; phylum Chordata; class Mammalia; order Rodentia; family Cricetidae; genus Onychomys; species Onychomys torridus. The sequence goes on along the minus strand of NC_050445.1, from coordinate 67,847,854 downwards.
CCCTTGAAATTATTATCACAAATACTCCTCAACTGGAGATTTTATCTGTCTAAATAGCACACTAGGCTAGCATGGCACTGGAGATAGAGAACAAGATTGAAGTGAAAGAACTTGATTTTAACCAATAAAGGTGCCTTTTCTGGATGACTGAAGTACACAATAACACATAGCATACTCCACTCCTGAAATGATTATTTGTGGGATTTGTGTGTCAGAACTGAATGGTTTCTATATCTCTGATTTTGCTGAAGACTACCAAAATAAAGTTATTTTTGATGTTGATATTTAATTAGTCCATATGTTAGAGAGTTTTTTAATGCAGCTTTGTTTTAAAAATGTTGTTAACTTGGCTAAAATTTAGTCATACTTTCATTTAAATTTGTAACAGTGTGGCTTTATTTTCTTCTTTCCATAGAAACATATGCTTCAGGGACTTTAATACCACCCTTAGGACCAGATGGCATTGGTAAAGAATGCTCTTTCCCTCCTGTCTCAGGTCCAGAACTGATGAAAATTAAAGTACAGGAAATAGATGGAGGTTTAAACGGCAGCTTTATCACTGAAGGCAAAGCAGATGAGCAGATGTGGAGTTAAACCTTCATCCAGAGGCTTTTAGTCACTCCATTCTTCAATCAGATACGAACACACAGTGCAGGCAGAATGTGGGCTTTTCCAACATTCAAGAACCTATCTGAATGCTTGAGAGCAAAGAACGAGGTGAAGGAAGCAGCCTGTGCAAACAAAGGAGAATGAATAGGCTGGTTTTCTCCAAGACCCGTGTTCAGGGTGAAGTAAGTTGATGGGTCAGATAAAAGAGGGAGTGTTACAATGCCAGGAGAAACCCTCCACAGGATAAGGTGCACCAATCTATTCACATTGAGATATGGAATCAATGAGGGCTCAAGTTCTCCTTTTGGTCAGTATTTTTCATCTTTCTTTGTTTATTCATAAGTATGTAAAATGGTAGATAGGCAGACATCATATAAAATAATATGAGTGCTACCTAAATCTGTCCTTATATAGGCAAACACATCCACATACACAAAAATGCATGCATATATTTATACTGGATTTCAAGAGAGGGACTATTACATTTGGCCTAATATTCTTTGGGATATAAAATAACCAAGAAGGCACTTTTTAACAGATACTAACAAAATCAGTAATCAAGTAACTGTACATCCCAATTGTCATGGAAATTTGCACTCTCTCTATTTTTTATGCATTGGGACATATAGCCTTGAAAGCAGACAGTAGTTTTCCAGAACTTGGCAGCTGTGATTCCCTTTGTCTCATCTGATGATGCATTTTTATTGTTATAATTGTGAATAATTGGGCTCACATGAATCTGATATCATAGGAATTTGAGAGTTTTGCATATGTAAACATCTAAAATAGTCATGATTGAATATTTGAAAGAAATTGAACGTAATTTTAAATAACCATTATTGTGATGGGGACAAGTATCTATTTTACCAGTTTTAAGAAATACAAGATGAGTTATACAACATATTATGTATAGCATTTTAAGATGCAAAATTAAATTTTAAATGATTATTCACTAACATAAATATTCATTATAAAATCACTACTTAATCATTGTGCATAGTCATCTAACCCATTTCAGTTCAAATAGATATTAGAAGAAAGGACAAGTCTTGCATTTTAGATTATTATATTCTTCAATGGGCCCCAGGCCATATGTGTTCCCATAAAATTATCAAAGGAAATATAATTGATACTACCATTTCCCCTTTATTTTCCTTAATATTCCTTTTTATATAGAGTACAGACTACCTTTCTCTCTCTTCTTAATGCTGACTTTCCTTTCATGTAGAATTACATGAAATGGCATGTATTATAATTCATTGATACCTTACTCTTAGTAACTGACATCCAGATCCATCACGATTAACAAGAGTAGGTTAGAGCCAGCTGTGGCAGCAAATACCAGGGGGTTCCAGCATTTACTTGGAAGGCTGAGGCGTGAGAGTTAGCAAGAATTCCAGATTATTGTGGGTTACATGGTATATTAAACCAACTAAATAAACAACAACAAAAAAAAACCTACTGAATTACATTATATCCTATCTTTTGAGAGCACTTTACCACTGGCTTAGAAAGTAACATATTTGTGACTATTCCATAAAGTATCACAAGTCCCTTATAACTGTAGACAAATTTCTAAATGGTCTTATTAAATAAAAAACATGGAGCTAAATATAGGGGTGAAACCATAGAAAGGTCAAAGAAATAGGGAGAGCCACCAGCCAACCTTACCTCACCAACTCTGCAGCTTCCAAATGCAAGTTACTTCCTGTCTAACCTGTGCCTTTATTGCCTTGCTGTTCTGATCTCTCATTGGCTCTTAGCGCAGCTACCTCATTTCCTTGCCACTGACTGTCTGTACAGACCTCCAGGTCTTTATGGTTGGTACTGGGATTAAAGGCGTGTGTCACCACACTTGGCTCTGTTCCCTAGTATGGCCTTGAACACACAGAGACCCTGCCTTCTATGTGACTGGATTAAGGGCATGTGCTGCCTGAATTTTTTTACTTAAAATGGCTGGCCTTTTCCCCTAATCTCCAGTCAAGCTTTATTTATCAAAGCACAAATAAAATATCACCATATTTCAGTACAAATAAATTATAATCACATTTCCCCATTTTTGTCTAGTAAAAATTTTAAAAAAAATTAGTTATAATTAATATAAGAAAAACTATATACAATAAGCACAATAACTATATACAATATAAACAAGCAATAAATATATCAAAAATGTCTAGTCCATTTGCATTTGACAAATTCAGAGAAACTATTCCATTATCTATTCTATTTTGGTAAGTCCAAAATGTACCTAATTTACTTTCTACGTTAACTTATATTACCAACCAAAAAGACTATCTTATGATGTCACCTAATACCTTTTAGTTTCTTGTCTGAATTTCTTAACAAAAAAAATTATAACTGCAATTACCTAATCTTTAACTCCCTTAGATATCCGAGAAGGAAATAACATTACCTAGTAAAACAGGAAGTGCAAACAAGTAACTTCCAAAAAAATGTGAGTTGACAGAAACAGCCAGCTGCCTGAACAGACACCCAAGGTTTCTCTGCACATTGGGGCATCATCTTTGGCCTACAGGCTTAGTGGTTCTGACAGCCTAATTTGTTAAGTAGGATGTACACAAGGTCAACAGTTCAATCTCACACTTGCTGAGTATTCCATGTACCAGATGAACTTGAATTCCACCAGTGTCCTGTCATGATTCTGGAAATTGCTGGTGTTTTTGGAATTCAGCTGCCCATTCTTCTAGGCTTGTGTGTGGCTTCATCTCCTGTATTAAATGCCAGTCTACCATTGAGAGGTTAGACTCCACCAACCTAGTTACTCCTTCAAGAATAACTGGTTCAGTTACAGTTCTACTGCACAAGAGAAGGCATCAGTATACTGCCTCTTCATCTGCCTTCAAAGAAAGAGGCACGGTACCTTTGCTGGATGGCAAAGCCACTTCAGCAATGGTGCCATATTGTCCTGGCCTCAGAGAACACCTGTTGCCAAAGCTGCAACCACACTTGTCTTGGTAAGGATCGGTAGTCCTTTGTTTTGTGTCCTGTTTGTCCATTTTGGATAGCATACTGTCAGCATTCTATGTGAGGGCACTTTTTTGCCCAGTGGCTAACTTTTGCCACAATGAAAGTTAACTCCATATGCATTTTCTTCAATGCCCATATCTTCTCTGAAATAGATTGGTGCTGCCAGGAGCTGACATGTCTCATAGTCATAAAAAAAGAAAGAAAAATCTATGTTATTAAAACATTTTAAATGCCATATTCTATAGATCTCTGAAGGGTTTGAAGATGACCTGTCTAGCTAAAATACATCCCTGCTTGACCTTGAAAACATACATAATATGATTACAAGTTTGATTGTAATGTCTAACTACTAACTTTAATTTCTTTATTTCCTAATAATTAGTAATAATAACATTCAAGGATTAGAACATTGCATTACATTGTTAAATGAACTGTATAGGTACAATATCCTGAACAAGATTATAAATATACATATGGCACTTTCTAACAATAGCAATCTCAATATATGTAATTTGTATACAATATATAAAATCCATTCCAATGTATTTAAAACTAGTAGTTGTCCTTTAAATGTAGATTCAATAATCTACCTTTTTATCTATATCTTATCTATGTCCTCTCTTTTTTTCTTTTCAGAGTAGATTTAATAATCTACTCTCTATTCTATCACTTCTATATTTTTTCAGAGTAGATTCAATAATCTACCTATTTACTATATCCTCTATTTACTTAATCAAGCAAGAACCTTAAATCTAATCTCTTTTGTTTAGCCCTTTTCCTGACCATTAACAACTTGCAACCAACCTTCCTAAACAATGACAACTAAACCAAACTCGAAACCCACTGAAAGACCAAAAACCACCCACCCCTGCTCTTGGGAATATGGGTGTCATGTTCTTACAATTACTTCTTGCTGTTTGTGGACAAAGGCATTTTTAGGGGATTCTGAAAAGAAAAATTTTGGGTTAATTGTCAAGTTCTGGAGTGGTAGCTACATCATTTGTTGTCCAGTCTCTGCATAATGAAAAAATGGAGGGCTTATCTCAAGTCCTCGCTAGAAAAGTCTGTGAGGCTGGATCTTCTCAGCTAGCCATCTTGAAATTGTCCTGAGCAGTTTGTAGTCCAAAGCTGATCTTGGTAATGTTTGTCAGCTTAGATAGTGGGATTATTATTGTCCACATGGAATTGTCGTTGTGGGGTCCCATCAAGTTGCTGGAAATTTCAATTTTGCTGTTAGGCCTGGTCATGATTACCTGCAGAAAACTGATAGAGATTCCTACACAAAAAACATATATAGGCAGCTAAATGGAGACTTTTTTCTAGTATTAGAGAGTACTCTCTATGACCATTAATAAGACAAAAGTTTAAAATATATGTATTAATCTTATAAATTTTGATATAAAATTCATACTTTAAGGAAAGTTTAAAGAATCAAAATAGAACCAAAGAATTGAGATTAGTGGCAATAGAATAGTCCCTTAATTTTTTAAATTTCTTCTGTCCCATATTAGAAGATGGTTCTTTCTTCTGACATGATACAGAGATTTTGCATTTCCCTTTTAACAGCATGCTTAGGTTTAGAGAAAGAGAGAGCCATTCTCCAACTTCGAAGCCAGCTTTAATTTTTAGTTGAACTGGGACTACAAAAAGACCATTTGTGTTAAATGTTTGTAGAGAAGAGCAGCAACAAACACTTAGGAAGACTTATGAAATTTTATATGTGATATGCCAATAGGCCAATTTACTCTTTTTCTTATGACATTTTTTTCTAGATGATTTGTCCTTTTTCTTCAGATGTCTCATTTGTCCAGTGTTCTTCAGATTCCTTAGCCTTCATTCTTCTGAAAGACAAAAGCAAAAACCCTTCCCCAAGCCTAACTTTGGGGAGGTTCCGTTTTGGCAAGTTATATCTGATTAAATGAATAGCATTTGTTAGTGGTATAAATTAGTTTAAATTGGATGGTCATGTTGGTTGATGAACTATCACCTCTTCTAATTAAGAGGTCTCTCTTGTTCAAATCAAACCTTTATCAATTTTGATGGTATCCACAGCTTATTTTCTTCTGTAAAAACAAAAGTAAAACCTTGCCCCCAATGTAACACATATCCTGGTTTCCATTCTGAGGTCAGCACATCCTTAAAGTATATAGGCTGATTTAATTCTGTAGTTTTTTCTATTATCCTATGTCTCTCTGCAGCTGGTGTTCCTTTCTCATTAGCACTGAGAAAATTCAAAGTTAATAGAGCATTATGTAATCTATTTCTTGAGATTTTTGTTATCCCTTTCTGTTTATTTAGCATATCCTTTAGAGTTCTGTTTGATCTTTCTATAACTACTTCGCCTGTAGGATTATGTGGTATATCTGTAATATGATTTATATTGTAATAAACAAAAAATTGTTTCATTTTACCAGAGACATATGCTGGAGTATTGTTAGTTTTAATTTGTGCAGGTATACCCATGATGGCCATAACTTCTAGAAAAACTGTAATTACAGAATCAGCTTTTTCAGAACCCAAAGCAGTTGTCCATTAAAATCCTGAATAAGTATCAATGGTATGGTGTACATATTTCAGTTTTCCAAATTCTGCAAAGTAAAAAACATCCATTTGCCAGATTTCATTCCTCTGAGTACCCTTTGGGTTACATCTTGCTGGTAGTGGAGTCTGATTGTAGAAGGAACAAGTAGGACATTTCCTTACAATTTCCTTGGCTTGTTGCCAGGTTATGGAAAAATCCTTTTTTAAACCTTTACTATTGACATGATGTTTCTTATGAAATTCTGAGGTCTCCAGCACATTTCCTATCCATAGATTATTGATCCCATTATTATTTTGTGCTAGAGGGCCTGGTAGACCGGTATGGGATCAGATGTGAGTTAAATACGAAGGAAGATTTCTGTTCCTGATTATGTCTTATAACTGAATAAATAAGAAAGTTAATACTGACTCATCAGGGATATATTCTGCAGTCTCAATATGTAATACCACTCTTTGAGCGTACCAAGAGTCAGTAACTGTGTTGAGAGCTTCAGAAAAATCCATTAATACCAATAGAATAGCATACAATTCTGATTTTTTAACCAAATTATAAGGACTTTGGACCACTTTACTTAAATTTTCTGATTTGTAACCTGCCTTTCCTTATTTGTTTGCATCTGTATAAAATATATGGGCTCCAGATATGGGTGTTTCCCATGCAATGTGAGACAGAATCCAATCATCGCTCTTTATAAGTTGAATTCTATCACTTTTGGGATATTTGCTGTTAATCTCTCCCCAAAAATTACTGCAAGCTTTTTGCCATGGTTCACTTTCTGCCCATAATTTGTCAACGTCATCTTTAGTTAAAGATATGACAATTTCTGCTGTGTCTATTCCTGCTAATTGATGAAGTCTCAATTTTCCTTTTAAAATCAAGTCAGAAATCTTTTCCACATAAGATTTTGAATTTTTTACCCTGTTTATTTGGTAGAAATATCCATTCCAATATAATATCTTCCCTATGCATTAAAATTTCTGTAGGAGAATGCTTAGAGGTTAAAATTACCAAAATGCAATCAAGCTTTGGATCCACATGATCCACATATCCTTTCTTTTCCACCAAGGCCAATTCTCTCTCAGCTTTAGCTGATTCTCTTGGGCTATTTAAGTCCTTGTCACCTTCTAAGTTTTTGAACAAATTACTCAGTTCATCATTCTTTTTATCCCAACAACAGTTCATAGATGGGAAATGTCTCTGAATAATCTTTGAAAGTCATTGAGAGTCCATAATTGATCTCTCCTAATTTGCAGCTTTTGGAGTCTAATTTTTGTAAACTTGTTTTATATCCTAAATAATTAATAGAATCTCTTCTTTGTATCTTTTCAGGAGCTATTTGTAATCCCCAACAAGGTAACATTTTCTTTACTTCCTCAAACACTATTTCCAAATTATCTGCATTTGAATCAGATAGTAAACTATCATCCATGTAATGATAAATTATAGATTTAGAAAATAGTTTATGTATTACTCCAATGGCTGTTGTACAAAGTATTGGCACAGGGTTGGGCTATTAAACATTCCCTGTGGGAGAACCCTCCATTGATATCTCTTAACTGGCTGAGAATTATTATAAGTAGGCACCATGAAAGCAAATCTTTCTCTGTCCTTTTCTTATAAGGGCATTGAAAAGAAACAGTCTTTTAAATCAATAACTATAAGAGGCCATCGTTTAGGTAACAGTGTAGGCAAAGGAATTCCAGATTGTAGAAAGCTCATTGGCTTGAGTTACTTTTTTAATTGCTCTTAGGTCTGTTACCATTCTCCATTTACCAGATTTCTTTTTAATAACAAATACAGGAGAATTGCAAGGGATAGTTGATTCTTCAATATGCTGAGCATTTAACTGCTCTTGTACCGGCTCTTCTAAAGCCTTCAGGTTCTCTGTTGTTAAAGGCCATTGCTGAACTCACACAAGCTTGTCTGTTAACCATTTTAAAGTTAGAACTGTTGGTGTCTTTGGAAGATCATCAGTTTTTGTGCCCTGTTCTTGTATAATCTGGATAGCTGGTTACTGACTGCTCTTTAGAATAATACCTCCTAATATTTCTCTCAGAAACATGTGTTAGTTTATGGTTTGTTTCTGAGATTAGAGGAATGTTAATCTGGGTATTCCATTATTGTAATAGATCATGGCCCCATAAATGCATAGCTATATTAGCCACATAAGGCTTTAATTTTCCTCTCTGTCCTTCTGGACATATACATTTGAGCCATCTTGTGCTCTGTTTTACTTGAGATAATGTTCCAATCCCTAATAGCTGAACATTTACCTTCTGAAAAGGCCAATTTGGATGCCAAAATTCTGGTGCAATTATTGTAACATCCACACCTGTGTCTAATAAACCTTCTAAGAGAATGTCATTTATTTGTATTTTTAATTTTGGTCTTTGTTCATTTATATAAGTTTGCCAAAAAATTTTCTTTATTGTTTCTCCTGAATTCTCTATTCTCTCTGCTACAGCTCTTCTATCACCCTGAGCAGCCTGGTTTATTCCAATGGGCATTTGGTTATTTAATTGCTCTGAGAAGGGGTTACTTTTATGATGGCAGGAAAGATCTGAAGTGAATTTGCTGTGGAGGACTGTATGAGGCCCCTCTGGGAGTTTCCCGAAGTCAGAGGCAAAGGATTATCTTTTCTGTCCCTTGTTGACCTAAATTCTTTGGTCCAATATTTACCCTTACCACACCTTCTGCATAATCCAGAAATGAAGGGCATTCTGTTGCCATTGTTCCTGGAATAAACATTCTTTCTAGGAATGACCTTTTTACACTCCCTTTTCAAATGACCTTGTTTACCACAACCAAAACATCTGACATTATTTTTCCTCAAAACTTTTGAAATGACCTCTCCTGTCCACATCTCATCATGGTCATGAGACTCAATATTAATTGTGTCCCTGATCCAATCCTCCAAGGATACTGATCTTGCCTTTAATGGCCTGATTATTCTTTTGCATGCTGCATTCCTGTTCTCAAAAGTTAAAGATTCAATTATTATCTGTCTAGCTTCTGAATTTGGTATCATTCTATTTACTGCTAAAGACAGCCTTTGTAAGAAATCCGTGAAGGATTCTCTGGGTCCCTGTAACACTTTTGTAAATTATTCAATTTTCTTTCCTGATTCCTCAATTCTGTCACATGCATTCATAGCTGCCATGCAGCATAGAATTAAGGTTTGGTTTTCATGTAAACATTGTCTTTTTATATTAGCATATTCTTCTTCTCCAAGAAGCTGATCTTGGGAAATTTCCACACCTCTAGTCCTACATGGTTGCTCTATTACTTTAGCCTCCTCTTTGAACCATTTACTCCATTGTAACTGTGCCCTGGCTTCTAGGACAGCTATAACTAATTCTTTCCAGTCCTGAGGGTCAATTCTATTACAAGTTGACCACAAGTTTAACATCTACTTTACATTTGAGAATGCATACCATATGAGACTATAGCTTCTTTAAATCTCTTTAAATATAATATTTCCCCTGGAATTCAATTAGCTTGTACATGCCATTGAGTAGTGCCTTTAAGGTTATTGGATAGATTAAGTTCAGTTGTTTGAAAACAGGCTGTCTCTTTATAACTGTACAATTAAATCCTGAAATAATTTTACCTTTAAATTCTTCTGTATGGGTCTGAATTTCTGTATAAGTCATTTTAAACTGGTTTTTGTAAAGTCAATCATGAGTTAGGTTCACCTGTAAATTCTCCTGTCTGGGTCTGAATTTTTCTATGATTCATTCTAACAAGTTTTTCTAAAGCTTGTATCTTGGCTCTTAAGTTGACCAACCTTTTTAATACTGAAATAAAAATGATTAAATAAATAATATTCATAATTGATGTTACATATATCCTATCAACATTAATTATTCTCTCATTTAATTGTTCCATTTTCAGACTGCCCAATGTCTAATAAACAGAGACAAAATTCCTTCCCTTATAAAAATATTTCCTATTTTTTAACATGGGAAAAAATACTCTTTTAATTAATTTCACCCTTTGAGATATTTTAATTGACTTAATCTGTCAACTGCATAGAACAGTAGAAGTCCAAGTGAATTTCAAAGCAACTCCCTAGTGTGGTGGTAATCTGAGATGGAAATCCAGAGAGAGCAAGGGGGGAGCCCACCACCCAACAGGAAAGAGAATGCTAAAGAGATTCAGGCCACATGTTCCAGCCTGAGTCATGCAACCAGGCCTGGGGCCAGGGGCTCTGTAAGCCCACAAGCAGTCCAGCTGTGTGTAGCTCCAGTTACATGCAGCTTCAGCCACTTGCATGCTGCATTCAGCTCCAGTGGAGCTGGGGCCCACAAGGTCACTGGCAAGTGGCTTTTTTTGTGATTTCCTGCCCCACAGTTGGACATCAAAATGTAGACAAATTTCTGAATGGCCTTATTAAATAAAAAAACATGGAGCCAAATTTAGGGATGAATGCCTTAGAAAGATAAGGGAAATAGGGAAAGCCACCAACCAACCTTACCTCATCAACTCTGCAGCTTCCAAATGTGAGCCACTTCCTGATTACCCATGCCTTTTATTGCCTTGCTTTTCTGCCATCTCTTTGGCTCTTAGAGCAGCTACCTTATTTCCTTGTCACTGTCTGTCTGTACAGACCTCCAAGTCTCTATGGTTGGTACTGGGATTAAAAGCATGTGTCACCACACTTGGCTCTGTCCCCTAGTATGGCCTTGAACAAACAGAAACCCTGCCTGCTAAGTGATTGGTTTAAGGGTGTGTGCTGCCTGACATTGTTTACTTAAAAGGGCTGGCCTTTTCCCCCTGATCTCCAGGCAAGCTTTATTTATTAAAGCACAAATAAAATATCACCACATATATTATCTTTCAAAAAAGTCATACTGGATTTACAGCACCTTGAAGGGATTTTCCAATGGAGCATGGAGAATATGAAACCCCTTCCTAGAAGAATGACTGAAAGATAGATAGATAGATAGATAGATAGATAGATATACTAAACAGGAAAATATAGTTATTACCAAAATTTCATCAAAAAAGCAAAAGCATTCTCAAGAAACAACCATGTGAAGCCAGGGGGAAGCAGAATATCAACATTAGAAAGCAATATATAGTGTGAAGTCACATAGTAATAGACAAGATTGTGAGATCCTATGCCAGTAGATTGTGTAAACTGGAAGAAACATTTTTAATTTAATATTTTTATCTCTGAAATTAAAATATAATTATATCATTCTCTATGTACTTCCCATGTACTCTCTGCCCACTTGATCTTTCCCAAAGTCAAATCATGGTTTCTATTTCTTTAGTTGTTTATATATGTATAACCTAAATATGTAACTACAATTTGCTCACTCCATATAATATGTATTGTATGTATGTAATTTTAGGCCTAGATTCATACTAGATAATCCATTGAGTGGCTCTTCCCTGGGGAAAACTGAAGCTGTATCTGACCTGAAAGCCACCTTTCTGGTACCAGAAGGGGCCATGTAAGTATACAAGGAAGGTGTGATAGCTTGAAAGAGAATGGCCCTCCAAGAGAGTGGCACTATTAGGAGGTGTAGCCTTGCTGGAATAGGTATGATCTTTTGGGAAGAACTATGTCAATGTAGAGGTGGGCTTTGAGGTCTCATATATGCTCAAGATACCACCCAGTGTCTCAGACCACTTCCTGCTATGCAAGTCAAGATATAGGACATGTGGCTACTTCTCTGTATGCTACCATGCCACCATGTCACACCATAATGATAATGGACTAAACCCCTGAAAATGTAAGCCACCCCAATTAAATGGGTTTTGTTTCCTTTATAAGAGTTGTCATGGCCATGGTGTCTCTTCTCAGCAATAGAAACCCTAAACAATACAGAAGGTGGTACCAGGAGTAATGTATTACTATGATAGACTTGACCATGCTTTTATTTGAATGAATATTGACCTTGGGACTGTGGATTACAAAAGCCATTGAATGCTTCATGTGCTGTTTAATGGGCCAAATTAATAGAAGCATGGAAAACAGTTGTGCTGGGTGTGACTTGAACTGTGGAGGACTGGCTCAAGAAGTTTCAAGGGAGAAGAATTTTAGTATGATGCCTAGTTATCATTTTTGTGACATCTTAAAGAAGAATGTGGCTTCTATTTTGCCTTTGTCCAAAGAATCTGCATAGGGCTAAAGTGAAAGACATTTGGATTAATTCCATTGTCAGAGGAAAACTCAAAACAGCCTAGCATAGACTATTAGTGCTAACTTTAATAAAGATTTATAATGAAAGAAGGAAGCTGAGCAAGGAGATAAACAGATTAAGAAATGAGATAAAAGGAGTAGTGACCTCAGGGTAGAATCCCACCAAGGTAAATTTCCAATTTGTGGAAAGGATTTAAAGAAAAGCTTAGAGCTGGGTGTGGTGGTGCATACCTTTAATCCCAGAACTCAGAAAGAATTGACTGTCAGATCTCTGAGTTTGAGACCAGCCTGATATATAGAGCAAGTTCCAGAACAGCCAAGCTTAGGCAGTGAAGGAAACCATGAAAAACAGAAAAGCTCATGAAAATGTAATTAAACAAGGGGGCCATGTTCCAGTACCAGCAAGCAGCAGAACTTGGCAGCTTTAGCCATGTAGTTCTGGCTTTAGAGTTAAGGATAGCAGAAACAGGTTATGGAATTTACCTGACTGACTGAAAAAAAAGCCACTGAGGCCAGGCATGTGTGAGAGGTGTCCCAGAATGGAGGTTTATAGAGGTCATTGCATGAAGCTGTGAAGCAGAAAACTGGATTGCCTTGGAGACATCAAGATTTTGGAGATACCAAAGCCATGGGATACATGCCAAAGAAAGCCACTAATGGGAAGTGCAACCAGCCCAAGAGAAAGAAGTGTGTTGTAGTCAACAAAGTTGAAATGATTTTGAGATCTGAAGAGCATTTTGACATCAAACATGAAGACGTAGAGTTTGGAGTTTGCCCAGCTGATTTTAGTCTTGCTTTGGTCCAATATTTCTTCAATATGCTCCCTTCTCTATGTTTTGGAGTGGTGATGTACATCCTGTGCTATTATATGTTGAAAGTTTATGATATGCTTTTTTATTTTTATTTTATAGGGGATTACAGTTAAGAGATTGCATTAATCTCAGAAGAGACTTTGAACTTTTAGTCTATTAAATAAGTTTGAGACTATTATAGACTATGGGGACTTTTGAAGTTGGAATGAATGCATTTTTGCATTATGCTATGGCTACAAGCCTTTGGGGCCAAAGAGTAGAATGTGGAGATTTGAAAGAAAATGGTCCCCAAAGAGGCTTGCAGTATTAGGGGATGTGGCCTTGTTGCAGTAGGTATGGTCTTACTGGAGGAAATGTGCCAATGTAGATGTATACTTTGAAGTCTCATATATGCTCAAGATACTGCTCAATGTCTCAGATCACTTCCTCTTGCCTAAAACAAGATGTAGGACATTTGACTACTTAACCAGCACTATGTCAGTCTGCATACCACCATGTCACACAATGATGATAATGTACTAAACATCTGAAAATGTAAGCCACCTCAATGTAACAAGTCTTTCTCTGTCCCACCTGCCAGCTCCCAAGTAATTACACAGAGACTTCTTATCAATTGTGAATGCTCAAAAATCAAGCTTAGGCTTGATCCTAACTAACTTTCAAAAGTTAAATTAACCCACTTATATTAATCTACATTCTATCATGTAGTGTTACATCTCTTCTATGCACCTCATGTTTCCTCTCTGAGTCTCCTAGCATCTCTTATGTACCTAGATTCTCCTCCTCTATCTTTCTATCCTTGGAAGTCCCATCTATAACTCCTGCCTAGCTATTGGTTATTAAGCTTTTTATTATACCAATCATAGCAATATGTAATTGGAGAGCTTCTCTCCAGGTGCCACCAAGCCCTGTTAGTCCAACAACCTATTTGTAAAATAAACACACAGACATTTATATTATTTAAACTGCTTGGCCATTAGCTCAGGCCTACCATTGTCTAGCTCTTACTCTTGTATTTAGCCCATTTCTATTAACCTATACTTTGCTCATGGCTCATGGCTTACCAGTACCTTATCTCTTTCTTGTCACAGCGGCAGCCGTGGTATCTCCCTGACTCAGCCCTCACTTTCCAGAATTCTCCTCCTCCCAGTCCTGCCTACCCTATCCTTTCTGCCTGGCTACTGGCCAATCAGCACCTTATTTATTTTAACCAATCAGATCAACACACCTGACATACAGAACATCCCACAGCAGCAATACACCTTCACACAGTGTACAAATATCCCACAACACTCTAATTAAATGTTTTTCCTTTATAAGAGTTTCTGTGTAGTGGTGGTTTAAAAGAAAATGGCTCCCAAAGGGAATGGCAGTATTAGAAGATGTGTTCTTGCTGGAGGAAGTGTCTCACTGTGGAGTAAGGCTTTGAGGTTACATATGCACAGGATACAGCCCAGTGAGTCAGTCAACTTTCTGCTGCCTTCTGGTCAAGATTTATTCAGCTCCATGTCTGCCTGCATGCTGGCATTCTCCCCATCATGATGATAATGGACTGGACCTCTGAAACTGAAAGCCACCACCTTAATTAAATGTTTTCTTTATAAGAGTTGCCATGGCCATGGTGTCTTTTCATAGCAGGAAAATCCCTAAAACAGAAGTTGGTACCAGGGACTAGGGTATTGCTGTGATAGACCTGACCATGTTCTTGTATGGAGGAATTTATACTCTGGATACTAGCAGTAACTCTAATGAAGATTTATAATTAAAAAGATCAACCTGAGTGGGTAAACTACAAGAAGTAAATTTTGAGAAGAAAAAGAGCCCCAGGATAAGAAATAAATCTAAATTATGTGTTTAAGGAGATAAACAGATTAAGAACTGGAATAAAGGGAGTGGTGACCTCAGGGCAAGATCCCACCCAGCTAAATTTCTAACTTATGGAAAGGAATTAAAAGTTTAGAGCCAAGTGTCCCTGTGTAAACCCAAGGTTCCAAACAGCCAGCTCATGCACTAAGGACAGGTCCAGGTCCCATTGCCTGGGTGCCTCCCAAACAGTTCAAGCTATTCAATTGTCTCACTTATCCAGAGGGTCTGATCCAGTTGGGGGCTCCACAGCTTTTGGTTCATAATTCATGTGTTTCCATTAGTTTGGATATTTGTCCCTGTGCTTTTCCAATCTTGGTCTCAGCAATTCACACTTTTACAGTTCGCTCAGCCTGGAAGGAGGGGACTGGACCTGCCTGTACTGAATCTACCATGTTGAGCTGAATCCCCAGAGGAGTCTTGGCCCTGGAGGAGATGGGAATGGAGGGGAGGGACTGTGGGGAAGGTGGGGACAGGGAGGGAGGGGGGAGGACAGGGGAACCCATGGCTGATATGTATAATTAAAACACACATATAATAAAATAATAATAATAATGAAAAAAGAAAGAAAAAGTTTAGAGACAGGTGTGGTGGTATATGTCTTTAATCCCAGCACTGAGAAGGCAGAGGATGGCAGATTTGAGTTGGAGGCTAGCCTGGTCTACATATCAAATTCAAGAACAGCCAAGCTTAAAGCAGTAAAGGAATACAGAAAGTTGCTAAAGATATAATTAACCAACAGGGCCATGGTCTATCACCAGGAAAAAAAAAGTGGTTCTGGCTTTAGAGTTAAAAATAGAAGAAATGTGTTATAGGAGTTGCCCCCATGCTTAAGGACAGCCATTGAGACCAGGCATTGGTCAGAGGTGTCCCTGAATAGAGGCCTGAGGTATTGCCACTCTGTAAACCTTAGAAGTTGCAGCTTGGATTGCCTTGGAGAATCCAAGATGTTAGGAATGCCAGAGTGTAGGATACCTAGAGGAGAGCTGCTAACAGAGAGTAGAACCAGCCCAAAAGAAAGAAGTATGTTACAGTCAACAAAGTTGAGTGGGATTAATGATATGGAAGAGTGTTTTGAAATCAGATATAAAGATGCAGAGTTTGGAGTTTGTCCAGCTAGTTTTCAGTCTTGCTTTGATCCAGCATTTCCTCATTATGCTCACTTCCCTGTGTTTTGGAATGGTAATGTATATCTTTTGCCATTATATGTTGGAAGTATGTGATCTGCTTTTTTATTTTGATTTTTTACAGAGGAATTACAGTTAAGAGACTGAATCTACCATGTTTAAATGAATCCCCAGGGGTGCCTTGATCCTGGAGGACATGGCAATGGAGGGGAGGGGCTGGGAGGGAGGTGGGGATGGGGGTGGGAGGGGGGAGGGCAGGGGAACCCATGGCTGATGTATAAAATTTAAAACACATAATAATAAAGAAAAAAAATATATATATATATATACCTTGTTAGAGTTAGAGGTATACCTATGTGGTAGAGTGCATACATAATATGAACAAAGCTTTATATTCAATCCCTAGCACCAGAAAAGTAAAGAAGATAAAAATAAAACAACATTAAATAAAAAAAAAGAGATTGTCATGCATCTCAGAAGAGACTTAGAATTTTGGACTTTTAAATACTGTTGAGGATGTAATAGACTATAGGGACTTTTGAAGTTGGACTAAATGCACTTTGCATTATGATATGGCTATAAGCCTTTGGGGGCCAGGGAGTGGAACATGTTGGTTTGAAAAAAATGACCCCCAAGAGGTCATCAAGAGGTATGTCCTTCTTGGAGGAAGTGTGTCACTGTGGAGGTGGGCTTTGAGGTTTCATATGTTCAGTATACTGCCCAGTGAGACATTTGACTTCCTACTGCCTTCTGGTCAAGATATAGCCAGCTCCATGTCTGCCTGCATGCTGCCATGCTCCCTGTCTTGATGATAATGGACTGAACCTCTAAAACTGTAAGTCACCACCTCAATAAATATTTTCCTTGTAAGAGCTGTCATGCCTATAGGGAAAAGGGGCTGGATAAAGAAACCCACTCTGACCCTGGGCCCCAGAATTTGGGAAAGATGGCTCAGATAAAGCCAGTGAGAGAAACATAGTTTAGCTCAGATCAGAGCCATTTCTGCCCCTGTCCAACTGACTTGTGAAACCAACCAGTCACAGAGCAGGACAGAAGAATCCTGGCCATAGGGCTCAGGACCAGGGAAAGAAACACAGCCTGTGTTTGGGACGTGAGCCAGAGAAAAGAATACTTTATCCCCAAACTCAGAACCCAGGAAATATGCCCTGACTTTGAAACTGGTACCAAAATAACACTCTTGGCCATTAGAATCAGAGTCAGTGAAAGAAATGTACCCTGACCTTAGAGGTAGTGTCAAAAAACTAAGCAAGGCCAGTAAAAGAAATACAGTTTGGCACTGAAATCAGGGCCATCTCTGCCCCTTGCCCACAAAACTGGTCAATCCCTGGGCAGAAGATAAACTAACCAATCACAGTTGACTCTGCCCCTTAAATATCCTATATAAACCACCCTGCCAAGTCAGTTGTGAGCTGTTCTCTCCACTCTGGTAGAGGCAGCTGCTCTCCCGGACTCCTCCTTCCCATATAAACCTCTTTTTCAAAGGAGTTTTTGGTGAAGACTTTCATTCACTGGTGAACAGAAGAACCTTGCTGGGATGTCCCATAGTGGACTGAGCAAGGGGAAGATGAACAGAAGAACCTTGTTAAGATGTCCCATAGTGGACTGAGCAAGGAGGGAGCTGAACAGAAGAACCTTGTTGGGACATCCCATAGTGGACTGAGCAAGGGGGAGTTGAACAGAAGAACCTTGTTAAGACGTCCCATAGTGGACTGAGCAAGAGAGAGCTGGTAACACTGTGCCAGAGATTGTAGCTCTCCAAGAGAGGAGCAGGATTGCTGTGTCCTGCAGGGAGACCATCCCCCATAACACAAGATATATCCTGACTTTCTTGAAGAGTCAGGATACCCCTCCTTGCTGAAGCAATTCCAGGCCTGACTCTCCTGAGAAGTCAGAAAACCTCCCTTTCCAAGGTTGGGCTGTTTCTTTGCAGTCCCATCAGAGCTGTGCTAAACAGCTTCAGGTGTTCAGGACACCTTCAGGGCAGAGCTCTTGCTCTGAGTAGCTCGAGGTGTCCATAGTACCTCACCCTCTAGGGCTGAACTGTCTCCTTGCAGTTTCAGCCATCAATTTACTAACATTTTGGTGCTTAAGCCTGGGACACCAAACCCAGAGTTTTTGCAGCTTACTTACAATGCCCATAGTGTCTTATCACAGCAATAAAAACCCTACATAAGACATTGTGATCATAGAGTCACCTAATAGCAATAGAAACCCTAACTAGGACAGGAGGAAAGCAGTGAAGAGTGCTACCCAGATATGGTGCCTATGAGCTACAACTGGCATGGCAAAATTATCCTAAATATGAAGTAGTGGCACACATATTTTGGTGGTAACCAACAGATCTATTTGGACTTAAGGTATGCTGAAGAGGAGGGAAATCATGTGTGATACTGAAAACCCATCCAACTATCTGGAGCTAGTGAGGTCATGGAACTTGGAAAAGGACACATAATTTCCACTTTACTAAACCAGCATAATTTATAACTGTGTTCTAAATCTTAATCCTTATACAAAAAGACAAATGTATTTCTCACCCCTCAACAAAGAAACTTGTCATTGCAGCTGACAGAGACTGTTACAGAAAGAGCCACAATCAAAATGCAGATAACAAGTGACCATGAGATGCCCAGCTCTAACTGATACATCTACAAAGCAACATCTATGCCTACAGCTCAAGGAATATGACAGAAGATAGGGCAGAAAAAGCATTAGAGCCAAAGGAAAAGGAAGTCTTCTGTGAGTCTGCATTTCCTAGAAACACCAGGACAGCTACACTCATGAATTCTCATCATTATGACTGCCCATCCAAAACTTGAACAAGTACAATACCAGCACACATGTTAATGTGGAAGGAAGAAATCTCATGAGGCTCCAGTCCTTGAAAAAAAAACAAAAACAAACAAAGAAAAACTACAAGCATGTAAGGAACAATGGGAGTGGAGTAAATTTCTTAATTTCTCCAGATTTCAATTTTGTCTCCTGAAAATCCAGCAGTAAAAGCTGCATGAGTGTGGTAACCAAAATCCTCCACTTCTTGATGCATTGTGACAGAAATGTCAAAATTCCTTTGGAAACACTCCTGCTACTGTGTTGTTTCTGTCATGTAGTTGTTTCTAAGCATGCATATAGAAATGAATCAGCTTCTGTTTCTTAAATAGCAACATGATAACTCTGCAGCCTTGCAAGTCAACATAATGAAGGATAAAGAAGACAATAACCTACCAAAATGTTAGAGATGGGAATGTGCTCAAATTCTCACACTCATGTTGTGCTCTACCTACTGTCTAATCCTGAATTGTTCTCCTTTAAAGATAGTCTGTTTCTTGTAGGCTTTATATGGTCACCTCTTAAGGTAAGGAGCACTTCATCATTAACATAGTTTATAATTTCCCATCTATGGTAACTTTTAAAACTTGGAGAATAAACTGGCTTTTAGTCACTCTAAGATCCACATAGACTGTACGCTCCTTTGTTACCCATGTTAACTAGAAGATTCCTTCACCTTTCCTGTCCTTCAATCCACCACTGCTCATCATGAGTCCCAGAGAACACAAGCTACTACCCAATGTCACATGTTCTTGTTTTTATTTCATATCATGACACTGTTTTCATATCATTTCCCTTTTAATTTTTTTAATTATGTGCTCAAATATGGTCCCTACATAATTTTCCTTTAAAATCTAAATGGACACAAAATCTACTCACCTTCAAGGGTCTTCCATAAAAAGTAGCAACAAGTCAAGTGTATATACAAGTCTATAACTCGGCAGGGTTGTTATTACTACTCTTTCTGCCATTTTATCAATATTTCTAGTCTGTGTCTCTATCTTTATAGAGTCTGTTGACATTTTTTAATGAAGAAAATATTTATTTGTAATATAAAAACAGAATAGAGCTCTATTTTGATTCCTAACTCTTCCCAAAAGAGAGATACATGAATACATAGGTGATAGAGATAAAGGTTACATAGGTAGATTGATAGATAGTAAATAGCTAGCTAGATGATAGATAGATAGATAGATAGATAGATAGATAGATAAGTAGGTGGGTAGATAGATAAATAGATAATACACACACAGACAGACAGACAGATGATAGAGAGAGTTATAGATATATTGATATCTAAAGGCAACTAGGAGAGTAATGTTTTTATCTCATCTTACACTTTATAGTCCATCAGGAGGGAAGGCCAAGGCAGTAACTCAAGTGATGAACTTTGAGGTTGAAACTGAAGGAGAGACCATGGACAGCTCCTTTTAGTGTCTTGATTTCATGGCTTGCTCATCTACCTTTCTTATACAGTCCAGGCCCACATCCCCAGATATGGCATTGCCCACAGTGGACTAGGAGCTCCCACATCAATTAGTAATCAAGAAAATACCCAAGAGATGTAGTGGATTTTTTTCTTTAGGTTGCCAGTAGAAAAATAATGACATGGAGACTTATTATTAATTATGAAAGCTTGGCTTTAACTTAGGCTTGTTCTCAACTAGCTCTTATGATTTTAATTAAAACACTTGTAGGTGGAATTTTCTGTCCTACCAGCCAATTCCCAAATAACCACACAGAGACTTCTTACTTATTATAAAAGCTCAGCCAATAGCTTGGACTTGTTACTAAATAGCTCTTACAACTTAAATCAACCCATTTTTATCAATCTATATGCTACCACATACTCATAGCATTTACTTGTCCTCTTGTATGTCTTGCTTTCTCTCTATTTTGCTGGAAACTGCTCTTCTTCTTCCCAGAGTTCTCTCTGGCTGGCTTTCCCCCAAATACCTCTTCCTGCAAATCTTATAAGCCATCTACCTCTTTATTAAACCAATAAGAGCAACACAACTTAACAATAAAAAATATTGTTACAAAACATATTTATGTTAATCTACATTCTGCCACATGGCTCGTTACCTCATCTCCACAATGCTAATCATTCTTCCACTAAGTCTTGCTAGTGACTTCGCCTTTCTTCTTCACCCCAAGTCCTCTCTGTCCTGAGAAGTCCTGCCTAACCTCTTCCTGCCTGGCTATTGGCCTTTCAGCTCTATATTATATTGGTAAGAAGGCCCTTTGGTGAAGACACAATTTCATAGTATAAACAAATATTCTGAAACACAGAGAAATGTCCACAAATTGGTCTGATGGGAGCAATTCTTCAGTTACTGTTCCTTCTTCCTAGGTGACTCTAGTTTGAATAAAGATGAGAAAAACTACCCAGCATAATTAGTAATATCTTTCTGCCTCCCACCATATCCATACAGTCATTCTCCAATAAAACTATAGGAAGTAAGAGCTTTCATTCATTATATTATTTAATAATCTATGTTAATAGGACTGGAGAAATGGCCCACTATTATTGGTGCATAACACTCTTACAGAGGGTGTAAATTTGGTTCCCAGCACTCAAGTAGGGTGTCTCACAACCATGTGTAAGTCCAGATCTAGGGCAATCAGATGAACTCTACAGGAACCTGCACTCATGTGCAAGTGCATACACACACACACACACACACACACACACACACACACACACATATATACACACACACACAAACACATAGAAAAATAAACAATAAATTTTTAAAATCAAAAAGCTTGCCCTCTGTCTACCTCCTAAGAAAGCAAACTGGTAAGACTAGAACACTGGTGCATTCTCCACTTCTACCACACACAAGGTACCCTTCCATGCCTAAACATAAGATACAGAGTTAAGCTTGAATAAGAAGTTTTCCCGGGCAAACATTTTGCTTTTATCAAAAAAGATATTACTCAATCGTTTTTCCCTTCATCTTTTTGGCCACTGAGAAACCCCATAGCAACCAATTTCGAGCCAAGTAATAAGTTTTATAATAGATATTAACACTTTCCAGAACTGCATTCCCTTTAATAATTGTGCTATAAAACAGATCAAACCTTAACTGGTGTAACATGTAAACCATAAGATGAAGTTTACAATTTAAGGTTTAAAAGGTTGAAAATGTGTTTGCTTCAACAGAAACACCTTCCTACAAATGACTCTATCCATATGTTCTTTTCAGAAAAGCATGCATGTATACCACATATTTCTGCTCAGAGCAGGCTCGCGGTATATCAAAGATTATTTATTTAGTGGAAACAGAACGTAGATTTAATAAAATTTAGATGAGAAATTTTAGTCATAAATAAATGTGAAAAGTCTGATAAGGTCATTTGCAATGCTCATTTTAAACTCAATTTAAAGTCTGCTAATGGCTTAACTAACTGAAGTCTCTACAGGGGCTGAGGAAATGGCTCATTGGATAAAGCACTCGCTGTACATGTTTGATGATTATAGTGCAGATACCTAGAACCCACATAAAGGCTGGACAGGAATGGTGGCTATGTGTAACCCCAGTACTTAGAAGGTAGAGTCAGAGGATACCCTGAGTAATCAGGCAGTCTAAACTACCCTGTGACAGAGCTCTGGGTTCAACTGAGAGGACCTGCCCTAGTAAATCAAGTGAAGAGGGATCTAGGGAGACACACAACAGCAGCTTCAAGACTCCACACACATGTGTGCACATGTGAGAACATTACACACACATACAATATGAAAATAAAATTAATGGTTCTACAGTAATAATAAAAATACAATATAATAATACAACCACCAAATGATTAAATATTGAAATCCCACAAGTAAAAATGTTTCTTTAAACTGTTAAAAGATAAAGCTCAAAGGAATGGGAATAAAACATTTTTGGAAGCATCAGTAAAAGATGTTCTTACTAGAAAGTACAGCTATTTACTTAGGAGATTCCTAGAGACAGACTCTGTGCCTACAAATCCAGAATGTCAGGCAAACTACCTGACCAGGAGGAGAGGGAGCACTAGAGAGGCCATATATAATTTGAAATAATGTCTCTTCCAGGTAAGTAATTTGGATGCAATCCAGACTAATGGTGATGGAAAATCATTATCGCTGAATGGTGGATTCTTTACACCAGTACAGGTGAGATAAAGATAGTTCAGGCCTGGACTTGGTAGCTAATGTTTTCATCCCATAGATGCTCATGCTCCATCCAAAGCTGCCAGAACAAACAGTTTCATCTCATTTCAATTACCTTTACTGATGGTTTGTTTGTTTTTTTTAAATAGAAGACAATCATCTTCTTCATTTGAAATAAAATGTGAGTGTCTAAAGGAAACTAAATTAGCATGATAAGCATTAGAATTCAAATTTTTCCTAGATAATAAAATTTTTTTGGCATTTCAGTAGATTGTTAGGCAAGAGCAAATTCTCTAATGCAAACTTTATGTATGCTCTTGGTTGATTCTCTATGAAAAGAATTCATCAGAAAGAATGATTAATCCTCTCAACATCACTGGTACCGTAGATTACTAATCACCAGCTTTTCCTAGCTGTATTTAGGCTAATTAACAAACTTGTTATGTTTATGATACTATTTTCTCAGCTAAATTCTAATAAGATTCCACAACTCAGGAAATGAGGCCAACAATTGACAATGAGAACTCACAAAATCAAAAAGCTTCTGCACAGTAAAGCAAACAGTTAACTAAGTGAAGGGACAGTCTACACAATGGGAGGAAAATCATGGCCAGCTACTGATAAAGGAGTGATATCTAGAATATACAAAGAGCTCAAAAAAAGTAAATAAGAATTCAACACAGTCAAATAATGGAACTCAGAAGTTGTTCTCAAAAGAGATACAAATGGCCAATAAATTTACTTTTAAATTGTTCAACATCCTTAGCCACCAGGGAAATGCAAATTAAAACTTTTTTTTTAATTCTTCATACCCCAATCAAAATGACGACCATCCTGAAAATATATGACAAACAATGCTGGTGAAAATGTGAGAAATAAACAATCTTTTTCTCTGTTAGTAGGCACATAAATTAGTCTACCCACTAGGAAAATCATTTTGGAAGTTTCCCAAAAGACTGAATATAGAATTACCATAAGATCCTTCTAAGCAACTCCTGAGCACACACCCAAAAGACTCCACACCCTATCACACAATTACTTGGATATTCATGTTTATTGCTGCTGGTAAAAATCAGTCTAGATATACATCAATTTATGAATGGATAAGGAAAACATTGTATATTTACAATATGGAATTATACTTATAGAAAATGGAAATTGTAAAATTTTCAAAAAATGAGATGAATTGGAAAATATTAAGTGAGGTAACCTTAGCTCAGAAAGACAAACACCACATTTTCTCTTTCATATATAGGTCCCAGATTCTAATTTTTGTGCATATACTCAGCCACAAAGCAAGTCTCAAAACATACAAGAAAATTTAAATAGCCCCCTGTATCTTATCAGACCACAATGAATTAAAGCTGGATTTTGAAAACAACATAAAGCTTACAAACTCATGGAAACTGAACAACTCTCTACTGAGTTACTTCTAGGTCAAGGAAGAAGCAAAGACAGAAGTTTAAAACTTCCTAGAATTCAATGAAAAGGAATACACAACATACCCAAAGTTATGGGACACAATGAAAGTGGTTCTAAGAGGAAACTTTACAACACTAAGTGCCTACATGAAGAATTTGGAGAGATCTCATACTACCAACTTAACACAACATCTGAAAACTCTAGAACAAAAAGAAAAAGACACAATAAAAAGCAGTAGATGGCAGGAAATAATCAAACAGAGGGCTGAAATCAATAAAATACAAACGAAGAGAACAATAAAAAAAATCAATGAAGCAAAGACTTGGTTCTTGGAGAAAATCTACAAGATAAACAAATCCTTATCCAAACTAAATAAAAGGCAGAGGGAGAATATCCAAATTAATAAAATCAGAGATGAAAAGGGGGACATAACAATAGACTCTGAAGAAATACAGAAAATTATTAGTTCAAACTTCAAAAACATGTATTACACAAAATTGGAAAATCTAAAAGAAATGAACAAATTTCTTGATAGATTCCACTTACCAAAGTTGAATCAAGGTTGGATAGACAATTTGAATATACTGATAACCCCTAATGAAATACAATCAGTAATCAAAATCTCCCAAGCAAAAAAAAAATGCCCAGAACCAGATGATTTTAACACATAATTCTAACAGACTTTCAAAGAAGAGCTAACACCAATTATCTTCAAATTATTCTACAATATAGAAACAGAAGGACATTGCTAAATTGTTTTTATGAGGCCATAATCATCCTGATACACAAAACACACAAAGACTTCACAAAGAAAGAAAATTACAGACCAATTTCCCTCATGAACATTGATGCAAAAATACTCAACAAACTGGCAAACTGAATTCAAGAACACATCAAAAAGATTATCCACCATGACCAAGTAGGCTTCATCCCAGAGATGAAGGGATGGTTCAACATATGAAAATCTGTCAACATAATCCACCATATAAACAAAATGAAAGAAAAAAAGCACCACATGATTCTCTCATTAGATGCTGAAAAAGCCTTTGCAAAATCCAACACTTCTTCATGATAAATGTCTTGGAGAGATCAAGGATATGAGAGACATACCTAAACACAATAAAAGCAATATACAGCATGCCAATTGCCAACAGCAAATTAAATGAAGAGAAACTCAAAGCAATTCTACTAAAATCAGGAACAAGGCAAGGCTGTCCACTCTCTCCATATCTATTCAATATAGTTCTAGCTAGAGCAATAAAACAACATAAGGAAATCAAGGGAAAACAAATTGGAAATGAAGAAGTCAAAGTATCATTATTCATAAATTATGATAGTATACATAAATGACCCTAAAAACTACCAGGCAACTCCTTCAGATGATAAACACTTAGTCAAGTGTATGGATACAAGATTAACTCAAAAAAAGTCAGTAGACCTCCTATATATAAATAAATGGACTGAGAAAGAAATCAGATAATCAACACCCTTTACAATAGCCTGAAATAATATAAAATATCTTGGTGTAACTTTAACCAAGCAAGTGAAAGACCTGTATTATAATAACTTCAAGTCTTTGAAAAAAGAAATTGAAGAGGATATCAAAAGATGGAAAGATCTTCCATGTTCATGGCTTGACGTAGTAAAAATGGCAATCTTACCAAAAGCTATATACAGATTCAATGAAATCCTCATTAAAATCCCAAAACAATTCTTTACAAACCTTGAAAGAACAATATGCAACTTCATATGGAAAAGGAAAAAAAAGGATAACAAAAACAATCCTGTACAATAAAAGGACTTCCAGAGGTATTGCCATCCCTGATTTCAAGTTGTACTACAGAGCCATACTAATAAAAACCACATGGTATTGGCATAAAAAGAGACAGGTGGATAAATGGAATTGAATCAAAGACACAGACATAAATCCATATACCTATGGACACCTGTTTTGGACAAGGAAACCTAAATTATACAATGGAAAAAAAGAAAGCATCTTCAACAAATGGTTCTGATCTAACTGAATTTTGGCATGTATAAGAATGTAAATAAATCCATATCTAACACCCTGCATAAAACTCAAGTCCAAGTGAATAAAAAACCTCAATATAAATCCAGATACACTGAACTTGACTGAAGAGAAAATGGGAAATGTTCTTGAATGCATTAGCACAGGAGACAACTTCCTGAACAGGACACCAATAGTACAGGCACTAAGACTGACAATTGATAAATGGGATCTCATGAAGTTGAAAAGCCTGTAAGGCAAAGGACACTGTCAATAAGACAACAGCAGCCTGCAGAGTGGAAAAGAACTTCACCAATCCCTCATACAACAGAGGGCTGATTGTGGGAGTCCAGCTACAACTTGCTCCCACCTTCTGAAGTGTTCCTGGGTTGAGGAGAGAGGAATGAGGAAATATTAAGTAGAACAGTAGCCCTAGATGATGAGAGACACGGGATAGCTTTGGGAGGGCCTGGGTCAATATCCAGCTGTAGCCCGGAGCTTTATTCAAAAGGGCTTTTTATAATATGCTAAGGGGAGAGGCAAAAGACCTTCCCCTTGCAAGATCAAAGCATACTGTACAGTCAAGTATAGACTCTTTCCAAACACCTGGTAAACATGCCCATGGCCAAATCATCCCTTTATGCAGCCTTTCTGGGTAAAGCAAGTCAGATTCTCTGACCCTGAGTCATTTGGACTTCCACAGCTGATTTCCAAAATACATAAAGAACTCAAGACACTAGATATCAACAAAACAAGAAATTCAATTTAAAAAATTGGGTACAGATCTAAACAGAGAATTCTCAACAGAAGAAGCTTAAATGGCTCAGAAACATTTAAGGAGATGTTCAACATCCTTAGCCATCAGAAAAGTAAAGATCAAAATGACTCTGAGATTTCATCTTGCACCTGTCAGAGTGGATAAGATAAAAAACACAAGTGACAGCTCTCATGCTAGAGAGGATGTGGATCAAGGTGAACACTCCTCCATTGCTGGTAGGAGTGCAAACTTGCACAACCACTTTGGAAGTCAGTGTGGTGGTTTCTCAGAAAACTAGGAATCAATCTACCATGAGATCCAGCTATACTACTCTTGAGCATATACCCAAAGGATGGTCAATCATACCACAAAGACACTTGATCAACTACCTTCATAGCATCTTTATTTGTAATAGCCATGACCTGGAAAAAAACTTAGATGTCCCTCAACAAAGGAATGGATAAAGAAAATGTGGTATGTTTACACAATGGAGTATTACTCAGATGTAATCAAGCTCAATAAGGAAACTAGGAAATTTGAATGCAAACGAATGGAAGTAGAAAAAAAATCATCCTAAGTAAGGTAACCCAGGCCCAGAAAGAAAAACATGGTATGTACTCACCCATAAATGGATATTAAGTGTAAAATAAAAGGTAATTATGATATACAGTCCATAGATCCAGAGAGACCAGGTAATAAGGAGGGTCCATGGGAGGACGCCAGGATCTTCCTGGGAAGGGAGTACAGATTTGTGAGTGGCAAGAGGAAAGGTGGGCATGAGAACATGAGCAATCAGTTTGGAGGGAGGCAGAAAGGGAGAGTACTGAAAAACACTCCTGAAAAGGAGGTACATTTCAGGATCAGGAAAAATCCTGGTGCAAGGGAATCTCTCAGGAATCTACAAGGATGACCCCCACCTAATAATCCTAGCAATAGCAGATATGTAGCCTGAACTGGCTGTCTCCTGTGACCAGATTGTTGCTCAGCCCAATAGTCATCAGTGAGGCATCATCCAGCAACTGATGGAAACAGATGCAAACCCATAGCCAAACATTAGGCGGAATTCAGGAATCCTGCAGAAGAGGAGGAAAAAAGATTGTAGGAGCCAGAGGGGTCAAGGACACAAGAAAATTCACAGAATCAACTAACCTGGGCTCATAGCAGCTCACAGAGACTGAACCAACAATCAGGGAGTTTGCATGGGACTGACCTAGGCCCTCAGCACATATGTTGCAGTTGTGTAGCTTGGTCCTCTTGTGGAACTCCTAACAGTGGGATCAGGGGCTGTCTCTGACTCTTTTACTGGATTTTGGGACCTACCCCTCATATTGGCTTGTCCAGCTTTAATATGTGGGGAGGTGATTAGTTTTACTGAAACTTGGTAGGCCATGTTTTATTGATACTCATGGGAGACCTGTCCTTTCCTAACCAAAAAGGAGGAGGAATGGATTGGGGGATAGGGACAAAGGGTGAGAGGGAGACGTGGGCTGGAAGGAAAGGAGGAAGGGAAAACTTCCACTGGGATGTAAAATAAATAAATAAATTTATTTTTAAAAAGAAATTTTTTTTAGAATTGAAAATGAAAAGAGAGCATACCCAAACTATAGTACACAAGAAAGACAGTTCTAAAGGGCAAGGCCATAGCACTAAGTGCCTACAGCAAGATATTGGGAAGATTTCACATTACTGAGGGACAAACTAACTAAACGCTCTAGAAAAACAAGAAGAAATAATATCCAAAAGAGTAAATGGCAAGAAATAATCAAAATTAGGGTTGAAATCAATTAAATAGAAACAAATAAAAACAATACAATGAATCAATGAAATGAAGAATTGTTTGTTAAAAAAAAATTCAACAAGATTGATAAACTCTTATCTAAATTAACCAGAAGATGAAGGAAGGTGATGCAAATTATTAAAATTAAAAGAAAAAAAAAGACATCATAATAGAGACTGGAAAAATTCTGAGAATCATAAGAACATACTATTAAAAAAATCCCTATTCCACCAAACTAGAAAACCTAAAATAAATGTGTCGATTTCTTGATATAAATGATGCACCATAAATAAATGAAAATGAAATAAACAATGTAAACAGACATATAACCCCTAATGAAATAGAAACAGTAATTAAAAATTTCTCAACCTAAAGAACAGAAAGATCCAACAAAAAGAGAAAATTATAAAACAATAGCTCTTATGAACGTAGGGGGTAAAAATGCTAATAAAATTTTTACAAACTGAATTCAACAGCAAAACTAAAAGATAATTTATCATGACAAAATAAGCCTCATTCCAGAGGTCCAATCAGAGATGGTTCAACATATGTAAACCAATAAACATCATCTACCATATAAATAAACTGAAAGGCAAAAATGCAAGTTCATCTCAGTAAATACAGAAAAGGCCTTTGACAGAATTCAAAACTCCTTAATGACAAGAGTTATGGAGAAGTTGTAGATACAAGGAACATACTTCAGTATAATAAAAGCAATCTACAGACTCAATGCAATCCTCATCAAAATTCCAACACAATTCTTTACAGAAATTAAAAAAAAATAACCTTCAACTTCATATGTAAACACAATAAATGGGACAGGTTAAAAATTCTTATAAATAAAAGAACTGCTGGGGTTATCACCATGCTAGATTTCAAACTATATTACAGAGCAATAGTAACAAAAGCAGGGTGATATTGGCATAAAACAGATACATGGATCAATGGAATCAAACTAAAGTCCTAGACATAGTTCCACACACCTACAGACACCCAATTTTTTACAAAGCACCTACAGGAAAACAGAAAAGAAACACACACACACACACACACACACACACACACACACACACACACACAACACATGCACTTATTGAAGCATCTTCAAATAATGGTGCCAGTCAAACTGGATAGCTGTATATAAAAAATAAAAGAAGATCCATATGTCAGCTCCAAATGGATAAAGAATCTCAACATAAGACCAGATACCCTGAATCTGATAGAAGAGAGAATAGGGAATATGCTTGAATTCATCAACATGGGAAGGGATTTTCTGAAAGACAACAACAGCACAGGTATTAAGACCAACAATTAAAAAATGGGACCTCGGGATACTAAAAATTTCCTCTACAGCAGAGAACAATATTGTTCAGGCAAATCAGAAGGTTACAGAATGGGAAAAGATTTTTACTAATATATATCAGATAAAGGATTAATATGTGGAATATATAAGGGACTGGACCTGCTTGTACTGAATCCACCAGGTTTAAATGAATCCCCAGGGGAGTCTTAGCCCTGGAGGAGATGTGAATGGAGGGAAGGGGATGGGGGGTAGGTGGGGGTGGAGGCAGGGGCGGGAGGGGGGAGGACAGGGGAACCCATGGCTGATGTGTAAAATTATAACACAAATATAATAATAATAATAATAATAATAATAATAATGAAGATTTTTAAAAGAACTAAAACAATGAGCATCAAAGAAATTAATGGTCCAACTAAAATTAGGGTATAGAACTACACAGAGAGTTCTCAAAAGAGGAAACACAAATAGCTAAGAATCACTTTTTTAAATGTTCAACACCCTTAGCTATCAGGAAAATGTAAACTAAAACTATTTTAAGATTTATATTTTACCCTTGTCAGAATGACCAAAATCAATAAAACAAATAGCAGCACATGTTGATGGGGTGCTGGTGGGAGTGCAAATTGGTGAAACCACTGTGGAAATCAGTGTGGCAGTTATTTCAAAAGTTGAAAATTGATCTACCTCAAGCTCCAGCTATACCACTCCTGAGCATATACCCAAAGGACTCTACACCTTGGTATGGAGATATTTTCATTGCCGCACTATTCATAATAACTAGAATTTGGAAACAACCCACATGTCCATCAACTGGTGAATGAATAATGAAAATGTGGTGCATTTACACCATGAAATCTTATTCAGCTCTTATGAATAATGAAACTGTGAAATTTGCAGACAAATGGATAAAACTAGAAAATTTTCAGACACTGCCAATGAGCAGGTAAGTTTCGATGGCCTCTTAGGAAAATTTGGCGTTACGTGGTAAAGTGGAATGTATGCAAAATCTGCAATTCAGAAATGCTACTTTCATATAAAAGTAAAGAATATCAACATAGCTCTGTTCCCAGAACACTGAAATTAACAAGTGACAGAGTTAGCTTCATGCACTATGCAACTAGGTTGTCAAGGCAAATATCATGCGTTACATTTTTTTTTTAATCTCACCAATTTAATAGCATTTTATGCTCCAGTTTCCTTATCTACAAGTTGGTAATAACAATAATACCTACCACACAGTCTTGTATTCATACCCAAGTGAGTCAAAACATACTACCTAATATATAAAAAAATTATACACATGCATACATCATGCTTAGAATAGTGCCTAGTATGTAAGCATTCTAGATTTAGCTCATTTAGTTTATTTGTATTATTATTTACAAAAGTAATTTTAACCATATAACAAACATGGAAGTGTAGATATTTCTTGCTGGTATGTGTGTATATGAAACAATGAGAATATATACAAATGTATATTCACATTTGACACCCATAACCATGATGGGATATTATACCAGGCAAAAAAAAAAAACAGGTTACATAATTAACCAGAGTCAACAAAATTAATGCACAGAGAGATACATACACTGTAATTTTACTTCTGTGATTTGTTTAGAGGCAAAATAAATGCAATGTTTAAGGAGATATTCCACTTGATAAAGCTAAAGAAGAAAGAAAGTATTATTAACATATTTGATGACTACACACAAAAAAATGGAGGATGGAAGCTTGGAGAGTCACTCAGGCAGTGTTCTGTGGTGCTAAAATCATGTTTCCTCTTATAGTTCAAAGGGAAAATGGGCATCTGTTTGCTTTCCAAGCTGTACATAGTTTATGCTTTATATTCTCTCAACACCATTATTGTATAAAGAACTCCATCAACTTGAAGCATAAATGCAGTTGCTTTACTTTCAAGTTTAAATTAATTACTTGAGTAATTTCCGGCCTCACTAATAAAAATAAACACCTCCACTACCCTCTCGAACATCACTTCCCTTACAAATTTCCCCAGACATCAGTTTCTCCCAGACATAAGGAAGATTCAGGAGTCCTGAAAATTGTCTCTCACATTCCCACCGCTTCTCCAATTGGACAGTAATGTTAGAAACTGAAACGATGATGATGCACTCAACCTTGTCCAGATAGTTCCTATGCCAAACATCTCTTCTTATCAATGGCGATTTTTAAGATGAGGCTGTTGTACAAAGGCAGAAAAAAGAAAGAATGAAAGTATGATGATTAGATAAAGATTTATTCTCATGTAAAACTGAGACAAGCAAAACCTTCCATGAATCATAAAATATTAAGAAAATAAACCATAGTTCCTATGACAAAAAAATGAGCCCTGGTAACACAGAGACTTAAGTATTTATTGGGGATTTGCTATTTTCTTCATGTGGTGCTCTATGTCTCATCTGGGAGGGAGCCACCTGCACACGGCTGCTTAGGATCAAAGTAAGTCACTGGACCAGGAGTTTCTAACAGAGAGAATCAGAATAAAAATGAGGGGAAAATAGGAGAATGACATCTTTGAAATGCTTATTAGATATAGCATAAAAGATGTATTCCAAAGCCAACATTACAAAGATTCTACTCATAATTCCAAAATGAAAAATGTTAAGCATGGCTACACAAAAATGATAAGGCACTGATTTATGTATGGAGTTGGGAAAACAATTTTTGTTAGACTGTTCTATAATACATTATAAAATGACTTTTCCCTTTACTGTTTATTTCAACAAATCTTCTTGTCTATTAATCTGTAAATTACTAGTTCAAACTACAGACCATGATTTCCTCACTGAAATGAAGTTTATGGGAAGCAATATGAAGCAAAAATCCTATATCAAGCACACAATCTTCCTGTCTTCTACAGGCCTAATGGGGGAAGATTTGACTATTTAATTACCAATATATGCTAGAGATATTTCCATTCATGTTTAAAGGATTTACAGCCTCCCTTGGATCCCAACATCTTTTAAAATACTTTTGTTTTGTTTTGTTTTGTTTTGTTTTGTTTTGTTTTGTTTTGTTTTGTTTTGTTTTTAACTGTAAAAGTTTTTATTTGTACCAGCAGTGGAAGAATGTTCCCCTTGCTCCACATCCTTGTCAACTTGAAATGTCGCTTGTGTGTGTATGTGTGTGTGTGTTTTGTTTTGTTTTGTTTTTTAATTTTTTTCTTTATTATTATGTGTTTTAAATTTTATACATCAGCCATGGGTTCCCCTGTCCTCCCTCCTCCCGCACCCACCCCCACCTTCCCCCCAGCCCCTCCCCTCCATTCTCATGTCCTCCAGGATCAAGGAACCCCTGGGGATTCATTTAAACCTGGTGGATTCAGTACAGGCAGCTCCAGTCCCCTCCTTCCAGACTGAGCAAAGTGTCCCTGTGTAAACCCAAGGTTTCAAACAGCCAGCTCATGCACTAAGGACAGATTCTGGTCCCACAGACTGGGTGCTTCCCAAACAGATCAAGCTATTCAATTGTCTCACTTATCCAGAGGGCCTGATCCAGCTGAGGGCTCCACAGCCTTTGGTTCATAATTCATGTGCTTCCATTCATTTGGCTATTTGTCCCTGTGCTTTTTGCAATCTTGGATTCAACAATTCACGCTCTTGCAGACCCTCCACTTTCTCGACAGTTGGACACCTGGAGCTCCACCTGGGGCTTGGCTGAGGATCTCTGCATCCACTTCCATCAGTTATTGGATGAGAGTTCCAAGACGACTGTTAGGGTGTTTAGTCATCTGATCACCAGACTAGGTCAGATCAGGCTTTCTCTTGACCATTGCCAGCAGACTACAAAGGATATATCATTGTGGATTTCTGGAGACCTCTCGAGCACTCTGCCTATTCCTGTTCTCATGTGGTCTTCATTTATCATGGTCTGTTATTCCTCATTCTTCCTTTCTGTTCATGATCCAGCTGGTCCTGCTCCCCTAAGCTTTCTTTCCCTCAAATCTTGTCCTTCATTACTCCCACACTGTCATCCAGGTTGTTCATATAGATCTCATCCATTTCTCTGTCAATGGGTGATCCTTGGGTCTTGTATAAGAGTGTGTGTGTTTGTGTGTGTGTGTGTGTGTGTGTGTGTGTGTGTGTGTGTGTGTGTGTGTGCAAATGGGTATAGGTGCCCACTGAGTCCAGTAGAGGGTATTCAGCTGCAGATGTGTGTGCTGGGACCAGAACTCTGATCCTCTGCAGAAAATTATGTGCTCTTGACCACAGACCCATACCTCTAAATCCTTCAAAATCTTTTAAATAGTGTTCATATTTCAACTAGTTATCGTCCAAATAAGGAAAAATCTAAGAAGAATGAGAAAATTAAATATTAAAAATAAATTGGGGTTGGGGATTTAGCTCAGTGGTAGAGTGCTTGCCTTGCAAGCACAAGGTCCTGGGTTCGGTTGTCAGCTCCAGAAAATAAAAATTAAAAATAAAAATAAATTGTCCAGATTTATATTATCATGATAAATATTGCTCTATTTTATGTTTCAAGAGAGAACAATGAATATTCACTAAATAGTAAGTGATGAAGAAAGGTTGGAATAATGTGTTCTAATGTTCAAAATTCACAATGGTTGCCACACCAATAAGAAAGCAGACTATTTTGAAACAAATCCTTCCAAAGCAAGAAATAAGAGATTAATATTAAAGTAATACCTTTAAGAGTCAAAAATTTGTAGATCTCTGAAGGGTTTGAAGATGACCTGTCTATCTAAAATATATCTGTTTGATCTTGAAAACACACCTAATATGACTACAAGTTCAATTGTAATGTCTAACCACTAACTTTCATTTCTATGTATCCTAATAGTTGGTAATACTAACATTCAAGGATTAGCAAATTGCATTACATTGTTAAATGAATGGTATAAATACAATATCTCGAGCAAGTTTAGAAATATGTGTATGACATATTTTAACAATCTCAATCTCAATAATAATAATAATTGTATACAATATAAAACAATCCAATCCAATATAAAGTATTTAAAACTAGTAATTGTCTTTTTCTTTTTTATTTTTTTTAAACAAGCACCTTTTGCCTAGCCCTTTTCCTAACCCTTAACAGCAACTTGTAACCAACCCTCCTAAACAATGAAAACTATCCCAGATCCACAACCCATAAAAGGACCAAAAAACTACCCACCCCACACCACCCCTTTGGCAATGTGGGCATCGTATTCTTAAAATTGCTTCCTGCTGGGTATGGGCGAAGTTATCTTTATTCTGAAAAGAAAAATTTTGGGTTAATTGACAAATTCTAGGAAAGGTAACTCTATTCTTTGTTATCCATAATGTCAAAGTTCAGGGTTTATCTCAAGTACTTATTCAAGTAGTCTTTGAAACTGGATCATCTCAGCTACAGAATATGGCATTTAAAATGTTTTAATAACTTAGAAATTTTTCTTTTTTGCTATGACTATGAGACATGACGGCTCCTGGCAGTACCAATCTACTTCAGAGAAAATATGGTCATTGAAGAAACTGCATATGGAGTTAACTTTCATTGTGGCAAACATTAGCCACTGAACAACAAAGTATCCTCGAATCAACTGCTGACAAACAGGACAGACAGGACATGAAACAAAGGACCACCAATTCTTGACAAAACAAGTGTGCTTGTGGCTTTAACAAAATGCATCTTCTGAAGTCAGGACAATAGGGCACCATCCCTGAAGTGAGTGGCCTTTGCAATCTGTAAAAGGTAATGTGCCCTTTTCTTCGAAGGCAGCTGAACAGGGAGTGGGCCAATGGCTTCTGATGTGCAATGGAACAGCAGAGGAAACAGTTATTCTTGAAGAATAACTAAGCTCACCTCTCTCAATAGTAGACTGGCATTTAATAGAGGGATGTAGAGAAGAACGGGATGCTGAGATGAAGCCACCTATACACAGCCAAGAAAAATGGACAGCTGAATTGAAGAAAAAACATCAATAATTTCCAGAATTTAAAATCCTGAATCATGACATGACACTAACGGTCAGGTGTTTCTGGTACATGGATTGCTCTCACCAAGTGTGAGGTCAAACTGTTGACCTTGTATACATCCTAGTTCACAAAAGAGTCTGTCAGATACGCTAAGCCTATAGGCTGAAGATGATGCCCCAAAACTGTGGAGAAACCTCAGGTGACTGTCCAGACAGCTGGCTGTTTCTGTCAACTCACATTTTTTTTTTTTTTTTGGAAGCTGCTTGCATGCACTTCCTGTTTTTATTTTTTATTAGGTAGTATTATTTCCTTCTTGGGTCTCTGAGGGAGTTGAAGATCAGTTAGTTATAGTTATAATTATCTTTGTTAAGGATTTCAGAAAAACTCATTAAGAGCTGTAAGTGTATAAATTTGAAAGACATGGATTAGCATTATAAGTTAGGATAGAAAGTGAATCAGATACATTTTGGACTTACCAAAATAGGATAGATAATGGAATTATTTTCTCTGAATTTGTTAAATGTAAATGGACTAGACATTGTTTAGGTATTTATTGTTTGTATATATGGTATATATAGTTATTGTACTTTTGTAAAAATAAATAAATAAATAAAATTTTTAAAAAAGAGTCAAAAATTTGAAATTATCAACCTCAGCACTTACAACTATATATACTAATGTTAAAAGAGTGAACTTGGGCAGATGTGAGGGTGATCCAGCTGAGGCATCTGTTGCCCCCGTTGATAGCCAGGGTTGATTTGGGTGATCTGGCTGGCAAGGCAGGTGTCCCCTTCCCCTATCACTACTCCATGTGCGTCCCTCCCAAGGCTGTGCACTTGGTGGAAGAGGACAAACTTCCCCCAACAGAGGAGGACAGGTCTTCCATCAAGGGTACATAATTAGCTAGACACCTCTGTTCGATCCTGCAAACAAGCTCTCAAGAATCAAACTGGTGTCCCATCATAGGTAGTGGGCTCCAAAAAGCCCACTCATGCACCCGGTATGGATTCTGATCCTCCTGCCAGAGGGCTCGTCATGCAGAGGACCCAGTCTAGTCCCATGCAGGCTCCACAGCCATTGATTCAACTGTCATGAGTTCCCACTAGTTTGGTTTGGTCTTTTCTGCAGGTTTCCCCATCATGATCCTGATGAACTTGCTCATGGAAACCCTCTTTTCTCTCTTTGACTGGACTCCTGGAGCTTGGCCTGGTGTTTGGCTGTGGATCTCTGCAAATGCTTCCAACAGTCATTGGAGAATAGCTCATGCAGCCTTGAGTCAGGGGGAAGGGTTTGAACTTGCCTCTACTGGATGTGCCTCCCCAAGAAGTTGTTGGGGGGGGTGGAGGTGGGTTGGAAAGGGGAGGCTGGGGGGAGCAAGGGAGGAGGGAAGAGGATGATCTTTGATTGGTATGTAAAATGAATGAAAAAAATTCTTAATTGAAATAATAATCAAATTGAACAATGACAAAGATAAGCTAAATTTAAGAAACTATTAGGGATACATTTTTAAAAATTGAAAACAAATGATGAAATCAGTGTCTAGAAGTACAGGAAAGATACAGTAAAAATTAGAATTGGTAAGCTAAATGATACACAAAATCAGCATACTCAAATGAAACAAGAGATAAAGAAAAATATGAAAACTAGAAGACACATTTCATAGGGTTGTTGTTGAAGTTTTGTGCAATTTTTCTTTTAGTAAAAATAATTTTTTCATACAATATATGCTGACCATGGTTTCCATTCCCTTAATTCCTCTGAAATCCTCCCATAACCCCTCCCATCTGAATCTACATCCTGTCTCTCTTTAACAATCTTAATATTTTATAAAATTAATATACATGGAAAACCATGAAAGTAAATCATTTAGAATGTTGGATCAGTTTTTTCCAAAAACAATCCAGTAGGGAATACTAAAAAAAGGGAGGGTATGCAAAAGTCAGTGTTGGGGGAAAAAGAGCAACAAGAAAAATTACAAACAAAAACAAAGAGATAGCGGGAGACAGGTGGCACATACCTTTAATCCCAGCACTTGGGAGGCATAGGCAAGCCAAGCAAATCTCTATGAGTCCCAGGCAAGCTTGGCCTACAGAGCAAGTTCCAGGACAGGCTCCAACACTACAAAGAGAAAACTTGTCTTGAAACCACTCCCCACCCCACTCCCCAAAAAATCAAAAACACAAAGAGATAGAAATAAGTTACATAGTAAAAACAAGTCAAAATATATCAAAGCCCATATAAATGTAAATGGACTGAACTCTGTATTGGTAGAACTTGTCAGAATACCCTGAATACATTAATTCATATCAGTTTATTACTTAGTTTTCTCACTGGCTGTCTAAAACCTTCTCATGTTCAACCAAGAGCCTCTTCAGTGCAGTCCTGAATTTCTGACATTGCCACTAAAACCCTTGCTAGCTTTCTTATTCTGTTTTTTCATCTTTCCAGGGTGTTTTGATCTGTCTTTCGGGCAGATAAGACAGGGAAATGTGTCTTCTTTCTTCATTCCTT
The DNA here is from genome assembly GCF_903995425.1 of Onychomys torridus. Classification (NCBI taxonomy): domain Eukaryota; kingdom Metazoa; phylum Chordata; class Mammalia; order Rodentia; family Cricetidae; genus Onychomys; species Onychomys torridus. Next base: position 67,809,057 of record NC_050445.1, on the reverse strand, counting down.
TTCTTCCTTTCTTTCTAAGGAAGAAACTAGAGTTTACCAAGAAAAGGACAGTAGTCCACACCAAACGGATGAGTGTGGGCCTTTGAAGAGAGAGTCTCATTGCTAGGTTTTTGTATGGTACATTTTATGGGCAAACCTTAATGAAAGGAAGGAGTACTCACATGTGTACCTAAGAGTTTTTGAATCAACTAGACACAAGCTGGATTCATTTGAGAGGAGAGAACCTCAATTTAGAAAATGGCTCTATAAGATCTGGCTGTAGGGCAGCCTGTTAGACATTTTCTTCACAAGTGATTTATATGGGAGTGACCAGCCCATTGTGAGTGGAGACACCCTGGGCTGGTAGTCCTGGGTTCTATAAGGACGCAGATAGAGCACACCATGAAAAGCAAGCCAGTAAGCAGCACTCCTCCATGGCCTCTGCATCGCTCCTGCCTCCAGGTTCCTGTGAGTTTGAGTTCCTGCCTTGGCTTCAGTAAATGGACTGTGATTAAGGATATGTAAGATATGTAAGCAATATTAACCCTTTCCTCCCCGGGTTGCCTTTGGTCATGTTGTTCCATTACAGCAGTAGAGATCCTAACTAAAATACCATGTAAGGGGAGATGGGTAGAAAAACAGTTTCAAGGAATATGTCAGAGTTTCCCAGATTGTCATCTACTCACTGTTGTTGTGCTTATATAAAGTTTTCTAAGTGTTATTCATCAGAATGAAGTAGACAAAAATTTACAAGGTGATGATATGCAAGTGGCAATACAATGAACCAAAGGACAATTAATAGTGATATCTGTATATATTGTTGGTTCTGGCTGTTTGGGGTAATGTTGCTATAGTTGCTCTACACTGCATAGCCACTTAAGTTTGGCTCTTTTCCATAGACCTAGAGTCAACCTATATATTTTGAAAATATCTTGACTTCAAAATTTAAGTCAAAAGATATGTCACTTTGGAGGAGAGGTTTTGTTTTTATTTTCACAGAAAATGAGAGGCTGTGGATTCATCCCAGGTTAAAGAAAATCAGGTTTGATCGAGGAAGATCCCCAGAAAAATCTCCAATGGGAACAGATGGCCCAGATGATCCAGTGTCTCAGAGCATCTCTGTTGCAGTTTCTTTCAAGTTCTGCATCCAGAACAGCTTCAAAGCTGCTGGCTGAGATGATCCAGCCTCATAGACTACTCCAGTCAGGACTTGACCATAATTCTAAATTTTCTTTGGGTCCCTGTAAGATTACCAACATCCCCATCAGCAAGAAGTAGTCTAGAGAACTACACCCATATCCAAAAAAACAGATTATGGGTATTTGTCTTTGTTTATGTGGTAGCTACAAGTTGTAATGGATAATGGTCAGGAAAAAAGCTAAACAAAAGAGTTAAATTCAAATATCTTTTTCTAAAAGAAAAGAAATGGGGATATGATATAGAAATTATGAGAAAAAAGATAGATTATTGAATCTACTTTGATCCAAAAAACAACCATTGATCTCAAAATCTTTACATTGATATGGATTTGGTTTATGCATACAAATTTAAGGTCAATTTTGTTATATTGTATGTATATTTCTACTCTTATTTAAGGTATTATTTTTATGGAACTCATTTAAAATTATAATGTATAATTGAGAAATAAAGATTAATAATTAGTCATCTATGATAAATTTATAGTCATGTTAGTTAAGTTTTCTAGCTATACCAAGATATTTTAATTAGGTAGTTAATCTTCAAATGCTTCAAAGACCTATAGAACATAGAATTTTAAATGTTTTAATAACTTTTCTGGACAGTGAGAGTCATTTGCTCCTGGCAGAACCAATTACTTCAAAAAGGATGATGGGCATCGAAGAATCTCATTATGGAGTTTGCTTACAATGTGGAAAAGGCTAGCCATTTGGTGCTAGAAACTGCTCTTGCCTGGACTGCTTGACAATATGTTGTATAAACTGGACATGAAGGACCCATAGGAAGGTGACCCCCAAACTTTGCCAAAACAAGGTGAGATGGTCCTTCAGGTTCCTATTTCACAGAAGAAACTGCCAGACATTCTGCAGGACACAGAGAAAAGTGACTGATGAACTTTTCCATTAGGCAAAACAGTCCTTCAAATTTCCTGCTTCACTGAAAAGTCTGCCAGATACTCTAAGCCTACAGACTGAAGATTGATGCCCCACAATTAGAAAAAACATTGGGTAACTGTCCCAGAAGCCAACTGTCTCTATCATTTCTTGCATTTTTTGGAAGTTGCTTACAATGCACTTCCTGTTTACTTAGGCAATATTATATACTTTTGGGGTCTTTGATGGAGTTGAAGACTAGATAGTTATAGTTTTCCTTAGTTATGATAAAAGGTATATTTCAATATAAAACTTTAGACTCCCAAAAATAAGATAGATGATAGAGTATTTTCTTTTAATTTGCCGAATACAAATGGACTAGATACTGTAACTGTAATTCTTGATTGATAACTGTTTTGTTATATGTAATTTTACTATATTAAAATGAAAACCTTCCTTTTTGACTAGACAGAAAAGGGGAAGTGCTGTGGGATGGTCTTTCTGTATGCCGTGAATATATGCTGCTACCACTGTTTAATAAGAAGCTGCTATGGCCTATGGCAAGGTAGAATAGAGCTAGGTGGGAATTCTAAGCAAAGATACAGGCAGAAGGAAAGCAGAATTGGATGAGACGCTTAGCGCTGCCAGAGGAGTGAGATGTGATGGAACACAGGTAATACCATGAAGCCATGTGGCAACACATAGATTAATAGAAATGGGTTAAATTAAGTTGTAAGAACTAGTTTGTGATAAGCCTGATCCATAATCCAAACAGTTTGTAATTAATATAAACCTCTGTGTGTTTACTTGGGACCAAGTGGCTCATGGGGCACAGAAAACTTCTGGCTACACCTATCTATCTTCCTCATTATCTTACTCAGTGATTTCCAACCATAATGTTACAGTGTTGAAAAAGGGTGAAGTTCATGGAAAATATATTTCCTAAGAAAGAAAACACATAGTAAGGCAAGAGTCTGTATCAACAATTTCTTTTCAATTTTAAGTTCTTTTCATCTTTGGCATGCTGAGATAAATTTTGGTCCCCATTGATATCAAGATAAATCTTAGCTCTTTTATATTTCTACTGAGAATAGCAACAACATTACAATTACAATATTATTTTGAAAATTTAAGTATATGATTTTATCTTTAAAGAATAACTCACTAGGTATTTGGGGCAGATTTACTGTAATTTAAAGTCACCATTTATCATATATAACAGAGATAAATTAAAGCTAAACTCTCCATCTACACTTACATGTGTTAATTCCTAACTTTGTGTTTGTTGTACTAACTTTTAAATATATAGAAACATAAATTTCATAGTTCAAAATTTAGTATATTCATGGCAATTTGGCTTTTACTTATATCCCCTATGTATTAATTACATTCTCATGAATAACCTCATGTATTCAACCTATTATCATATAAATATATTCATATATAATTAGATATTTAAAAACAGTGGTATTCTGGAATATTTTCCTTGACTGATGATTTGACACTGTGGCAATACATAATTTCCTCATTCTGTCATGGAACAGAATTGGATTTTGTAAATATTATGATCTTTACATAGTCCCAAATACAACTACCCTGAAATGAAAAGTCCTATATAAATAGCTTTTTTTATAGTTTTCCTAAAATCACTTGAAACAGACTTCTATCAAGGGAATACCTGGGTCAAAACAATAAAGACAGAGATGAATAATTTTCTAGAATGTGTAAAGAATCCCTTCATAACATTTTCCTCATTGTGTATTCCCACTAGTAACATATGATTGCACCTGCTTCCCCTCAGGCTTGACCAAAGAGAATGCTGTTGAATCAGAATGCTTGCCAATCTAACAGAAATGAAATCTCAGTGTAGCATCAATTTACATTTTACTTATTGAGAACAAAATTGAGAAACATTTCATATAGTTCAGGTCATTTGCTACTTCTCTGTCTGTGGCTTGCTCTCAGTTCCCTAAAGTTTTAATTTCTCTTTGCTATTTTTAGTATTACTGTATCATATAACCATTTATAAAATGAATTATAACTATTTTTCTGTCTTATCATTTGGCCTGACTTTGTGCTTCTTTCCCCATTCAACAAGTTATAGTGGTCAAATGTATTAGTCACAGCAGCATGTGACAGCATGCCTGTGCATCCATGGCTCAGGAGGTAAGGTTTGAAGTCATATGGTCTGCAGATTGAGTTCCAGACCAGCTAAGGCTATGTAGCAGGACCTTTCCCAAATCCAAATGCTGTCCTGAATGCCTCCTTATTTCAATTATGGCTAGTTTCCTCTGCACACAGGTGTGACACATTCAGCTTTCTTTTTAGTACTTGTACTTTCCTTTTTACATTTTTTATTCATTTACAATTTGTTTTCACAATGATATAAGCATTGATGTAATTTTATTTATAAATTGACCTTTCCCTAGCAAGTTATTCCAAGATTACTTAGTTTTCAAACTGCTTTATTTAGCCATGAGTGACTTGTAAAATCTAAAGACATTTAGTATATACACATATGAATGATTTTGAGGATAAATATGTACCTGTGAAGCTATCACACCACCAAGGTCATGAATACACCCCTCATCTCTCAATGCTTCCTCCCATCTTTATAGTAGTAGTAGTAGCAGTAGTAGTAGTAGTAGTAGTAGTAGTAGTAGTAGTAGTAGTTGGAGTAGTTGGAGTAGTAGTAGTAGTATAACAACAGACTTGCTCACAGCCAGTTAAAGAATCACTAACAGGGAAAGATTGCAATTCCACTGATACAGCATTAGGCCTATTTACTAATTTAAAATATTAACATATAAAGCTGGGATGGTAGCTCAGTCACAAAAGTGCTTGCTTCACAAGCATGAGGACTTAAATTCAGACCTTCAGCACCACATAAAAAGCTGAACATGGTGATACATGCTTCAGTCTTAGCTCTAGGGAGGTAGATACAGTGGGGTTCCTAGAATTAGGAGGCAAGCTAGTCTCACTGAATCAGTGAGTTCTGGGTTCAGAACTTATCTCAAAAAATTAAGTGAGCAATACCCAATGTTTACTTCTTTACTCCACAGGCAAGTTCACACACAACATGTACATGTAAGTACAAACAGATATCCACATTTACACCACACTCATGAAGAAAATATTAACATCTATACAATACGAATTCTTTCTATGAAAGAACATGGTAGATTAAACACACAACAGAAACCAATCTAGAAGGTGTAAGGAAAGAGAAATTGCCCAGTTATGATACTTGGTGTTTATATACAACCTTATGACAAAATCTGTAAGAGGCTCACCAGGGACATAGGAGCAGAGCATGCTGTCCTCAGGGACACAGAGGGAAAGACATGCTGTACTATTGCATATATGATTCAGTATCATATCAATGGCCACCACTGCCTAGATATATACTAGACCTTCATGTTTCTAGTCTGTGTGTACACACACACACACACACACACACACACACACACACACACGCACGCACATGCACATTCTAGAATTTCAAGTTTCTAGTCTGAATGTTAGAACCAGGCAATGTAAACTCCTCAACAACTTTGCTAATAAACATTGGAGTGATTTGAGGAAAGAGCATGAATCCTGCTTATCATCTGAAATCTTTCATTTGACATTTTCTAAAAATAATGTGAAAACATCAATGTCAAAACTGAGTGGGCATCAAAGGCTTGAAAGAACATCCGAGAACCTACAGTAGAGCACCCTTTAAAGAAATGCCAGATCATTAACACTACTGACAATGCAGACTGGGGTGTTTTTATGAGACAGACAGACATCAAAAACCTGACTCTAAAGAACTGAACTCTATACAGAAAGACTAATTTAAAATACCTCAACACAGAAGTATTAAAGGATCAAAAAATCTTCTGAAGATTTGTAAATTCAGAACTTGTTTGTTGCTGTTGTCGTTGTGGTTGTTGTTATTGCTGCTGTTGCTTGGTGGTATGGGGGGCGCAATGTGAGGCGGACATATGTAGTATATGTTAGTGTTAGCATGGGAGTGTAGAGTGTGAATATGGCTGTATGTGTATGTATGTGTATATGCATGCTTATGGAAGTCAGAGAATGATGCTGTGTGTCTGAGCCACAATCTTCGAATGAGCCTGAAGCTTGGTGAGTCAACTAAACCAATGGCTAATGAGTTTCAGGAATCCATATTCCTCCACCACACTACCTCTGCCCCCAGACACCGTGTTACAGGCTTGACTCTTTATGTATAGCGTTTTGTCTTAATATGGGCTCTGGGGATCTGAACTCAGGTCCTCATGCTTACATGGCAGCACTTTAATGATGGAACCTGCTCCCTAGCCCCAAAACACGTTTTTTCAAATGTGTTCTTTGCATTCTTTCATGAGCTTGACATTAGACAATTGATTCAAGAACATTTGTGAGTACAATTGCTGGCACATTAAGCATAGCAGATGGGGACCATTAACCATTCTATATAGAGTACAGAAAAACAAAAGTAAAGACAAAATTCAGTTAAGATATTCTTGATGAAGCAGTGGGAATTATTAATATTAAATTTGAGTTTGTTAGGAACAAAGGATTCCATATAATTAAACAGACGCTACAGTGCTTTGCTATTTACCAGAAGAGAATTCTGACCAGAGCAGACATGAATGCAATTTTGAACATGAATAATATTTTCACTTGAAAGAGGGACAAACAAGCAAATCAGATTCATTCCAAGTTTGGTATACGGTGGGAAACACCCTAATGATGAGCATAGGAAGTCTGCCACTCCAAGAGAAAGGATCGGCTAGATTTGTACACCGCATAAAGGTAGAACTTCAAGACAAAAGTAGGGATTTTGAAATTTTTTCGTCTGGCACATTCATTTCCCCAGTGTTTTAGTCTCTTCTTATGAATTTATGTTGTCATTAGTTAAAATTCTGATACTCATGAGCAAAATGTGATAATATTTGGAAGATCTCCATACTATGTTGGGTCAAGACATTCTAAATAACAACTCATAATGTTAGAAAATTTTTCATAAGGAAAGAACCCACCCAGAATACAAAATAAAATAACAAGTTCTAATATAATTCAGAGAAATAAGAGCATCACTAGATGCAATGCGTTGATTAGTACTTGTAAATGACATGTCCAAGTCTGAAATCCAGAGCACGAGCATGGATTAACCTAACATGATGGGGGGGGGGGGTATATCACAGCAACAACAATTAAAAAATGTGATTAAGAATTTGAGGGACTGGAGTTTAAAGGGTAAAAATGATAGCTGCAAAGTCTAACCACCAAGATCCATCTCTAGAACCCACTCTGAAATCTAGAAGCTGTGGTGACTCCAGTAATCCTAGAACTCACAACGAAATGGCAGGCCAGCCGTACAGGCTACATACTGAGACTGTATCGCATACCGAGAAGGAGAAGGAGGGGGAAGAGGAAGAGTTTATTATTATTGTTATTTGAAGGTGGGGCAGATAGCTCAGTAAGTTAAAAAATGCATGCTACATATCTATAATACCAGAGTTTTAGTGGTGGAGACAGGAGGATTACTGGGGTTTGCTGGTCAGCAGTTTAGCTTTAGGTTCAATGAAAGACCATGTCCCAGGGAACAAGAGAAAGAACAATAGAGCAGAAAACCCAGGTCCTCCTCTGGTCTCTATATCGCAGAAGTGTATGCACTTACATAGATGGGGGAGGGGGAAGGAAGAGTTGAGAATTTGAAAGGAAATTTTGAGATTTCTAAAAGTACCCTTAGAAAACATTAAATTTGTTTTCAGTTACATTCAGTAAAAGTCAAGAGCTTCTTAACAGAAAGAATAAGATCCTTTCACAGGCAGGAAACAGGGAGAAGGAAACAGGAAAAGACAGGAGAGGATGCAGAACTTAGGGGAAAACATCTTTCTAGACACAGGTGTGCTCATTTATTCCAACTCCTAAAAATTTTCTACTTACAAAGACAGCTATATCTTCCTTCTTGCCTAGTGTCCTCCAAAACTTCTTCCCAGAATGACAATCTCTCTAGTTTTACGACTCTTTCCTGTCCTCTAGGTTCTTCATCTCAAATTAAAGCTCAGAGTATACTTCGTTGAACCATCCTCAAAAACTGGAAGAAGAAAAGAAATTCAATGGCAAAATCATAATCAAATTTTAAAAGTGAACATAATGTGACAAGGAGACTCTTTAAATATTAATGAGCTATGGGTAACTGAAGAAAGCTGGAAACCAGAGAGGTGGTCTTCCCCAGGGAGGAACACACCAATTTGGTGTCCAGTGCAAAGTGATCAGCACCAAAAATATGCATACAAGTAACATTATATGGACTTAGTAGGTTACATTAGAAATATATATATGTATATACAGATACATATGTATGCAATAAAAAATAGTTTAAAAAAAGAGTCCATGGATTTTAAGGAGGGTGTTACAAGGTTGATTGGTAAAGATTTGAAGGAAGATAAGGAAAGAGAGAACAGAGAGATGTTGTAATTATATTATCTCAAATTTTTTAAAAAAATTAATTACTCTTGTCTGTTGCCTGGGCTACTTTACTTAATCATTGCATTATAAGTAGTGATTTTCTTTCAAATGTTGTTATCAATTGTATTTTCAAAACATAAATCCTATTTGTAATAATTTCTTGTATTATATATTTACAATGTAAAGAAAATTACTTAAACAAAAATTCAATTGAAAATAGATTAAAGACTTAATGATAAGTCAACTCGTAGAAGAAAAGAGTGGAGAAGATCCTTGACTTGTTGCTGACAAGGATTTTCTGACTAGCATACCAGAAGCCCAAGGACCAGGAACAAAATCAACAAGCAGTGCTGCATTAAATATAAAATATTCTGCACAGCAAAGGAAATGATCAAGAAAACGTAAAGACAGTGCAGGGAATGGGAAAGAAAATCTGCAAATCATGTGTTAGAAAAAGTAAGGCAAAAATAAGTCAGATGACAACAGCATAATAATAATGAAGGTGATGCTGCAGATACTCACAAACCAATTAGAAAGGATAAAGGATCTGAACAGGTATTTTTCCAAAAACAGCAGAAAAATAACCAACATTTATATGGGAAAAAATTACTTGTCACTAATTACCTTGGAAATGCAAATCACACCACCATTGAGATATTATTCCAGGCAAAATAACAAACATTAGAATGATACAGAACCACAGCATCCCCAAATGCTGATTGTATAATGCTGTGGGCACACAGCCACTAAAAATTATGGACGGTTCTCAAAAAGTGAAAATAAAATTATTTTGTGATTAAGCAACCCCTTCTCTGGACATATAAGTGAATTAAATCAATAGTTTTTAGAGAAATATATACATTAATATTCACTACATCATCATTCATAATAGTTAAGATGTAAAAATAACCTGTGTCCACAAATTGATGAATGGTTAAAAAATTGTGGCACTAATATTTATATGGACATATATTTACATATATTCACTTAATTATGTATGTATATATATATATATATATATACATACACACACAAACCCATAGAAACATACGTAAAATAAACACTATTCATAAAATGAAGGCAACCTCATCATTTGTAACAACACAGATACACTTTGAGGACCCTATGCTATGTGAAGCAAGTCAAAAAGAAAGGAAAATTTAGCAGAAAATTAAATATTCAGTAATGAACAGTAGGCTTGTGGTTACCAGATCTCTTGTTTAGAGGATCAAGGGAGCTTCTGGTCAACCAGTACAAAGTTACAGTTGGATGTTGCAGTTGGGTAAGATGTAGAAACCAAATAAATGTACAACATGGAGACTAGAGTTAGTGTAGTTAAATACTAAAAGTTTGTAAAGAGCTGCATTCAAATGTTATTATCATGAAAGAAAAAGGTAATTAAATTATATATATATACATGTTTTAATTGATTATGATAATCATTTTAGCTATGTCTATGTATATCAAATCACATATACTTTGAATGTAAACTACAAAAATTAGTAGAGTATACATGGAAGACTAATCAAGCTATTATAAAGGAACTAGACAAAAATCAAGACAATTGTTACTTAATTCTGAGATGAAATATAGTAAAATCATGGCATACAATGGAGACTTGATTCGTCTTAGGCACTGTTCTGTTGCTGTGAAGAGACATCATGAGCAAGGCAACTCTTATAATAGAAAGCATTTAATTGGGGCAGACTTACAGTTTCAGAAATTTAGTCCATTATAGTCATGGCAGGGAGCATGGTGGCATGCTGGCAGACATGGTGCTGGAGAGGTAGCTGAGAATTCTATATCCTGATCCACTGGAAGCAAGAAAAGAGAAACTGGGCTTGGCTTGAGCTTCTGAAACCTCAAAGACCACCCCTAGTGACACACGTCCTCCAATAAGGCTGCATCCCCTAATGCTTCTAGTCATTTCAAAAGTTCTACTCCCTGGTGACTGAGCATTCAAATATATGAGCCTATGGAGACGTTCTTATTCAACCACCACAGGGTTAAACAATTAGATATGTAGATCCCTGGAATGATGGGCCAGCTCTCTTTGCAATCTGATCAGGTATTACCATGAGCATGTGAAAGGACATGCCGAAGCCACAACATTCTGATGACCTAGTCTCCTAAGTCACACCATGGTTTTTAAATATAATATTTATATCACAAATCAACGTAATTCCATGTGAAATAAAATCATATACTTGAGGTATGAATTCAGGAGACAAATATCAATGGCACCAATTCAGAGGCCAATTGTAACCTTGTTAATTTATTCCTGTCCATCTATTCTACTTATTAGCAAATATCCTTCTCTGGTTTTGATACCAAGCTCTTTAATTATTTGAGCTACAATTTTCATCTCCAATTCCTTATAATCTCATTTACCATCTACTACAGGGCATATTACTCCATATGCATTATTTTTGAAGGATACAAATGATCTGCTCCTGATAAATTCATGGCTTTGAACTTCCTCCAGGCTTATTCTTCCTCATGTATACAGTCTGCTACTATGAGCTACCTCCTCATGCCATCCTTTTATCCTTTAGCATGCTCAGCATCTTTCTAACACCATTTCTCCCCATCTCCACTATTGTCCTAATTGTAAGGTATTCTTTGAGTTAACCACTCTGTCTTTCTTACTATAGTGTGAATGGTTGACGTGTATTCTCTGCTTCAGCTCCAACATGTGTCATCTCACCACCAATGAGTCTGTGTTCTTTTCTATCAACCAGAGTACTTCTTTTTCTGGGTTCCTATGGAGAGATATAACCATTCTCTAATCTCTAAGCAAGTCTCGGTTGCTTTTTTCTTCAATGCCTTTTGGAAGAATTTACCTTATCTCATTCATTTCAAATATCATATCCCTGCTCTAAGCCCTTCCTGCTTCCCAACTAGCTTTTAAATCCATTTATCTCCAACATGGCTCTTGCTTCTTTGATCCAACTGTCTTGTATTTTCATGTTACATATTACTCAGAGATTTCTTTTATCTTTTAATTTCCAGAACAGATCAACTGTTATCATCTGCCACTTTCAAATATGAACTCTTTCACATTTGCTTTCGGGATATTTGATGTTTTGCTATTTGGCTGCCATGCTAAAGTTCTTATATTCTTTATTTTCCGTGCCTTGTTTTCCGTTCAAGAGGGGTAAGTGCCTCAGTGTCATCAAATTCACACAGAAAATTCAATATTTACCTTTATAAATATTAATTTCCCCATAAACATGTCCCCATTTATCTTTACTGTTTTGTCAGTTTAGTAGGCCAAATTCCACAACCCCTCGGAAGCCTTTTCCAACAATCACAGTTCTCACTAAGCTTTCAGTTGTTGAGTTCCTAATGTTTAATTAGGCATCTGCAGCCTGGATTCTACATATGCTACACTTCCTTCCACAATAACACTTCAAAGTAAGTTTTAAACATTTTAATTTTAATTGTATGAGTGTTTTGCCTGCATGCATACTTGTGCACCCCTTGCCTGCCTGGTACCCGCCCACAAAGGCCAAAAGCAGATGTCAGGCCCCCTAAGAACTGGAATTAAGGATGGTTTTAAGTTGCTTTGTGGATGCTGGGAATTGAACCTCTCACTCTGGAACAGCAGCCAATACTCCTAATTGCCGAGCCCTCCCTCCAGCCCCAGCATTAATATTTCTTATTTTGTGTCTTTTAAAACATCTAAAATGTCTGCAGATAACATGCCAGGCATATAATAGACCATGAATAAATATTTATTGGTTAACTAAGGAAAATAATTAGAAATTTTCCATTTAGTAGAATGACTACAGGCAAAGAACTCCTGAAAATATATTATTTAAAAGTGCCTTTTGTCTACATGTCAAGGAAGAAAAAAGACTGTCTCCTAGCATAGCCACATTTAACTCTTAAGACATAGGTAACATCCAAAAGACAGAGCTTCTAAGGTATAGTATTTAAATAAAACAACAGACATACAAAGTAATTGCTTCATTTAGCAAGCTCAGAAAAAAAAAAAAAATCACATCGCATTCCAAAAGTAATTTGATAATTTCAACAGCTGGAACACAATTGCAGGAAAAAATTAAGCAATAAACTGTGCTGGCAGTTATTAAAAGGAAGAAATTCTTTCAAACCAGAAATGTAGGAGAAAAACTTACAGGATATGTGAATAATAGGAAAAAATCAGTGTGGGTAATTGTACCACTGAAATAACATGGTTTTCCTAATCCAAGTATATTAAAGATTAGCATGACTATGAATAGCTCTGACTGTCTTAGGGAGAGGACACCTGTGGTCCCCCAAAGCCTCACAGCTTGAGGAACCCTACTTAGAGGTAGTATTATGTCTTGAAACAGCAAGAAGTACCACAGTGGGAGTTGCATTCTGACTGAGTGACCTTAGGCAAGGGGCTAACCTCAGGAAATTTACCAACCTCATGGGGCTACGGCACAAATTAAATGAGATTACAGAACCTAAAGAGCCTGGCTTGAAATCTGGTGCCTGCTGGCCCATACATCTCAGTCTCTTTCCATTCTGCCTGGAAGGATCAAGGGAGACTAAGGAGGGGAATGAAAGGGTTGGCCAGAGGAGCTAGCAATGACTGCTGCTGCTTGGGGACTGTTTACACTAGGCAAGCTGAGAGATAGTTTCCCTTACCCTTTTCTCCTCCCCCCCCCACCCCCATGTCACTTTGCTGGTAAAATTCCTGAGTAATATCAGCAGCCAGAGAAGTATAGTTTTTGGTTATTATTTATCTGTGATTAAAATGTAATTCCATAATTGTCCCCTTCCCTTTCCTCCCTCTGACTCCCACGCACACGCCCTTCCCTGCCCCCGTGTCCTGATTGGATTTTTGTCAGCTACACCTAAACCAGAGCTATCAGGGAAGAGCAACTTCAGTTGAGTAACGCTTCTGTTAGATTGCAGCATTTCCTTGATTAATGATTGATGTGGGAGGTCCTAGCCACTGGATATGCAGTCCTAAATTCTTTAAGAAAACAAGCTGAGTAAGCCATGAGGAGCAAGCCAGTAAGTAGCACTCCTACATGACTTTCCCTTCAGTCCCCACCTCCAGTTCCTGCTTTGATTTCCTTCAGAGGAAATAAACCTCCCAAGTTGTTTTTGTTCATGTTTATCACAGCAAGAGAAACCGAAGACACTGTCTCGCTTCTTGTCAAAATCATGGCCTTTTTTTTTTAGTTGTTATTGTTATGCATATACACATGTGCACACATACATGCATGTGTGTCCACACGTTGTATATATGATGTCATTTCTTTGGTTATCAATGCTATAGTGACTTCATGGAGGTTTTTTTTTCTTCTTTTCAAATTTTAGGAAAAAAAGTAGGAAATATTCCTGGATTTATAATTGTCGAATCACTCCTTCACAGTAATGTATCCAATTTTTATATGGTAACAAAATATTCATTTATGGTAGATGTACAATCTTTATTTTGGGTGTTACTGGTAAATTATGGGAAGCCTTTTGGCATCAATATCCTCCTAAACCACCTACAAAGACAGTATGATGCACTCAGAGCAGGGCAAAGACATGTGTTTGGGAGTGTAATTACCACCATTTTTTTTTTAAGTGAAACAAACATTAGCCTGTTATGCTTTCTAGAGTGCTGTTTCTAGAACAGAACACTCCATTACTATAAGAATTTCCTCTGAATCCTGGCAGCTCCAGAACTCATAGGAGAGAGCTCCAAAGACAGGGCAGTGTCCAGTCCACAAAGCCATGACAACACCTTGTGCTTTTTTTCCAGGTTCTGAAAAGGATTTCAAAAATTTGTTAAAAGCTATATAAAACTTCTGCTGTGGGATATTCTGTATGTCAAATGTGCTGCTCTGATTGGTTAATAAATAAAACACTGATTGGCCAGTAGCCAGGCAGGAAGTATAGGCAGGACAAGCAGAGAAGAGAATTCAAGGAACTGGAGAGAGACCTGCCAGCCGCCGTCATGACAAGCAAGATGTAAGGTACAGGTAAGCCATGAGCCATGTGGCAAGTTACAGATTAAAAGAAATGGGTTAATTTAAGATAGAAAAAGTAGATAACAAGAAGCCTGCCACAGCCATATAGTTTATAAGTAATATAAGCATCTGAGTAATTATTTTATATGTGGGTTGTGGGACTGTGGGGGCTTGGTGGGACCTGGAGATAAGCTCTCCAGCTACAAACTTCCATTCCAAGGTGATCTGATTAAAATGAACATAGAACCACAAATTATATATTTACAGGCTTTGCAGCTAGCCTAGAAGAGATAGCGCATCTTTTAGTCAGGCTTACGAATGAACTAACTTGACCACAATCTGAAATCTTACTGGCTGCCCTCATAGCTGCCACTTCTCATTTCACCACTTGGTGAAATGCAATAAGGTACATCAGGGATAAAAATTATTCCAAATCATTTGAACGATCATGTCCTTAGAACAGGCTGGCAACTAAGAATACACACAGTTTGAAGGCAGCCAATGTACAGCTATTCAAAAAACAGGAAGGAAATAAAGTTCTAAGGTAGGAGAAGACACTATTATTTATCAACCCATTATAGAAAATTTACAGGCCCAGGGAATTGTGTCGCAGTAAATAGAGGCCTTACTTCTATAAAATTTTACTGTGTGTCCGCTCCAGTACCCTTCATCCAACCTCACTGAAGTCTATCATACACCCCCCTGCCTCCTAAGTATCCCCACATATATTCTGGTCACGCATTTGGCAAAATAAACTGCCAAATAATAAAAGCATGGTGAAATTGTGTTGTGAGGAATTACTTTGTGATGAAAATCTAAGACACATAAAATGTTAACTTACAGCGAAGTTTGTATTATTTACAACAGAGAAAACAGCAATGCTGGTCTATTTAGATACACGAAATTGGCCACACTAGTGACTAGACTACACTGGGGATTAGGGACAGTTTGGGATGGCTATGCTCAGGCAGTGTGACACTTTTCAAGACAAAAAAGGTTTTGGCTAGAAAATGATTCAATTTTTCCAGCAAATAAGCAGAGCAAATGATTATTTTTATGTTCTTTCTGTATTTGAACATCAAAATTCTTTTTCTGGATACTCTGTGATTTCCTTTAACTCAATGATTTGACACTTCTGTGTCTATTGAATTTTCAGTTTTGATTTTTTTATATATAATAAACAAAATGCAAAATGTTAAATGTTCAGCTTGATGATTGGGGGTGATTACATACTATTTTCTGGCTGATATTCAAAGAAAACTATACACGGTGGAGTTACCATTCAAGCACGTTTACAGAACACAAATGAGCTGTTAATTCTAGTTGGTCCACCTTCCCCACAGTTACTCCCAAACTCCGGTCACCTTTGCCTGTAGTTCAATTTCATTGGATAATCTCACAGCATTGATTCTTGTGTGTATAATGTCTCTGACTTAATATGATATAAATTACTGCCTGTTATTCTATATACCAGTAGTTTTTAAATTGCTAAGTAACATTCTGCAATTTGTTTACCAATTCTAGCATCATACTTTTGGGTTATTTCTGTTTTAATTATTATGATAATTCTTGATGAATACCTTGCTACAAGTCATAGTAAGTCTCTGTTAGAATAAATTTTATTTTGTAAGAAACTGTCAATAACTTTTCCTTAGGATTTTTCTTATCACTGGATTAGCAATGTATGAGAGTTCCTCTCACTCCATGTCCTTAACAACATTGCATGTTTTCAGTCCTTTTTACATCAGTCATTGCAGTGGTCATTTGGTGGCATCTCCTTGTTTTAATTTGCACAGGCTTACAATGATGAGTGGAACTTTCTGCAGTGCTTACTGTTCATTCACAAATAATCTTTTATAAATGTGAAATGTACACATTGCACTCTTTATTTCTTGAGAAAGCCTTTTGCTCTAAAGCACAGATTGCCTCTGATTCACAACCCTCCTGCCTCAGCCTCTTGGGTGTTTCAATTATAAGTGTGTGGGACCATACCCAGGGTTTTGCATATATTTCAAATGGGTTGCCATTTCATAATTTATTTTACTTTACTCTGCATAATTTATTTTATTTTACTGTACATGAAAGTCTATTTTAGATATTTGTAGATGAATTGCTAAATGGTCTTATTAAATAAAAAACATGGAGCCAGATATAAGGGTAAAAAACTGAGAGATCAGGGAAATAGGAAAAGCCACAAGCTAACCTTACCTCACCGACACCTCAGTCTCCAAAGAGAACTACTTCCTGTCTACCCACACCAATATGCCTTTCTGTTCTATTCTCTAATTGGCTCCCTCAGTCCAGCTACATCACTTCCTCTTCCTGCCCAGCTCTGTCACTTCCTGTCTGTCTATACAGACCTACAGACCTCTATTGTTAGTGCTGGGTTTAAAGGTTTATGTCACTACACTTCTGGTCCCTATTGTGGCCTTGAACTCACTCACAGAGATCCAGACAGATCCCTGCCTCCCAACTGATAGGATTAAAGGTGTGTGCTACCATTGCCTGACTTCTACATAGTGGCTGGCTTTTTCCTTTGATCTCTAAGAAAGTTTTATTGGGGGACAACAATACCTCACCACAGATATTGTAGAAGATTTTACTACACACTTTGTGGCTTATTTATTCATTTGAATGGGAACTTGATGAATAGAATTTTAAATTTTGCCTAAATCCCACAATTAATTTTATATATTTATTGCTGGATGACTTCTGTGTCCTGTATAATAAATCTTTTCCTATTCTGAGGTCATGAATTTATGTTTATATTTTGTTCTAGAACATTTATGAGTCTGTTTCTGCTTTTGTGCCCATGACCCAGCCAAATTCGTGTCTTATAAGCAGAAGAGCCATGTCATAATATCTACCTGATATGTATCCAGTTGTGTCAAAACAGTTTTTGAAAAGACTTCCCTAAAGAAGTATGCTGTGGCCACTCAAATGAAACTCTTTTGACTAGATATATGTGGGTCTGCTATGGTTTCATCATTGTGTTTGCCTACATTTGTGTCTGTTTCACAGTGCTCAGATTATTATATAATGATGTAAATTTTGAAATCAAATAGTCTATATTCTCTAATCTTGTCCTTCTTAGTTCTATATATGTCATTTACTTTAAACTTCGAACAATGCTCCAAAGTAGGTGCATCTTCATTTTATAGACAAATAAAGTGAAATGGGAGATTTTTAACTGATTAATTTTTTTCTATAAAGCACAATATTAGGTAGACTTGGGATTTGCACTAAAAATATTTCATTTCATTTTTAATGTATTTACTATTGTTAGTGTGTGTGTGTGTGTGTGTGTGTGTGTGTGTGTGTGTGTGTGTTCGAGATGAGTGTGAGTGATTGCAGATGTATACATACCACAGTGTGGGTACCAGAGTGCCTGTGCAGAAGTCAGAGGACAACCTCTGAAAGTCAGTTCCCTCCCTCAGTCATGGGTTACAGGACAAACGCAGGTCATCAGGCTTACTATATCTCCATCATTATCAGAGTAATTGTGGTCCCCGATGTACCTGGTATTTTGACCTAACAGTATACGTAGTTTGCTAAGCACTCACATTGAATGAGATGCTATGTGATAGTAGTTTTGCATATGGAATTAACAAACAATACAGAGATTCTTAAAGATAATGACATTATCCTTATTCTACTGGACAGGTCAATGACCCCAAAAAACAATAAGAATTTCATTTGCTTATACAGCTAGTGAATGAGTGAATACATGCTTACCTATCTTGAGTCCCAAATTTATGCTCATTTTAGCACTGCATGAATCTTTCAAGAATGACTGTCCATGTGTTATCCCAAAGTCATTATCATCACCTTCTGTCTTCACTTGTTCTTAGCTGCTCTAATGAGAGGCTTTCTTTTATTTTTATTTTATAAGTTAATTTAATTTTACATATCAGCCATGGATTCCCCTGTCCTCCCCCATCCCACCCTCCCTCACCTTCCCCCCAGGTCACCTCCCATCCCCATCTCCTCCAGGACAAAGACTCCTCTGGGGATTCAGCTCAACCTGGTAGATTCAGTCCAGGCAGGTCCAGTCCTCTCCTTCCAGGCTGAGCAAAGTGTCCCCACATAAGCCCCAGGTTCCAAACAGCCAGCTCATGCACTAAGGACAGGTCCCAGTCCCACAGCCTGGATGTCTCCCAAACAGTTCAAGCTAATCAACTGTCTCACTTATCCAGAGGGCCTGATCCAGCTGGGGGCTCCTCAGCTATTGGTTCACAGTTCATGTGTTTCCATTAGTTTGGCTATTTGTCCCTGTGCTTTTTCCAATCTTGGTCTCAACAATTCTCACTCATACAATCTCTCCTCTTTCCTGCCAATTGGACTCCTGGAGCTCCACTTGGGGCCTGGCTGTGTGGATCTTTGCATCTGCTTCCCTCAGTCATTGGATGAGATTTCTAGCATGACAGTTAGGGTGTTTGGCCATCTGATCACAGAGTAGGTCAGTTTGGGCTTTCTCTCGACCACTGCCAGTAGTCTATTGTGGAGGTATCTTTCTGGATTTCTGGGGAGAGAGGCTTTCTTAAAAGTAGTGTTTTGTATAATGCGATTACTTCATTTTTCCTTTTGATATTATAAATCCATCTATTTGAAGTTAAAGTCTCTGAGGTGAAACTGGAGTCTCCTTTCTTGGCTATTTAAGAAATTAGACAAAGAGTATCTTACAGAAATAATCATTGGTGGAAAAGAATAAAAGAAGTTGATCAAGCAAGCAACATTTCTGATGTGAGCAGTGGGTGAGGCCAAGGGTCTCAAGCTGAACCTACTTCTCTCCTCTGGGAACTGTGAGAAACAATGCAAAATCCACTGGTATCCAAGAAGATATGAGTTCATTAGCATAACCATCTCCTTTGAAGTAACTCCTCTTACTTACCCTTTATCTACTTCAAAATACAATATGCCATTAGTACCTATTTTAATTTGAATGCCACAGAAGAAGGACCCCATACTCCTCAGAATTGACTCTGAAACTCACACTACACTGCTATTCCTGTCAGGGAAAAAATTCCTATTTTAGCTTTAGAAATCAAAAAGTGTGATGCATCATTTCCATAGTTATTTCTTGGATCATTTAAATGAGATCAGCAAAAGTATATAATAAATGCCATCAGTCAAAGGACTGCCCCTTGATCTGCTCATGCTCATTTTAGAGTAGGTCTTACATGAAAAAAATCTGTAATCCATGATTTCAAGCCATTTCTAAAATTAAATGGCACTTTAAAAAATTCAAGGAGGCTGAATACTTGTCTTCACACTCAATACAAAAACTCTTCAGAGAAAAGCCTAGGCTTGTCCCTTAGGACTGAATCTCATTTCAGATCCATGTTCCTCTCCAGAGCCCATGTGTAATTATTTAAATGTCATGAAATCCTCCAAATGTGTGTGAAAAAGTAATTGAAATTAATTCGGGTAATTTATTTTACTTTCCATGATGGAAATGTGTGAACATAAACGCAACTGCAGAGCTAAACCCTAGTGAGTGGCAGTTGAATTTTCTTTCTGAAGGTTTCTAGACAGGCGACATTTTACCTTACAAATGTAAATTTTCTCTCTTTCAGCACATGTGTGGAAGGAGA
The DNA here is from genome assembly GCF_903995425.1 of Onychomys torridus. Classification (NCBI taxonomy): domain Eukaryota; kingdom Metazoa; phylum Chordata; class Mammalia; order Rodentia; family Cricetidae; genus Onychomys; species Onychomys torridus. Next base: position 67,788,990 of record NC_050445.1, on the reverse strand, counting down.
CACTGATGAGTTCTTCTCATGAATAAGAGATTCTCTCATTCAAACCTCCAGCTCCAGAGTTCAGGCCAGGTCCACACAGAGGTGAAGTTCCTGATTGAATGTGATCCTTACAATGCTTTCACTGAGCCCTGTACAAATGCTTCTTTCATACCAAGGCTGCAGGAGCAAAGACAGCACCGTTAGGAAACTGATTTTTGTCTTCCTGGAAAATATGCGGGACGTGGTCACCTGTGGTGCACTCGTGCTGCCATAGGCAAAATGAGGCGGCATCTCACCCAAAATAGTTTGTGCACAATTCTGTGCTCCAAGAGCTCACTTCACACATTTCTCTACAGATTCATCCAGGAGAATCCAATATGCCCTGCTGCCTACCTCCTGAATTACTGGCAGAAAGTTGAATGATCCAAAGCATGTGTGTTACTTAATTAAGGAGATACTTCTATAAGAGCGTATTACATGTGATTTGAGACACCACCAGAGCAAGCAAAGATTAAATTCTTCAGTGCACACTTGGAATAAAACATTGGATAAGATGCAGAGGACAATAATCCAGGATTGATCCAGACAAAGATTTCTCTAAAACTGATTAGACAGCAGTGTTAATGGAATACTCCTGGAAAGACTTAAAGAAGAAAGGGTGTGAACTATTTCTGCAGTGTACTACTAGGATTTTAAAAAGAAAGGGTGTGAACTATTTCTGCAGTGTACTACTAGGATTTAGAAAAGAAAGGGTGTGAACTATTTCTGCAGTGTACTACCAGGATTTAGAAAAGAAAGGGTGTGAACTATTTCTGCAGTGTACTACTAGGATTTAGAAAAGAAAGGGTGTGAACTATTCCTTTAGTGTACTACTAGGATTTTAAAAAGAAAGGGTGTGAACTATTCCTTTAGTGTACTACTAGGATTTAGAAAAGAAAGGGTGTGAACTATTTCTGCAGTGCACTACTAGGATTTTAAAAAGAAAGGGTGTGAACTATTTCTATAATGTACTACTAGGATTTAGAAAAGAAAGGGTGTGAACTATTTCTGCAGTGTACAACTAGGAGGAAAGTCATTTTTCTTCTGATTTCAGAATCATTGGCAGTGAATCTGACTAATTACTTTTGGTTACTTGGCTTGTCTATTTAGTTTTGAAGAAAAATGACTCGTCCATCAAATTGAATATGAAGATACTTAATTCTACTGCTTCCTATTCTTACCAAAGGAATTGATTTTTGTAATATCACAAATCTAAAAACATCTCAATGGATTAATATCTAAACCAGAAAAAATCTAAATTAGGAAAAACATAAATGAAAACCCACATTTACTCAAAAATATTAAAAAAAAACAACACGTGTTTGGAGATATAATGATAGCAACTGGGTAAACTTCTCTAAGGATTGCCTCCCCTAAAGAAATGCCAATTTAAACAGCTATTTACATTGCAAAGATCCACTGAAGAAGATACAGGAAGGTTGGAAGAATGAACTATTTGTCTCATTCCCTCCCCCACCTCCAAAAAGCCCAGTGGAGGGAAAGTCCTCCAGCTTTGAAGAGGGAGAAAAAAATAGTCCAGGGTTTTTGCATGAAATCCAGCACCAAAACCTTTTGCATGAAACCCAGGCTTTGGAAAAGTCTCAAGACCCTTGTCTTAAGTTAACAACAATAGGCTGAGCTGCTGGCATTGTGTTCACAAGTAGCCAAGGTACCAACCTCAGAGTGTGGAGCAGGAGGCAAGGCTCTACTCTCCAGGGAGCAGAGCCCCAAATCTATCATAAGACTTTGCTCCTGGAACTCAGTGTGGCATCTATCACTGTGAGGTCTAAAACAAAAAGAGTACGAAGGACCCTTTACCTAAGCCAGAGCACAGAAATGGAGCCTATTGACAAACCTCAGCAAGGAGTGTGGGAACAGCTCAGGTTGTAACCTATGTCACTGACATCCAAAATTATACAGTTCTCTAATGACATTAAACTCAACTATAACCCAGTGAGCATCAGTCTCAGTAGCCAAGGCACTGCCTTCATAAACCATTACTTAGTCTCTGGCAGAATTATTTATAGAGCAGGCCTCACAGGTAGAGCCCTAAATCTTACCAGTGTCAGGCAAAGGACTTTATCATGGCAGAATGGTTTTATGTTTCTACTGTATCACTGCCAGCTACACCATAAGTCTGTTACCCCTCAGAATATTCATGTCTATTTGTCCATGGGCATACCCCACCACCACCACCAGACCATCCCAATCTCTTACTGGTATTCTGAAACAATTTCCTCTAAACAAAGCATTCTCTCCTAGAGGAAAGTGTGAGGATCATATGATTCCAGAAGAAAGTGAACCTTACAAATCTCAGAAAGCTATAACATAAATTTGTGAGGTCTCTCCCCAAGATTATACATGCAGTAAACACTTGCTGGTGAGAATAGATTCCCATGGTCAGTCATGCAGAGACCCTCAGGATGGCAGCTTTCATGAGTTGTCACCCATGCTGGAGTGGCTTTTCAGCGAGCATTACCCTGATATCAAAACAGGCATAGAAACTAAACCATAGGCCATAACTTCTACGGATGTAGATTTAAAAGTCTTCAATAAAATACTAGCAAACCAAATCCAAAAATGCATTAAAACTATTGTTAATATCATAAAAAAAAGTGGCGTTCATTCTAGCAAGGCAAGGATAGCTTAACATATGGAAATAGATAAACATGATACAGCACATAAACAGGATAAATCACAGATACTATATGATCATGTTAATGGATACAGAATAACCATTTAACAAAATGAAATATCCCTTCATAAGAAAAATCCTGCAAAAAATGGTCCAAAAGAAATGTATCTTAGCATAATCATGGCCATGGATAATTACAGAGTGGGTAAAGCTGAAAGTTTCCTCTCCAATGTCTGAAAAATATTTTCAAAAGTCCAGTTTCACCACTTTTATTCCACATAGCATAGGAAGTCCTAACCAGAGCATTCAGGCAAAAGAAAGAAATGAATGGCATCCAAACTGAAAAGGAGAAAGTCAAACTACAGATGTATGCAGGGGACATTATCTTATTCACAAAAAAAACTTAAATATGGTGTTGTGGAACATTAGTTTAAGCTGTGTTACATTCATTTATGTTATGGAATATTTGTTTAATGATTCAGAGATGTGTTCCATTCTTTTATGTTGCATTTGTTTAACTCTGTAAAGCTGTGTTACATTGTCTACCTATAAAAAACTGATTGATCTAATAAGGGCTGAACAGCCAATAGCTAGGCAGGAGAGAGAAATAGGTCAGAATGGCATGCAAAGAAAAAAGTAGAAGGAGAAATCTAGAAGAGAGAATAGGGGAGAGGAGTGAGAAAAGGAGGAGAAGAGGACACCAGAAGCCAGTCACACAGCCACATAGCCAGGCATGAAGTATGAAAGACAGAAAGATATATAGAATAAAGAAAGGCAAAAAGCCCAGAGGCAAAATGTATTTAAAAAGAAATAGGATAGTTTAAGTTAGAAAGCTAGCTAGAAACAAGCCAAGCTAAGGCCAGGCATTCAAATGTAAGAATAAGTCTCTGTATTTCTTTGGGAGCTGGGTAGCAGACCCCAAAGAGAAAAAGCTTTAAAAACAACAACAACTATAATCTGGCACAGAGAAACTATTGAAACAATGAATTCAGCAAAGTTGCACAAAATAACTGATACACATGGGAAAAGATCATTACTAACCCCACATCTGACAGAGGGCTGATATCCAGAATATATAAAGAACTCAAGAAATTAGACATCAAAATAACCAACAGTCCAAATAAAAAATGGCTATACAGAGAATTCTCAATGGAGGAAGCTCAAATGGCTTAAAGACATTTAAGACCCTGAGATACCATCTTATACCCCTAAGAATGGCTAAGATCAAAAACACTGAAGACAGCTTATGTTGGAGAGGATGTGGAGCACGGGGAGCACTCCTACACTGTTAGTGGGAATGCAAACTTGTACAGCCACTTTGGAAATCAATATGGTGCTTTCTTAGAAAATTGGTAATCAACCTCCCTCAAGACCCAGCTATACCACTCTTGGGTATATACCCAAGGAATGCTCAAACATACCACAAGGACACATGCTCAACTATGTTCATAGCAGCATTATTTGTAATAGCCAGAACCTGGAAACAACCTAGATGCCCTTCAGCTGAAGAATGGATAAAGAAAATGTGGTACATATACACAATGGAGTACTACTCAGCAGAGAAAAACAATGACATCATGAAGTTTGCAGGCAAATGGATGGAACTAGAAAATATCATTCTAGTGAGGTAACCCAGACTCAGAAAGACAAACATGATATGTACTCACTCATAAGTGCATACTAGATGTAAAGCAAAGGACAACCAGACTGCTACTCACAACTCCAGGGAGCCTACCTAGTAAAGAGGACCCTAAGAAAGACACAGGGATTGCCCAATGACCGAGAAATGGATAAGATCTACATGAGTAAAGTATGGTTGGGGGTGTGTGATGGAAGGCAAGGGTTGGGGGAAAGAGAGCTTAGGGGAGCAGGAGATCACAGCTGGATCAGGAACAGAGTGGGAGAACAAGGAAAGAGATAGCATGATAAATGAAGACTCCATGGGAATAGGAAGAAGCAGAGTGCTACAGAGGTCCCCAGAAATCCACAAAGATGACTCCACAATAGACTACTGGCAATGGTCAAGAGAGTGCCTGAGCTGACCTACTCTGGTGATCAGATGGCTGAACACCCTAACTGTCATGATAGAACTCTCATCCAGTGACTAATGGAAGCAGATGCAGAGATCCATGGCCAAGCCCCAGGTGGAGTTCCTGGAGTCCAATTGGCAAGAGAGAGGAGGGATTATATAAGCAAGAGATATTGAGACCATGATTGGAAAAAGCACAGGGACAAATAGCCAAACTAGTGGAAACACATGAACTGTGAACCAATAGCTGAGGAAACCCCATGGAACTGGGCCAGGCCCTCTGTATAAGTGAGACAGTTGATTAGGTTGAACTGTTTAGGAGGCCCCCAGGCAGTGGGACTGGGACCTGTCCTTGGTGCATGATCTGGCTTTTTGGAACCCAGGGCCTATGCTGAGACATTTTGCTCAGGCTTGGTGTAGGGAGGAAGGGACTGGATCTGCCTCAAATGAATCTACCAGGCTGAGCTGAATCCCCAAGGGAGACCTTGCCTTGGAGGAGGTGGGAATGGGGGGTGAAGTCGGAGGGTGGGAGGAGGGAAGACAGGCAAACACATGGCTGATATATAAAATTAAATTAATTATAAAATAAAAATATATAAAAATAATAATAACTGATACACAAACTCAGTAGCATTGCTTTGTACCAACAGTGGGTTATATGAAATAGAATCCAAAAGGAAAATCCCATTTATAAAAAGTCTAAAAATAAAATGCCTTGGAATAAATTTCACTGAATAAATGAATGAGAATAAACCTTACAATGTAAGCTATAAAATATCAGTGAAATAAACTGAAGAGAAAAAGTGGAAAGATAGCTCATGTTTACGGATCAGAAAAATCAACACTATTAAACTGTCTACACTACCAAATGTGTTCTAAAAATTCAATACAATTTGTACAGGATCACAAAAAGGGAGGCCTGAATAGCCAAAGTTATTTTGAGTAAAAAGAAAAAAGTAAGAGGCATTATACTATGTGACATTAAAATATGCTACAAGGAAGTAATTTTCAAAACAGCGTAGTGTGGCACATACTTAGAATGTAGCGAAATGGAAGACTCGCATGGACTGGTGCATTCATAAATGCTGGAAGGTGCTCACTACCAGAGGAGAAAAGTAATCATTCATCTCACTTCACTGTGAACACTGCAAACTATGATGACCTACATATCAGATATGCCTCCTGGTGCAGCAGTGGCACAAATGTCAGGTGTAGTGGGTAGCCATCCCAGCATTGGCCTGGAAGTTCCAACCCCCATTGAGGCTTTGGTAATGGTCACGCCCACAAGGCAGGGCGGAGGAGGAAGCAGAAGACCAAGGATCGAGAGGAGGTCTCTCTCTTGGTTCCAGGACCCTGGACGCTGGAGGTAGGCCTAGCAGAGTTCTCCAGAGAACACCGCCGGACTGCGCTATACCTTTGCCAGACCCTGCAACCTACCCCTTCATTTGTAAGTTACCCCACAAAATAAACCTCCCTTTTAACTACCTGGAGTGGCCTTAATAATTTCACCAATATCTGGCACTCATGTGGGTCAAATTCCAAAGACCTAGGCGGCTCCCTCCCTCAGCCTCCTCCCCGGCTGGTGGGTACCTAAATCTGCCTGCAAAGTTCCATTTAACCAGAGGACGCCTACATGGTTCCATTCCCGAAAAAGGGAGCAGCTAGTCCGGTCTCAGTTACCTAGTTTAGCCGCTGTGAGTGAGGCGTTCCCACTCCTCCCTGTGTGCCAGCTCCCCGCCATCTTGGCTCCTGCCTTCAGCTGCTACCAGCCAAGGTCACCAGCAGGCCTTGCTTTGGAGCTATACCAACGCCTCCTGCTGGCTGAAAAGTGCTACTGCACCACCCAAAACCACGGAAAGGTAAGCTTCTTTCAAGTAAAAGTACTTAATAATTTTACACCTTAAAACTGACTAAAAAATTTTGAGTAATTCTTGTAATATGGCTGACAACATTACCTCACAAGAATTTAAAAACCTTTTTGCCTGTATGATGAATGACATTTTCCTGGAAATATACGACCTCCCTAAGACATATCTGGCCTGTACCATTTTGACATTCATTGTAATAATTCACACAGTGTTCAAACACTGGTTTAATAATAAGAACAAAGATGAGTCATTATTGGGACTGATACAGACTTTAAAAGATAGCAATGAAGGCTTACAGAAATAGATTCTGTCTATGGAATCTGCTGACCAGGACTTACATAAAAAGATTCTCTTTCTGGAATCTACTAACCAGGAATTACAGGTTTTAAAAGATAGCAATGAAGGCTTAAATAAAAAGATTCTCTCTCTGGAATCTGCTAACCAGGAATTACAGGTTTTAAAAGATAGCAATGAAGGCTTAAATAAAAAGATTCCCTCTCTGGAATCTGCTAACCAGGATTTACAGGTTTTAAGAGATAGCAATGAAGGCTTACAGAAAAAGATTCTTTCTCTGGAATCTGCTGGCCAGGACTTACATAAAAAGATTCTCTCTCTAGAATCTGCTAACCAGAATTTACAAAACAAGCTTGTACCCAAAATTGCTTTTATTGATAATAAATATGAGTATTTAATGGATAGAACACTAACTCTCCAGAGTGAAGTTGTAGCTACTCAGACAATATATAAGGAAGAAAAATTATCATTACTTGATAAGATAAGGTCCATGGAATCATGTGTTTCAGAAGAACATAAAAACTTCCATGATTCCATGAAAAATCTGGAATCCCTTACAAGAGAGGAGGTTTACTCCCTGGAACAGAACCTAGGTGCTCGTTTACAAGCCCTGGAGGAAACTCTCAATAAACATGACAAGGGACCTAATAAGCAGAAGGGCAAGACCATACAGGTTGTAACATCTCCAAATGGCTCTCATACAATGGCTTATCCTGTTATCATCCATGAGAAGCCAGCAGATGACACACACCCTGAGCCATATACAACATATACATTACAACCAATTTCAACAAGGGACTTTAAAAATATAAAGGAAGCTGTATGGGATACACTCCACATATGTAAAACAGATGTTAAATTCGTGGTCTACCTCACATAGAATCATTCCAGATGACTGGCATCAGTTAATTTCAGCTGTTCTAGAATATAGCCAGCAGTTACAGTGGAAAAGCTGGTTGAGAGAAGAGGCAAGAAATTTAGAACAACAAGGTAAAGTCAGAGGTTTTGAGATCTCCCAAGATCAAATATTTGGTGAGGGATATTTCACTGACAGGAATGTACAAGCCATTTATAATGAGCATACAATATCCCTATGCCATACAGCAGCTCTAAATGCTTGGGAAAAAATTCCAGAACCTGGAAAAGCAACTGAGGTATACACAAAGATATTTCAGGGACCACATGAACCCTTCACTGATTTTTTACAAAGGCTGAACACAGCTATAACAAAAGCTGTATCAGATAAAGAATTAAGAAAAGTATTAACTGAGTCCTTGGCATTCGACAATGCTAATGCAGAATGCAAAAGGAGATGTAGTGGATAGCCATCCCAGCATTGGCCTGGAAGTTCCAACCTCCATTGAGGCTTCGGTAATGGTCACGCCCACAAGGCAGGGCAGAGGAAGAAGCAGAAGACCAAGGATCGGGAAGAGGTCTCTCTCTTGGTTCCCGGACTCTGGATGCTGGAGGTAGACCAAGCAGAGTTCTCCAGAGAAAACCGCTGGACTGCGCTATACCTTTGCCAGACCCTGCAACCTACCCCTTCATTTGTAAGTTACCCCACAAAATAAACCTCCCTTTTAACTACCTGGAGTGGCCTTAATAATTTCACCAATATCTGGTGCTCATGTGGGGCAAATTCCAAAGGCCTAGGCGGCTCCCTCCCTCAGCCTCCTCCCTGGCTGTTGGGTACCTAAACCTGCCTGCAAAGTTCCATTTAACCAGGGGATGCCATATTCTCTAGGTCCATGAAGTGTTTGAAGATTACCTGTCCATCTGACCTATGTGTTTATAAATCTGGATAACCTAACTAACATAATTATAGAAATGACAAGCATAGGTGACAATAACTATGTAAGTCTTATCTACCTAAACAACCTAAGGACTAAGCCTCCTATAAATAAGGCAAACAGTCTGTAAGCAAATGTACAGTAAAAGGACAATGACTTTAAATTGTGACAATACACAAAATATCTTTAACGAATGTTAGGTGTAGTGGATAGCCATCCCAGCATTGGCCTGGAAGTTCCAACCCCCATTGAGGCTTCAGTAATGGTCACGCCCACAAGGCAGGGTAGAGGAGGAAGCAGAAGACCAAGGATCGAGAGGAGGTCTCTCTCTTGGTTCCAGGACCCTGGACGCTGGAGGTAGACCGAGCAGAGTTCTCCAGAGAACACCGCCGGACTGCGCTATACCTTTTCCAGACCCTGCAACCTACCCCTTCATTTATAAGTTACCCCACAAAACAAACCTCCCTTTTAACTACGTGGAGTGGCCTTAATAATTTCACCAATAGTTAGGATATCAACCAACTGCTTTCCTATTGGACTTCAGTCCTGCTCTACAAGATGGATCCCGTACTGACAGTTGATGAGTCCAAGAACATGAAACTAGAGGTCATTTTCCTAGGGGAAAATATACTACCATTATTTTGCTAAATGAGCATACCAATAAAGTTACTCCTAATGACATTGCTATACCCACAGGTCAGAACACCCCTCAAACCTGGTTAGAGAAACTTCTTCTTGCAGTAGATGATGATTAGCACTTAGATTCAAAAGAGAATGTGCAGAGAGTGAGAGATACCCAGTCCTACATGGGATGTCTAGCCATATTCCTCCCACCAAGGCTCAGGAATCTATGCAAAAAAAAAAAAAAAAGTGGGGGAGATCATAAGAGACAAAAGTGGTGAATGACTTCAAGGAAAGTACATTTTCCTTAAAGCACAACAAGGCAGATGCACATTGGAACTCTCAGAGACTAAGACAATATGCTGGGACTTGTACTACCCCAAGCCAGACAAAAATCCCAGCACAGAGGATAAAAATAAGATACAAATTTCTACCCTTGGACAGGAAGCTATTTGAAATTGATGGTTTATGGGAGAGGGAATCAATTTTCTCAATGGAGAGACACTGGGTATATCAACCACACTCCAGGACAGGTCCCTCAATCAGGAGAAGCTGTTTAAGACAAATTGGACTCCATGTTTTATTGTGTTGATTTTAAGACAGGGAAAGAATAAGAAGTTAGATGAATAGGGAGGTTGGGAAGACCTGGAAGAAGTTGAGGGATGGGAAAGAACATGATAAAAATGTATTAAGGAACAATAAAAACATTTAAAAAACCAGTATATTTATGCACAATGCCAGATATGCAGCACTGCTAGAGGGGAAAGAACCAAGAGGTAGAGTCAGCCAACAGCAGCCAACTCATTTTCTACATCAATACTGTGAGTATATATTTCAAAGCAACAGTTTTTTTAAAAAATAGTTTTGGAGAACTTAGATATTAAGATGCCCAATAATAAAGTTACAAATTCCAAATGGATTAAAAAAATTAAATGTAAGAATAGGAGAGACATAGATAAGCAGCTAAGATCATTGAGTACTCTTCCAGGGAACCTGGATTTAATTCCTACCAACATCATGCCAGCCTACAATTTTCCATAACTCTAGTTCCAGAGGTTTCCAATGCCCTCTTCTTGATACCAGGGCATCATGCACACTAAAGATACATGAACATATATGCAGACAAACACCCATACTCATAATATAAAATTAAAACATGTAACAATAATTGTAACTGTTAAAGCACTATTGATAGGACAAAATGTCTGGAAAACAGCTGAAAATACTGGAATGAATCAGACTTTTTTGGATAAGATCTCAAAAGCATAGAAGGCAAAAATGAAAGCTACACATTTGGTATTAAATCCAACTAAAAAGTTCTGTTCAGCAAAATAAAAACTCAGCATGTAAAGAATAATAAAGAGTGGAAAAACTTGAGAGTTTACAAACCTGGCTAACTGTGTGTGAATTTTGACATTGCATTGCCCAGTAGAATGTCTGTAGATAGTAACAGCGTAGTTCACTTTGAACTTCAGACTAGAGTTACTTAACCTTTAAAGCAATAAGTAAGAAGACAAATGCTGACAATGATTTGAGATTCATTTTAGTCAGACTATTTAGATAGGAGAGCCACTGGGCTGCAGTGGGACCTCAAACATCTACTCTTTTCTCTCCATATAGGGAAGGTAAGGAACCTGAGAAACAAAGAATCCAAGAAGTTGAAACTTCAGAATTAACTAAGAGGTCCCTATCAATGGATGAAGCTTGTGTGTTCCATCTTGGAACTGGAACACACACGTAAAATCTAAGTAAGATACCTCAGACTCTATGACTCCAAAGGAAATTGGTGGGAGAGCACTAAATCCATGGGCCACATGTCTGCTTTGTGAAAACCTAAGCATTCCAAGAATTTCTAACTACATTCTTGTCTACATGTACTTCATTACATGTTCATATTCATCAAGGCAAGAGAATAATATATATTTTATAATTATTTTTTCCAGTTTGATTTATAGATTTTAAATAGTTAGCTGTATAGTATACTAGTTAGTATTTTAATTGCTAGGGTGAGGACTTCCAAATGAAAGTCAGCATCAGACTTACCTCTGAATAAAGACCTGTTTCTCTAAACATAACTTTATATTTCATCTTCACTACAGACTGACTAGATCATAGTCTCTAAAAGCATAAATGAAACTAACTGCTTATACATAATACATCAAGAGAGCCACAATATGCATGCAAAAAGTAAACATGCCGCATACATACATTATCAGATAAAATACAGCAAAGAACATAAATGTATTATTCATGACAAGAAATTCAATGATTAATGTCTCCAAAACCACATTGTTTCTTACCCACGGACATGAAATGATTAATTTTTTTAAAATACACGGAGTGTGACTTTATAAGCTTTACTAAATAAATTTTAAATACTTCAACAAAATCCATGAAAAACAACAGACTATAAAATAAAACAGTTTTCTCAATTAAAAAATAATCATGTTTTTCTATCTGCTTATTACAAATGTTACAAATTCAAATGATATATAGAGAAAAGTGACATATGAATGTAACTCCGGGAAGCATGCTGAAAGAAAAGAAGTTTGTCATTTATGTCTTTGTCACAGTACGCTTCTCTCAAAATGCAAAGAAATTCAAATGGACTATGGTAGACTAATAACACAGGCAGTAGCTGTTTGTATTAATGCATAAAATGTATCAAGAGCCTAAATTGTTACTTTGTAAGCATGGCTGCATGAGATTTCACATCTACAAAAATTTGCTTTAATTCAAACGACTGAGAAACACAATGTTGATGAAAATTAAACATTCTTTTTAGTTTGTATCCAAAGTACTAGGCCCAAAAGGCTCACTAAAGTAACACGAGAATAATAATTTAAAATAGAATACTTGGTGAGTTAGAGAAGCCATTAAAATTTTGTTGGGCTTGAATTTTATAGTAATGAAAAGTAATTTTGCTTCAAACAACATAATTCAGCATATTCCACATATTTTTATTATTTCTAAAAGAATCAAATAACCAAAGTTAATAAAAATCCTCTTTCCCTAATATGAAGAATTATTTTTGAGCAATGTCCATCTCTGAACATACTTCTGTACCTTGTAAAGAGGGCAGAATACAACGTTCCAGTTGGTTAAGCCTGAGTCATGTACACATGCTAGGGCTGCAGGAGGTCAATAGCCTCCATCTGAATCGTAAGAAGTGTTTCTCATTAAGATATTGTTGCCATAAAATTAAGAAAAGGTCTAGGAAGCAAGAGAGTTCATGATATAAATTCCACAGATGTACAAACCATGTGTTTTTAAATTGCCCCATTATGGTAATCTATTGAACTATCATATAATCATTTGAAACCACTGAAATTTTAAAAATAATTTGTGCAAAACCTATAGACCTATATTGTTAACTTTTATGATGATCATTTAACTAGAATGAACAAAATTTACATAAACTGACATTAATTGTCTTAAATTTCTAAAATTGGTGCATTGATACTAATTAATGAAAATCACAATGAGTTTTCTCTGAATGATTTCTTCTTATATTTTTATTTTATAAGATGCTTGTTAATACAAAAACAGAATATTGATAATGTAGAATTTGCTAGTATAGCCATACTTTTCAAGAAAAGCACACAAATACTCAAGGTATACTTCCAATAAGAGAATTATGACCAATACTCAACAATGATTTTGCAAAGCCTACATTAATGGCAAAACATATTCTTTGTATAATTTAAACATTTCTCTGTGACATATTTTGTTATCTGTATAAATAACATAAGAAATCAAATTAAAAACTATGAGGAATAAAATAACAATAAAAAATAAAATAATATCCAATTGAAACCAGAATGAAAGAATGTAGGGGATATGAAAAATCAGATTCCAATGTAAGAAGATGTAATTATAATAAGAAATAAAATAATATCCAAATAAAACCAGAGTGAAAGAATGTAGGATATATGGGAAAGGATTTGGTGAAGAATTTTCAAATTCCTTGAAATTTATCTAAGAGATTGAAAAGACAGTGTCTACTAGAGTCAAGTATGCTCTGCATTCTACTGACATGGTAACATTGGGAAGAATTTTAGCTGCAGAAAAATAGTTTACCTTAGATCATACCTTGAGGAACAACTAGAACACAGAAGCCTTGGAAGGAGAAGATTATGAACATTATTCCACGAATTTTTGCTTTGAATACATTTCTAACTTCCTTTTCTGATTCTGTAGATGATCCATTCTGACTTAAGGTGAACCTTATGTAGTCATTAAAAGTTAGCAGCATACACTACACACTGTCAAGTTAGGATGCATTACTTTACTAACACAGACACTATTACACAATCATTTACTAGACAATTCATCATCATTTCACTTTAACTCTGGATTAATTTTCCTTCCTGATGGGATGTTTTATAAAGAGCCAGTGTACTGTTTCAAGGATAACTACACAGATTTTCCTTTTCATCCATCACTCAAATGATAGAGAATATTTTACTCATATTGAAAAAGAACTAGCTGAAATCCCCAAATATAAAGTGTTGTTGATTTCATTTTTTCTTGGAATTTCTTTTCAGCAAGATTGTTTCATTATTGCTTAGAGAGTCTTTATTTGGCAAACACACAGGAAGTGCACAAGACAAATGCCATAAAGGGAAATCATCTAAAACTAATGATACATACTAAAATAAAAAGGGAAAATATTCTCATTTTACTAATTCTATTCCTGGGTGTCAACTGTGCTTGTGTAAGTAGTTTAGTGCTGTGGGATGTTCTGTTTGTCAAATGTGTTGCTCTGATTGGTTAAAATAAATAAAATACTTATTGGCCAGTAGCCAGGCAGGAAGGATAGGGTAGGCAGGACAAGGAGGAGGAGAATTGTGGGAAGCAGAAGGCTGGGAGAGAGACTGCCAGCCGCCACCATGACTAGGAAGATGTAAGTGGGCTGCAGGACTGCAGGGTTTTTTCAGGACCCGGAGAGAAACCCTTCAGCTACAAATGGCGCCCAACGTGTTGGCAAGAGTTTCCACCTAAAACCTGAGAAAAAAGATTCTAAGACGGAGCTAAAAACAGCTTCCTAGTTGTCTCTCTCAAGTTAGCGGCAGCCTGCCAGTTTGAGCTACTATGGAGGGTTCCTGGCATGTGTGCCTGACCTGCAGTGTGGCAGGAATGAGGCATTAGCAAGCAGCACATTACTCTGCGTGGTAGATTTAGCCTTTGCTAGTAAAAAAAAAAAAAAAAAAAAAAAAAAAAAAAAAAAAAAAAAAAAAAAAAAAAACTTTCTGGGCTATAGGCTATGCACTGCTTTGATAGAACTGCTTCTGATAGTTGATGGTACACATGGCTCTAGTCCCAGAGCTGGTGGTAAACTGTACCACCACCATGTTGGGAAGCTGAGGTGGGCAGAGCCAGCAGCCACAGTGGCGTTTCAGTCTTACAAAATGGATATTACACAGAGAATCTGGTTTATGTTGTCTTTGGGATTTTTAACTACAGAAAAAGATTTGATTGTAAAAGCTGCTGAGTTAAAGAAATATGTAAACTTTAAAGGTAACTTGACTTCAAAATTTGGATATAAGGATATGTTGCTTTGGAAAAGAGTCTCTGCTTTTGTTTCCACAGAAAGCCAGAGGCTGTGGATTTGTTCCAGATTAAGATACATCAGGTTTGACCAGCCAAGACCACCTGAAAGGTCTCCAATGACACAATGGCACAGAAGATCCAACATCCAGAATGGTTTCAAGGCAACTGGTTCAGAGGTTCACCCTCACAGACTACTCCAAAATCCAAAAATTTTCTTTGTGTCCCCATAAGATACAGCGCCCCCCTCCAGCAGGAAGTAGTAAGAGAAACTACACCCACATTCCCAAAATTATCAAGCTGGCTTTGGAGATGGAATTGGCTCACTCCTTCTCTAAACCCAGACATATTGCTAAAAGAAAAGGTTAAGAGATTTTTGTGTCCCAAATCAGAAGAGCCCTCTGGTGTGGGACAGAGAAAAACCAACATTTTTATTTAAAACAGGTTGATTATAAATGTGATCTCTTTCTAAAGAAAAAAAGGGGATATGATATAGATATAATAGGACGAAAGGATAGATTAATGAACTTACTTCAAAGAGCAACAACTCATTTAAAATGTTTTACATTGGTATAGATTTTAGTCTATTGATACAAACTTAAAGTTAATTTTGTTATACTGTGTGTATATTTCTACTCTTGTTTAAGGTATTATGTTTGTATAGCTCATTTTAAATTGTAATAGATAATTTAAAATAGATTAATTTAGTCATCTATGATAATCATACTCATAGCCATGTTAGTTTAAGTCTTCTAGGTCTAAACAGAGATACTTCAGATAGATAGGTAATCTTCAAATACTTCAAAGACCTACAGAATATGGCATTTAAAATACTTTTAAAATTTAGACTTTCTGGACAGTGAGACATGCCTGCTCCTGGCAGCACCAATTTACTTCAGAGAGGAAGATGGGCATTGAAGACACTTCATATGGAATTTATCTTCACCTTGGCAAAAATAGCCATTTGGGCAAAAAACTGTTCTTGCCTGGACTGCTTGATCGACTGGATGTGCAGGACCCATAGAAAGGTGACCACTAAACTTTGCTTGACAAAATGGTCCTTCAGGTTCCTGCTTTACAGAGGAAACTGCCAGACATTCTACAGGACACTGAGAGAAGTGACTGAGAGACTCTAGCCCTGTGGGCTGAAGACAAATGCCCCAACTTTACAAAGGAACATTAGGTGACTGTCCAGGCTGCCAGCTGTCTCTGTCTACCTTATAAGACTCCCAAAACTGCATCCTTCTCCCAGTTCTCAGGTAATAATATATCCTTCTGAGGTCTTTGATGTGGTTGAAGACTAGATAGTATAATTTCCTCAGTTATGATAAAAGATAATTTAGATATAAAACCTTAGACTCACAAATATAAGACAGATAGGATATCTTCTTTAATATTGTAATTAATTCTTGCTTGATAATTGTTTTGTTATCTAAAATTTTACTATATAAAAGTTAAAACCTTACTTTTTGAAAAAAAGAGAAGGGGAAGTGCTGTGGGATGTTCTGTTTGTCAAATGTGTTGCTCTGATTGGTTAAAATAAATAAAGTGCTGATTGGCCAGTAGCCAAGCAGGAAGGATAGGGTAGGTGGGACAAGGAAGAGGAGAATTGTGGGAAGCAGAAGGCTGGGAGAGAGACTGCCAGCCACCACCATGACTAGGAAGATGTAAGTGGACTGCAGGACTGCAGGGGTTTTTCGGGCCCTGGAGAGAAACCCTTCAGCTACAGTTTAGATATGTATTATCTAGACTCATAAATCAAGCAAATGTACAAGAAGCAGAAAAGAGCATTAACTACACAGCCTGGTAGCAGTTATGTAAGCATATTACTTGCAGGTATCTAGAGAACTGTTTAAAGAGAATTGTTTAGTGGTTATCTGCAGGATTGAGAAGATGGGCAAAAACTCGACCATAAAAGTATCCTTGAAGGGAAGGAAGCTAGAAAGTACATTTATTGAGGACCACACAAGCCAAACACAATAAAACTAAACCATCTCGTGTTGTACTCAGATTCATTTTTGTGTTGCAGATATTTTGCATGTGTTTGTATATGTATGACTTACTTGTATTAGGGATGATAGAAGGCTTGCCAAAGTGGAGAAAATGAGTTCTCCTTTGTTTCACTACTTTGCCAAGTGTCTTCATCAGTGTTCTATTGCTATGAAGAGACACCATGACCACAGCAACTTTTACCAAAGTAAGCATGTAATTGGGACTTGCTTGCAGTTTCAGAGAGTCTGTTATTGTAGTGACAGGGAGTACAGTGGCTGGAAAAGCAACTGAGAGTTCTACATCATGGACAGCATGAAGGGAAAGCTACTGGGTGGCCTTTTGAAGTCTCAGAGCTACTCTCAGTGACATATTTCCTCCAAGAACACACCTAGTCCAACAAGGCCACACCTGTGAATCCCTCCCAAGTTACGGCACTCCCTGGTACCTAAGCATTCACACATAGGACCCTATGGGGCCTTCTTATTCTAGCTATCACATCAAGGAATGTACAACTGTACCACTCAAAATGTAACTTAAATGATAAATTTTTATGAGAAAACATTGAGGAAATAGACATTTTTCACATATTGTTACTTTCTCCCTATAAAATTTATCCTTAATAACATTGAAACGATTAAACTAAGAATCATTTTTCTTAGTTTATTCCCTCCTCAGTTTGCTCTTAACTGTGAAACTCTGGCTTTATACAATGCTTTTGCTTGATTTTCAGATCGCTCAGGTGTAGAACTATTACATTAAGCATCTATTACATTACATATCCCTCAGGGATGCAGCCAATATGTCCTTGCTGATGCTCCCACGTGACCCTGTGCAGGTGTGAGTATAGATTTAAGTTGTCTTTTGTCTTTCCCTTGGCAACGTAATTCTATCCTCCATTGCTTTACATTAATGCAGGTTGCAGATTATTTATTTTTGTTGCTGCTTGTAGCACCACTGTGGGAAAGAATTGTGTATCAAACCATCTTTTCGTCTTCTTCTATCTGTATCTCACTTTGTAGGCATTTCTGTGCTGTCATTTGGTACCACCTCTACTTTACTGTTACTGCGTGTGACTGTAGCAATAGCCTTTTAAAGGGAAATTAGAGTAATGAATGTCTATATCTAGAAACAGCGTCTCAGGTACTAGGAGTGAAAGTGGGTCCACAGTTATGGTAAGTGAAATGGACCAAGTACATTTCTAAATATAAATGAAACAACATATGTTTGGGCTATTTAAAAAAAAAAAAGAATAACAAAGTTACTTAGTTGTGGATCTCTGCATTTGCTTCCATCAGCTACTGGAAGGAGGCTCTATGATGACAGTTAGGATATTCACCAATCTGATTCCAGGTAGGCCAGTTCAGGCATTCTCACCACTATGGCTAGTAGTCTAATCCTGGGTCATCTTTGTGGATTCCTGGAAATTTCCCTAGCACCAGGCTTCTCCCTTACCCCAAGCAGAGCTCCAGGAGTCCAGTAGAAGAGAGGGAAGAGAGATTACATGAGGGGGGGCAAGATCATGATGGGGATATCTACAGAGACAACTGAACTAAGCTCATAGGAACTCATGAACTTCAGACGGACAGCTGTGGACCCTCTGCATATGGGAGACAGTTGTGTAGCTGGGTCTGTTTGAGGGTCCCCTGGCAATGTGATCAGGATCTATCCCAGGTGCATGAGCTGGTTTTCTGGATCCCATTAAGTTTGGTCAGACACCTTGCTCACTCTTGAGGCAGCAGAGAGGGGCTGGGACCTACCTCAACTGAATGTACTAGGCTTTGCTGTCCTCGCATGGGAGAACTTACCCTTTTGGAGGAAGGGATGAGGTATGGGTCAGGCAGAGGGGGCCAGTTAGGCAGGGGAGAGGGAGTGGGGGAGGTATTAGAGGGGATCTGTGGTTGGTATGCAAAATGAATTTTTAAAATTTAAATAAAAAAAGAATAACCAAGTTAGAGAAATCTTCAGCAAGTTTAAGTGAAAACCTGGTGAGACCATTTGCTGAGAAGTGCCATTTCAGTGCAGCCAGCCTGGGGAAGCCATTCAACCTGGAGGCCGAAGGAGCCAGAAATTGGCAGGATGGATATATGCTGCACCTACAAATGGAAGAAAAGTGCTGTGGTCATTGTTCCTGCGCACAGACTGAATCAAATGCTAGCTAGCCCCTGCCAACATTTGTGAATATTAAAAGGAACTGGTTCTGACTCATAAAGTCTACAAACTGCTAAATTGCTGTTCTGAAAAACTGGCAAAGGATGGAAGATTTCATTTAAGATGCTGTTGAAAGTACATCACTTATATGCCATTTCAAGGGGCAAAGAAACTATTTGAAGATATACACTAGTAAACCAGAACATGACTAAAATAACCCATAAATGACAAATCTGCTATTGACCATTTATATATTCAATATTAAGTGTATTATATAGCAAGTACTGTACTGATTTGGAGAAATCTAAGTACAGAATATAAATTATAGAGATGCAAGAAAGTGGAAGATTTCTAAGTCTTCAAAGAAGTCGATAGTGATTTAAACTTGAACACAGTAAATCAGAATCTAGGAAGTTTTTAAATTCTTAAAATCAATCTCTAGTAATTTGATGGTATCATAGATTACAAAAGGGAAAATATCAAAGAAACTTGAGCCACAAAAGAAAACAAAGCACAGAGATAAGGGGTATAAAAAGCAGGTGTAGTATCAGTAAGAGACTAATTTGAATTTAAGGTAAAAGCTTCAAAGGAGCAAAGAATGCTTCTTTTGTGGATAAAAGGATGCTGTTCAAAGGCTGTAACTGTCATCAACTCGTAAGAATCAAATAAAGTATAAAACACGAAATAAAAGAGGGTGGAAATAAAACTTGACATTAGCAGAAATATAATAACACAGGAAGAGCTCAATGAACAGACTCTGTCTATTAATTGACAATGTCTATTCCTCTTGAAAATATACTGACGGACTCAAAGTCATTTAAGCAGTAACCATTAATGGATGTCTCTTTCACACCTATGGAGTTGTACACTTACCAGCATGTTATTTTTTCATAACTTATTCCAATATTATATTTGTGATCCATCTATTATACTTGAGATCTATATGTTAGATAACTTATCACATCCTAAAAATATGTACATGCAAAAAGTTGATTCTTAATTAAAACTAAAGCAAACACTTTTTAAAGCCTCAATGTAACTCATTAAAAAGAAATGTCTGAGCTTTTTAGCCTCAGACCTGGCCATTCACTTCTCTTTTTTAATAAAAGCTTCCCATTTCTATCACAAGAAAAGAATCATTATGAATTACATGTAGTTAAGACAAATGTGGAGTATCAGGAGATGAAACATTAACTCTTAGAATTTAATTTTGTTAATCCACACTCAGATAACTTTGCGTGTCATTGAATTTTTACTCCACTTTATAAATCTATAATCAAATAAAACAATCTTTTCATAAAGCAAGTGCTATAAGTCCGACAAAGGTAGAATTCTGGTTCTGGATGCCATACTGAAGAAGGCTTTGCTCCTGCATCAAGGATAACCACATAAATAAACACTCATATAGTTTAAGCCAAAATAAAGTTTTCACCACCTCTACATTATTCTATTCATCCTTTGCCTTAACAAATATTATTAATTGGTTAATTCAGTGCAGTTTTAACATGTTAGAAAAAAGGACTTCTAATGGTGGGAAGTTTTTAACACTCAGTGTTGACAAGTTGATTGCTCAAAGATAAATGGTGTGGAGATCATAACTAATAGTAAATAGTATATTTAATACTACTTGTTTCAGAGCTGAATACCTAAAGCTATTCCATACAAAGAGATAATATCATGCTCTAAATGACTCTGAACCATTTATAAAGCTGGACACATGTTAAAAATTGTTATAAAAACTTACTTGCATTAGTAAATAATATCAACTGTGGTATGAAAATCATAAATTTGATGTACAGCTTCTCTATTTGAGGCACAAGGGCTTGGAATGACTGATGTGGGATGGCCTTGTCGGCCAAATGAGGATTTAGGCTTGAATTTTAGAGCACATGACAATCTGGCAGATTCGCAGGTAATAGGAGAAAAGAGTCAGGAAGGTAAATAATAGCACTAGTTGGGAGGCTGTTGTGCAAATAAGAACTGATATGAACCCTGAACCCGTATTGGGGAGGAGTCTATTTGAAATTCCTGGCTTTGATAGGCAGTTATTAGTCATGGTAGGCCATGACATTCTCTAGAATCTAGATGTTGTTGAAAGAGAAAAGGTGTGTTCAAGAATAAAATTTATATTAAAGTAACAAAGAAAAAGGTAGTGTTAATTTTTAAGGTAGAATGACTGAAGGGTGTGAGCAGACTATTTCATTGAGACCATTGGTCAGCTCTGTTCCAGCAGCAACTCCCAAATAACCACATGGAGACTTCTTATTAATTATGAAAGACCAGACAATTGCTTAGGTTTTTTTTTTTAAAATAGATCTTATAACTTAAATTAACTGACTTCTATTAACCTATGTGCTGCCTCCAGGCTCATTTACCTCATGTATGTATTTTCCATCCTGCTAACTCTGCATCTCATGGAGTCTCGTTGTGACTCCTCCAACTCCATCCTTCTTCCCAACATCCTCCTAGTCTGGGTCTCCTACTCAAACTCTTCCTGACTAACTACAGGCCATTCAGCCCTTTGTTAACCAATGTAAGTAATACGTATTTACAGTATATAAAAATATTGTTCCATAGCAGAAGAGATTCAGGTTGAGACATAATTCTAAACTTTCTGTAAAACATATAAATCATGAACTGGTATTTTGATGTATGATTATGGAGAAAAGTAAAAGTTCCTAGTTCAAGATATACAGTTGAAGGCTGTTAGTTAAATGGTATTTAAAGCATGAGGTAAGATAATATTACTAAGTGATTGTGGATGGATATCAATCATATTGGCTCTAGGGTTTAAAAAGTTTGGGGAGATTAAGAGGAAACAGAAAATTATTTAAAAACAACAGCTATAAAGAGAACAAAGTCATCACGCTTTGGGTACAATAATAATCTTGATGAAAATAGTTACTATATCAAAGTCTATATTTATCCCTACTGGATAAGGTGTGAGTAAAAACAGCTACCAGATTAACCAACGTGGACATTATTTGGCAGCCATTCTCTTCCTGCAGACACTCCAAAGTATGCTGGATATAAAACCTAATCATAGTGGGGTTTGTCCTGAAAGAAAAAAGAATGGGAGTTCCTACACTCAGTCAAATGCTTCTGAATAGTATTGCTATAAAAGAAAATGGAGAAAAACAAGAAAAGGGTAGATATAGTTTGGCAGATTTAGTTTTTGAAGGAAAAATTATTCATGCTAATGCAAATGTTTAATGGAGAAGAACTAATAGAATTTCAATAGTGAAGAGAAAGGAACAGAGAATAAGACTTGTGTACAAATAGGGGGGTTTCCTTTCCAAAGAGTTTAGAGAATTCATCCATAAAGAAATGAATACATGATGTGGATATTTATGTGTTCTTGGTTACTCAGGCAGGTAGAGAGCTAATGCCAAATACATAGGTGAATTCTTTTATGACTTCTTTAATCTTAACATCAGCAACAGGGAATGAAAATAAAATAGGAGGTGATAGAAATTTTTGATCACAGGAAAGAGGTCTGAAAATTTATCTAAAGATTGAATGCAGTAGGTAAGTGTAATATGGGCCACACTTTAGATGAGCCATCACAATTTCAAAGTTTGCCCAGTCATCATTTTTCCAGACATGTTCATCTTAGTATGCATAGACACAGGGTACACAGACATGTAGATTTAATTAAGTTGTGATTGGATTTCTAGACAATTTAATAAAATGAAAGAGAGAAAACTAAATTGTAGTTTTGTTGTAAAGGAGTGAGTATAAGAAGAGCATGGAATTTTCACTGAATAGTAACAATGTCATCATGTGCTGACAAAGGAGAAGGAAAGGGTAGATGGTTGAATCTCAGGTCATTGTGTGTCAAAGGATCTCTGGAGTTGAAGTGTTGGCAGAAGTCATCTGGAAGGACAGGAAGCACTATCTGGAGAATGGGAAGCTAGGAAGAAAAATTATAGAAAGAATACAGTTAACTCTCAATAACAAAGTCTAGGTTACAAATGAGTTAGTAGAAGAAATTGGATCTATATAATTGAGGATAAAAGATCAATAGAGAGTACTGGGTAGATAGCCCAGAGTTAAGAGCACTGGATGCTCTTCAGAGGACCCAGGTTTAAGTCCCCGCACCCATGTGGAAGCTCACAACAATCTGTAACTCTAATTCCAAGTTGTCTATCTGATGCCCTCTTTTGGCCTCCTCAGGTACAAGGTACACACAGGGTCCACAGACATACATGCAAACGAAGCACCCATATACATAAAATCAATGAATTAAATAATTAATTAAATGTCAATGAAGTTAAGAGTTTGAGATATTGAATGGGATCCCTGGTAGGCCATGACGTTCTCTAGATGTGTGACACTAATAGTGCTTTGGAAATAATGATACAAGAGCTAGGTTTTCAGGAAATGAAGATAAATAAAACACAGGCAAAGGAAGACTACAATTCATAGTAGTGGGTGGAAGAGTGTGCAAATAGGACATTCCAAACTCAGGATTTCTTTCTTTCATGTAAAAGGGGAAAACAGACTTTCATCAAGAAGAAGCTAAAGAAAGTAGTACTAGCCCATTCTCAGTAGTCTGAGAAGTTTTTCCCCCAATTGGACTTTGACACTTGGGGAGAAGCCTTACAATCTAGTATTTCAGAGGGAAATCAGTGGTATAGAGGACTGGGAAGAGGGAAGCTATCACAGCAAAGTTCTCATACGCCCTATGGAGGGTTACTATGCAAGGTAATTAAGGGGGTGGTATAACTGAGGGTTACTGTCTAAGGCAGGCTTAAGAGCAAAAGGAAAACACAGACCTTAGTGACAGCCATTTTACTTGACAGAGCTAAGGGGTTGAGGCAAGAGTACCTAGGAAGTCTTGTCCAAGACAAGAGACTACATGTTCTTTGGCACCAACATACACCAGAAAGAGCTAATGAACCAGGCTATGACAGGATAATAACAATAATACATTGTGTCAGAACTCATTTGGGATCCAAGGAGCATCACAAGGACCCAGAAAGCCAAAAACCCTTCTCTGAAGCCAGGGAGACACTTAACTCTACTGAACACGCAGACTCCATCTCAAGAAGACAGATAGGAAGGGGTAGAGTTCCAGAAATTTAGCATGTTGCTAAGAGGAAATTCTTAGTCCAGGCCATGGTTTATGACAAAGATTTGATCATCTGTAAGAAAGAATAACCCATTTTACATGTTCTCAAATACAGTGACCCCGGAAATAAACACCTTGTGAGGTAAGCAGAAACAAAAGTGAAAAGGTCTATCTTTTCAGATAGTTATCCAATCTTCTATAGATGGATAGGTTAGCCTCAATGAGTGATAAAATCAGTACAAAATCATGGATTTTATAAAAACTGAGTTCTGACTGTACAATGTTTTGAAGAAAATGTAAGTCATAGGTATGAAACAGACTAAATCACTCACAGTAATGAAGACAGAACATGAAGTGGTCACAGGGACCACTTGGCACCACTTGAAATGGCAAGATTATAGTGGCAAGGTCCCTTCTTCTTTCTGGAACTTAGGTTCAGGATGAGCCAAGTGTCCAGGCTCTCACAGGTTTAACACAAAACTCAGCTTGAACCTTGCACAGGGACAGAGCAAGTGCATTGCCCCATATCCCAATGCATCCTACAAACCCCGGGTCCCACAGACTAATCCTTCCTAAACAGGTTGACAGAACGAACAGATAATCCTTTTTCACATGCAGGTATCTTACTATCCCTGAACATAAGCTTTAATGTGGCATGGAAAAAAAAAAGAGCCATACTTGTGTATGAAAAGAAGAAAATCAAGACTAAGAATAACCATTCAATCTTTCTGAGATGTTTATGGGATAAAGTGGAAAACTGATGCAATTTCAATCAACCCATCTTAGAATTAGTAAATATTTTATCATATTTTAAAGCAAGTTCTGACTTAGCCAGTCTTTTTTATCTTTTAATTTTTTATTTATTTTTAATTTATGTTACGTATGAGTGTTTGCATGTGTGAAGTACACCACATACATGCCTGGTATCCATAAAAATCAGAAAAGGGCATCAGATTCCCTGCTACTGGAGTTACAGATGGTTGTCAGTCACCATGCAAGTGCTAGTAACTGAACCGCCATCATCTGCAATAGCAGCAAACACTCTTGCCCACTGGGCCATCTCTCTGGCCCCTTTATTCCTTTTCTGTTTTCTTTGCTAATACAACTAATGACCCTAACTATTAACAGTATAGCTAATGTCTATTTGTGCTTAACACTTTATAGCACTTAGCTACAACATGTGCATATGCTATGTTCTGCAGTTCTTACTATGACCCGGTTGGGAAGGCATGAGTCTTCTAAGCCACATACTCAATGGACTTGAGTAGTGTGCAGAAAGACACACTCTGAAACTTCAACCCAAGAGTCTTCACTTCAGTGTTTGAATCACAAGTGATCATTGTCTGTGTGGTTATTACCTGCACAGACTCTAAGTTTACAAGCATGCAAACATCACCTCATTATGGCTGAAAACAAGTCTGAGAATTATGGAATAGGATTTTTTTCTCAGTTTTTCAGGGTAGACAATGAAGGTACAATGAAGAACTACACTCAAAGTTTATTTTTAGCTATAAAACAATGGGACATAAAGTTTGGAGAGAAAATATGTTGGTATGAGGACACTCATGTTTTATTAAGGATTTTTTGTGTATAATTTTACTGAACAAAAAGTAACAAATTTATGGAACTAGTAATTAAATCAACCTCCAAACATAGTCAAATTCTCATCTCATATAGTTATGGCACAGATTCTTTCTCTTCAAATGAGTAAGTCAGTATCTGAACACACATGTTATTTAGATAGTGTATGGGTGGTGGGTGTCTAACTGGCCATAAAATCTGTCTTCCAAGGGTGTTGTTGGTAAACTGGAATAGTCTGTTTAAAGACCATCCCCAGTTACCCAGAAAGGCGGCTTTTAGTATCAAGTAGCTCAGAGGCTCTAGAGAAAGAAGAAAGAAGATATGTTTCATGGGATGAATAATACAATTAATTGCTCAGATATAGCACAGTTTAAATTTTCCAGCCTAGTGGTCTGACCTAGTTTCTTCAAGGTAAGAGTATGGTAATCCTAAAGCAGAGAGAGATTACCTATAGGTAGAATTCCCACTTGGGAATATTGTTAGCCACATCCTTATCGGCTTCTTAGAAAGGGTTAATTTTTTTTTTTAAATAAGAGCAGCTGGGCGGTGGTGGCGCACACCTTTAATCCCAGCACCCAGGAGGCAGAGCCAGGCAGATCTCTGTGAGTTCGAGGCCAACCTGGGCTACCAAGTGAACTCCAGAAAAGGTGCAAAGCTACACAGAGAAACCCTGTCTCGAAAAAAAAAAAGAGCAAAGTGCTTTCTACTATTTTTCAATTCTATGTGAAAAGGAAAATCCATTTACTTATTCCTTTAAAAACACACTACCTGCTAAGTCAATGTTAACTAAGCTACAATCTGTAGAACCAAGGAGTTTAGGTATAGAGTAAGGGACAAGAAAAGTGAAATAGAATAGATAGTTATGGATGGATGGAGGTGAAGGGACTGGAATGGGAAGATCAAGTAGAGAAGGGAAGACAAGCAGAGGATGCAGAAGGGAATATGGGGAGAGACAGCTAAAATTAAGGGTCAGTTAGGGGATAGCCTCCTAAAATATGTACATATATGAAGAATATCTAGATGATGGGAGAAGACAAATAATGGGACAAATAATGAGAGAAGACACAGTCCTAACTGGACATCTCTTGTCATCAACAAGTGAAGCTTCCAGTCCTGGGATTTGGTTACACATCTGAGTTCTTGGCTAAAAGGAAACCCCCAAGCAACCCAGGCTGCTGCCAAGACTGTGGGTTGCTTTCCACAAACTGACAGCAGAAGAAAACACCTGTACAACTCATTGAACATGGGGAAGCTGATACGATGCCTACACAGAGCCTTCCCTCCTCTGTGATAATGTCCTTGGTATAGGAAAGTACTCCGCACAATTCTAAAGGAGAAATGAACACCAAGCCACCTACATACCCCTCAACCTATAATGCTGTCCTACCTATAAGACACACTAGCGCAGTGGTAGCACCAAGTCTGTGTGAATAATCAACCAATACTTGATTTGAGATAAAGCGTACTCTGTAAGATGGAACCCATACTCAACACTGCTTGAGTGACTAGCAACCTGAGGCTAGCTATCCCAGGGACCTTGGGTAAAACCAAATACTACTGTTCTACTAAAAGAATATAGCAATAAATATCCTAATACTATCCTAACATAAACCTCATAAACCGGTGGCTTGTTCAGCCATCATCAGAGAGGCTTCTTCCTGCAACAGATGGGAACAAACACAGACATACAGGCAGAGAACATGCAGATAGTGAGAGTCCTTCGAACATTCAGCCCTAAGTAGGGTGTCTCATCAGATCCTTCCTCTCAGGGCTCTGAGAACTCTGTGGAAGAGGAGGACAAAAGAGTCAGAAGGGATGGAGGACACCAGAAAAACAAATCAACAGGATCAGTGCATCTATGGTCTCACCAAGACTGAGGCAGCATGCACAGGGTCAACACGAGTCTGTATCAAATAGGGTCTTAGAGCTGAAAGGAGAGGTGGACATGTGCCCATCCCGAACCTAGAAGTCATCTCCAACTATAACCACTTGCAAATGAAATTTAGTTTTCTCCGAAGGGGTCTCAACAGGGAATCATGCTATTCTCAAGGGTAGGCTGCATGCCCAGCAGTAGATGGTCAACAGAAAATGAACTCAGCATCTTTGGAGGTTCCTTGTCACATAGTGCCAAGTCAGAGCTTTTAACTTTTTTATTTTATCTTATTTATATTTTCTCTCTCTTTTTACCCTACAGGTCCTTTGAGTACATATTATGGCACACAATTTAGAGTTTTTAATGGGTTTCCTAAGTGTGCAAATGAGTGTGTCTCTGCAACCATATCTGCTTCTTATGCCTTTTCTTGGGCTCTTTTCCTTTTGTTTTTTTCCTATTCCAATGTGTTAGTTTTTGTTTCGCTGTTTACTTATTTTATTTTATTACTATCCCTTAGAAGCCCCTTTGTTTCCCAATGAGAAACAGAAAGGGGTGCATCCATATGAGAGGGGGATTGGGAGAATTAGAAGGAGTTGAATTGGGAGGATGGGAACATGTAATCAGGATATATTATGTGAGAAAAAATATTTTCAATAAAAGAAAAACAAAAATTAAAATAACAAAAAACCCACTGCCTATCCTAAAAAGTATGTGTTGATGTGGAAGGCAGTTGTAATCTTCTATTTCTCATTTGATTCAGGTGGCCTACAGAGGCCTGCACCAGGATACTAGAGCAGGTACAGAGAGAAAGCATGGTAGAAGCTATATCATTGCAGGATGTAGCCCTCATTGCTGGTGCTTTCCAAATCCTTCTCTCTTCTCTATGATGTTGCATTGGTTCAAAGCAAAAATCAGAACTGTACAGATGAGCATGACTTTTACTGAAGAAATTTAGAATTCACTCTGTCTAATGTACACTGAATATGCAGAAGATGTGATACTGAATTCTCAAAATGCTTTGTTTCCTTCTTTTTAAACTTTAAATGATTATAAATGATTCATGTAGAATGGATTTTTGGATTTTTAAAACTTCTGTTCATCCTTCCCCTGTGACACCTGGTAGATTATAGGAAAGATAAAATGCTCATTTTTACTGATTTATTGTCAGAGTTGGAGGTTTTTGCCTTTATTCTCAATAAATATATGCAAAGTCTTCATTAAATGGGAGTAAGAACTTTTTTTGAAGCTGGTGACATGCAGCAGGGTGACAACAAGAGAGTAATTTTCCAAGTTTTTCATCTCAAAATTCAGTATTTGAAGTGATAAATGTGTTAATTAGCTTGATTCATTATTTCACATCTTAATACCACTTGTTGACCCATTAAATATGTCCAAGTTTGAAGAAACTCATGGCACAGGTGTTCTAGCGAATTGTCCCCATACCATACATAGGAAGCTAACGGAAACGGGGTCACTGCTGGAGTGCATGATTTTGTTTTGCAGTGGTAAAAATGTGGAATATTTCCAGACTGGGTTTATGCACTGAAAAACAATGAATGGATTTTTTGATGAATTATGTGATATGTGGATTATATATAGTACAGCTTTCATTTTCTAGAAAGCTATCAGAATAATTAGTATACTATGGTAGGTTAGAGGAAGCTACACAGGTCTTACTCTTACTAGATAAAGTCTATTTCCCTCACTCACGTGATTGAGAGAGCTTATCAATATTTTGACTATTACAGTGAGCATAAGGGATACTATACCAAGCCTTTTTCTGACAGTGTCTGTAAGAAAGCCAGCTGTTATTGTCTTCATCACTTGGTGATATCAGCAGCTGTCTAAGAACTCAATCACCATTAACCACTCTAGTCTATAGAAGACCAATTTAACCATGTACAGATGTTGTGGGATGTTCTGTACGTGTTGCTCTGATTGGTTAAAATAAACAAAGTGCTGATTGGCCAGTAGCTAGGCAGGAAGGATAGGGTAGGCGGGACAAGGAAAAGAGAATTCTGGGAAGTGAAGGCTGGGGCAGGGGAGACTGCCAGCCACTGCCATAACAAGATGCAAGGTGCTGGTAAGCCACGAGGCACGTGGCAAAGTATAGATTAATAGAAATGGGCTAAATATAAGAGTAAGAGCTAGACAATGGTAGGCCTGAGCTAATGGCCAAGCAGTTTAAATAACGTAAGTGTCCGTATGATTATTTTATACATGGGTTGTGGGACCATGGGGGCTTGGTGGCACCTGGAGAGAAGCTCTCCAACTACATACAGATTTTAAAAAAATAAATAAAAAGATAACCCCTCATATGCTCCATCTGTCAATCATTTAAGATTTTTCATCTGGAGTTTCAACATTATAAAATGGAGACAAGACACCCAGATTACTCCATATACAAACATACAACTTCATGAGACAATAATGTATTATTTCAAGTCAATATATTCAGGGTATATTTGTTAAACTTCAATAAACAGAACACACTGATAAATAAGCACATAGGTCCCCGTAGAAGAACAAGTGAATTTGGAACAGAGACAGTAGCAAGATCTCAGGAAGAATAGCAGTTATTCAGGAATAAGTAAAGGGAAAGCAAAGAAAGATCTAACAGATTCTAAAAGGCAAGAAACCCAGCAGTTACCAAGATGTATATATTCCTGAAAAAGATGGATGAGATTCAAAAGGCCAAACTACAGACAGGCACCGCTGCTGCGCAGCTTCCCAGGTTCTAGGGTATAGATAGGGGCAAGTGGATTGGGAAAGGTCTGAGGGTGGTGAGGCACGCTGGACTCTCTGTAGTATCAAAATACACAAAGCTCCAAATTGAAGAGAAATAGCTCAAAATAGAACGCCCCTCTAGCAGTGTTAAAAATCTCAGACATCAAAGAGAAAGGCAGTTTAGATCCTAGTGAAAGAGAACATGGGAGATGGGTCTCAGAAACCATCCAGTACAGAGACAGCCAAAACTCTCTTATTTTCTCAAAAATCACAGTGAGACCTACAAAGTGTGGAGTTGGTAAGCTAGACAACAATTTAACTTTCATCTCTGCTCATCAGGCAATGTCTCCTTAGGCACAGGAGACTTGGACTTTAAAATGAACAATTCTTCAGGGAAATTGATCTATAGTTTTCTGGGGGTTTTGTATTTTTCTGGTTTGGGATTTAGAATAGTATTAGCTTCATACAATTAACTGAGAACTATTCCTTCAAATACAAATGAAAAGTCTACAGTAAAAAATAAGCACATGTGATTCAGCAATATATGAACTATGGAATTATCAGATGCTGAAGGTCTTCTTAGCAATGGAAAAGAACCAACTATAGAAACCAACCCCCAGCTCTCATCAGGCCTAGAGGTGAGTGACTCTGTTCATACCCAGTGAGTCCTGCCCCTAGGACCCATCCCTGGGTCCCAGGCATTCCCCTGGGATATCCACCCAACTCGGCCCCATTTGCCAGCCAGGAGGTAGGGCTCCTGCAGGAAGGCACCTCACTCACCAAGCCCCCCCCAGCAGACCCTGCAATCTACACACCCTCCCCCCGTACCCATCCACCTGAGACCCCAGCCACTTCCAAGGCTTGGAAACCAACCCCCAGCTATCATCAGGCCTAGAGAGAGAGCTCTCATTGGACAAAGAGCTGTCATTGGACCAAGACTAACCTCAGGAGACAGGGAATCTGCTAGCCCTCATTAGACCAGGAGTGACTTTCTGAGAAATAGAATATGGTACCTCTCATTGGACAAAGAGAGGCTTCCTGAAACACAGAGTCTGTCAGCTCTGACTAGACCAAGAGCCCTGGTAAGACCAAGAGCAGATCAGTGAGTCACAGAATCAACTAGCTTGGGTTGCCCAAGAGCAGCTCCCTGAGACACAGAAGCTGCCTGCTCCAATTAGACCAAGAGGACTCAGATAGGACTCAGACCAGCCCTCTGAGACACAGACACAACAAGCACAGAGTGGACCAACAGCAACTTGCTCAGACACAGGCACCCCTTATACCCATTAGATGAGGAGATGGGCAGATGTCAAGGCAGAGTACATACAACAACATAAAGAGCAATACAGCATCACCAGAACCTATCCTTTCTCCAACAGCAAGACCTGAACATCACAAGGTAGAGGAAGAAGAAGAAAGTGACCTTAAGAATAGCATCGTGAAGATGCTAGAGGCCTTTCAATAAAAATAAAAAAGGAAATTGAGGGAAAAGTTGAACAAAAAAGTGGAGGAAATCAATAAAGAAATTCAGAAAAAGACAAACAAAAATTTGGAAGAAATCTATAAAGAGAGGAAAAGACAAATAAAAAATTGGAATAAATCAATAAATCCCTTAAAGAAAATAATGAAAAAGCAATTAAACAGGTGAGGGAAATAGCTCAAGACCTGAAAAGAGAAATAGAAGCAATGAAGAAGACACAAACAGAGGGAATGCTCAAAATAGAAAATCTGAGTAAATTAACAGGAAACACAGATGCAAGCATAACCAACAGAATACAAGAGATGGAAAAGAGAATCTCGGGTGTAGAGGATACAGTAGAGGAAATAGATTCATCAGTCAAAAATAAAAATACCAAAGGCAAAAAAGTCATAACACAAAATGTCCAAGAAATCTGGGACACCATAAAAATACCAAACCTATGAATAATAGGGATAAGGGAAGGAGAAGAATACCAACTCAAATGCACAGAAAATATATTTAACAAGATCATAGAAGAAAACTTTCCCAATGTAAGGTAGGAAGTGCCTATGAAGATATAAGAAGCCTATAGAACACCAAAAGACTAGACCACCCCAAAAAAGTCTCCTCACCACATAATTAAATAACAAAACCTACAGAATAAAGAAAGCATATTAAGAACAGTAAAGGAAAAAGGTCAAGTGACTTATAAAGGCAAACCCATCAAAATAACACTGATTTCTCAATGGAGACTTTGAAAGCCAGAAAGACCTGGACAGATGTAATGCAGACTCTAAGAGATCATGGATGCCAGCCTAGACTAATATACCCAGCAAAACTTTCAAGCATCATACATGAAGTGAACAAAACATTTCAAGACAAAACCAGATTTAAACAATACCTAACCACAAATCCAGCCCTACTGAAAGCACTAGAAGGAAAATTCCAACCTAAGGAAGTCAGATACACCCTCAAAAACACAGGCAATAGATAACTCCACAGAAGTAAACCCCAAAGAAGAGAAGTACACACATACTACCACCAAAAGATAACAGGAACTAACAATCACTGGTCATTAATATCCCTTAATATCAATGGAGTTAATCCACCTATTAAAAAGACACAGGCTAACAGAATGAATATGAAAGCAGGACCCATCTTTCTTCTGCATACAAGAAACACACCTCAAATTCAAAGGTAGGCACTATCTCAGAATAAAAGGCTAGGTAAAGTCTTTCCAATCGAATGGTCTTAAGAAGCAATCTGCTGTCTAAGTTCTTGAGTTCTTTATATGTTCTGGATATCAACCCTCTGTCAGATGTGGGGTTGGTGAAGATCTTCTCCTATACTATAGGCTGTCATTTTGTCTTGTTGACTATGTCCTTTGCCCTACAAAAGCTTCTTAGTTTCAATAGGTCCAATTTATTAATTGTTTCTCTCAGTGTCTGTGCTACTGGTGTTATATTTAGGAAGTGATCTTCAGTGCCATGCATTCAAGACTACTTCCTACTTTCTCTTCTATCAGGTTTAGAGTAACTGGATTTATGTTGAGGCCTTTGATCCACATGGACTTAAGTTTTGTGCACGGTGACAGATATGGACCTATCTGCAGTCTTCTCATATGTTCATAGGTGTGTAGATTAATGTCAAGGTTGGGGGGGGTAATGGAGGGCAAGGGTTGGGGGAAAGAGAGCTTAGGGGAGCAGGAGGTCACAGCTGGATCAGGAACAGAGTGGGAGAACAAGGAAAGAGATACCATGATAAATGAAGACCACATGAGAATAGGAAGAAGCAGAGTGCTAGAGAGGTCCCCAGAAATCCACAATGATACCTCCACAATAGACTACTGGCAATGGTCAACAGAGTGCCTGAGCTGACCTACTCTGGTGATGAGATGGCCAAACACCCTAAACTGCTGTGATAGAACTCTCATCCAGTGACTGATGGAAGCAGATGCAGAGATCCACGGCCAAGCTCCAGGAGTCCAAATGGTGAGAGAGAAGAGGAATTATATGAGCAAGAGATATTGAGACCATGTTTGGAAAAGCACAGGGACAAATAGCCAAACTAGTAGAAACACATGAACTGTGAACCAATAGCTGAGGAGCTCCCATGGAACTGGATCAGGCCCTCTGGATAAGTGAGACAGTCAATTAGCTTGAATTGTTTAAAAGACCCCCAGGCAATAGGACTGGGACCTGTCCTTGGTGCATGAGCTGACATTTTGGAACCTAGGGCCTATGCTGGGACCCTTTGCTCAGCCTTGGTGTAGGGAGGAGGGCTGGACCTACCTCAACTGAATCTACCAGGCTGGGTTGACTCCCCAGAGAGACCTTGCCTTGGAGGAGGTGGGTATGGGAGGTAGGTTGGGGGGGAAGACTGGAGGGTGAGAGGAGGGAGGACAGGGGAATCTGTGGCTGATATGTAAAGTTAAATTAATTATAAAATAAAAATATTTATAAAAAAAGATTTAAAAAAAGAAAAGAAAGAATCAACTATAGAAACATGCAACTGTCTGGTGACTCACTAGAGACCCTATTAACAAAATACATTCTCAAAATATTACATTATTGAAATATTTCATTTCTGCAGTATTTCTAAATGACAAACATAGAGTACAATTATTGATTTCTAGTAGGTAAGAAGATGGTGTGGGACAGGGAGGAAACACGGGTGTGACTGTAAAAGGACATCTGGGACATGCTTGTGAAGCAGGAAATATTCAAATTCAAAGTCTGGATCATGTTGTACTCTTTCTTTTACTAGATGCTCCCACTGGAAGGAACTGACTAAAGATTATACGATAGAACTGGAAAGAAGGCACAGCAGTTAAGAATATGTATTGTTCCTTGAATCAGAACACAATTCAGTTCAGGAACGTACATCAGGGGCTTGCAGTTGCCAGTAACTCCAGTTCTAGAGGATACCTCTGACCTCCTCAGGCCCGGGCACCCCCCCCCACGCCCCCACACACACAGGTACACTAAACAAATAATAGCAAAAATATTTTAAAAGAACACACAAAAATCACTAAAAATAGGCCGGGTGGTGGTGGTGGTGGCAGCGGCGGCGGTTTAATTCTATACTTCTATTTTTCTTTAATATTAGAATTATAGGTATTTTACTGTGAAACAGTTGTAAAAATTAAGTCACATGTGATGGTATTAATATAACTAAGAACCATAATTTTTAGTTATAACATAAAAAAAGCTAAATAGAAACTATAATCTTTCTATTGTCAATATTAGCATGACCTGACAGTTTATTTTCTTTTAATGGCGTGTAGTTCCTATCTCTACCCGCCAGCAGGAACCAGAAGCAAGTCTATCCCATGTCTCAAACCCTGATTCTCATCTTGGAAGAGTGGAGTTTCTTAGAGAAATGAGTGGCTCTAGGTTTGGGGCAAGAGATGAACATGACAATCCTGCTATCTTGCTGTACTTTAAAGCAAGAAGTCTAGACAACATTTCTCAAAACATATCAAAAGGCTGACAGGCTCTGTGAGTGGTCGGACAGACCAAACCTGGAGATGTTTGAATATCAGAAAGAACACTGATTGCAATTGAGCAAAACATGTCAAGCTGCTGATTAAAACAATCACCTTGAAATAATACTAGATCAACAATATAGGAGGCATATAGGCCTTTGTGTTACAGATACCCACCAGGGAAAACAGGAATGTTAAACACACAGGGTTGTATCTTCAAAAGCAGAGATATACAGCCTGTTTTATTCTCTAGAGCCTGGGAGCAAATGTGGTTAATAGTCCGATAACCTCTGTACTATCTGTATGGCCAGGCCACACTGGATCCATAGGCCCTTATTATGAGTGTTGTTTGCCTTGAGACAGCTTTCTCAAACAATCTATAGAACCTACCTATCTGTTTTTGTTTGTTTTTCGAGACAGGGTTTCTTTGTAGCTTTGCACCTTTTTCCTGGATCTCACTCTGTAGACCAGGCTGGCCTCGAACTCACAGAGATCCGCCTGGCTCTGCCTCCCGAGTGCTGGGATTAAAGGTGTGTGTCACCACCGCCTGGCTAGAACCTACCTATCTTAATGGAAGACATCACTTGTACTTTAAAGAGTTTCAATGTAATCATGTCTTAAGCTTTGTTTTGTACATGGGACCGAATTAATTATCACAAGAAAACTTTTTTTTCCAAATTGTGCTATGCTTAAATATGCCTAAAATAAATTACCCAGACTCTCAAAGTTTGAACCAACACTAGCTACTGTGTTGAATTGAATTTCTTTCTTGACTCCTTTGGATCAATACTCCATTGGATATGGTGTTTACAGAAACCCCACATACACCAAGCCATCACATTAAACCTTTACAAAGAGAAGAATAAGCTGTTTATCCTTTCTTTTATGAAGTATACTCAGAGGTAACTAAATAGTTAAAAGATTCTTCATACAAATAAAATCACTGCTAATATGTGCCCAAAAAGTGGAATGAGGAAAAAAAATCACTATTTTATAACTCCTGGAGAAAGGATGACTCAAGACAAAGGTCATAAAAATATTACACAAGAGGCTCTTGAAAAGATTTGAAAATGTCTAAATGAGGTTTAAACACCTTAAAGTTCACTGATAAACCTTATCAAAGAGAATAGTCAGACATTCCATTCCTACTTAAACAATGTGTTTGGAAGTATATACTAGAGTTTGTAGTTTCTCATTGGAAAAATTTAATCAACCTCTAAAGCAACTTTAATGAAACAAAAGAAGTTGAGCATTTTGAAAAATAGCATAAAATTCAAACCACCCATATTCCTAAATTATAGGAAATTTTATTTAAAATGACTTACCTTATAAAAATAATAATCAATGGTAAAGAAGATATGCCATTTAAAATTAAAAGTTTTGAGACAAACTTTTATGAGAGGACATTAATATACATAATTTAATAACTCAAAGAGCTTATGGAAACAACTGAAATCATTTAAAAATATAATGGATCTTTGATAATAGAAATAAATTTTATTCACTGTCATTGTGTTTAAAATAATGCCTTTTAGAAGAATATATACTAATACATTTATGAATCAAAATGTAATATCTGATATTTGTTTAAAATACTATATGAAAGGGCTGAGAAAATAAAATCACTTTGTAAATGTGGTAGCCTTGAAAGTATAAGGCCTGAGTCCATCCCCAGGACTCACGTAAAGCAGTTGGAGTTGGTGTATGGGCTTGTTATCTCAGTGATGGAGAGGAGGAGACAAGTAGATACTTTGTGTTTGTTGATCAGTTAGCCTAGCCTAATTGCTAGTCAGTTCCAGACCAGTGAGATACCATCTCAACATACATGCATCTAACAACAATTAACAAAAAAAGAGGCTAGAGATACAAAAGAACAAGAAGGGCTAAATGAAAGGGTTGGAGGAAGGAAAGGGAAAGTGATGTAATTACAGTATTATCTAAAATAAATAATCTTTTAAATGACAGACAATTTCTTGAGGAATAATACTTGAGGTTGTCCTCAGGCATCCATATGTACACACACACACACACACACACACACACACACACACACACACACAAACATGTATAAACAAAAATACACTATCAAAAACACAAGAATTAGAGTATGGAACTTCATTCACAGTGTATGGTAATTCCTTGCATTAGCACCTCTAGTTTTATACATATTTGAAACTTTCTATGGTAAAAGCCTTTTCACAGTTCATATAAGTCTGTACATTATTCATTCATTCATTTACTCAACAAATTAAGTGTCTACTATGCATAGAACAAAATATATAAAATTAAATTCTCTTTTCAAATAAACTCATAGTCTAATAGTGGGGAGAAAGAAAGTTTCACAAAGTCTTATATATGCTCCATTAAATGCTATGTTGGAAGCACATGCAATGGAAAAAGCTCGTGGGGATGTGAGTCAAAGACTCTAAACAGAGGGCAATAGTAAACCTGTCTTTAAGAATGTATAGAAGCTCATTCCACTAACACAGAAGCAAAGCATCCTGAGTGACAGTGTGGATCATGTCTATATAGCACTTCCTATGCTTCAGACACACTTACAATCACTTGCTATTATCCTCAAAATAAACATGTGAATTAAAAATTCTTCATAGTAAATATCCCCACTCACATGAAAATCAACTGAGCCATAGGATAGTTAAATAATATGGACAGTATTACATATTTTACACATATTACATATATTACTGACACCAAGTTTAGGTATCAAACTAAATCACCTAAACAGACTGTGTCACTAGTGATAGACCTGTGAGTACAGAGATAGAGTATATAATAACTAATGCTTACAACATCTAGTGTAAAGTAAAATAATACCAGGAGTGTATGACAGGAAACACAGGAAGATGGATGGATAGTATGCAGGCAAATTATGAAAAAATGCAACTAAGGGAATTTACACCATCTCTATAAGTACAAATTAGCCAAGGGTTTTAATTAATGACGTGACATGTATTGATTAATTCACTACACAAATAACCTGCACATGGTGAGCTAAACAGACAGGCAGAGAATCAATGTAGGAGGAGGAAATATTGGGTTTAGAAGAAAGTGTACTGGTCTAAGAAAGAGACTGTGCACATCAGAGGGACAGAGCTATTGACAGATATATTGATGAAAGACCACAGCTTCAAAGGAGATTGAGGAGGAAGAGCCTCCAGAGTGTGGAAATTGTCCTAAATGACCTAGTATTCACTTTCACCCAGAATTTCCTTCTGTCTTCTCTGGCCCTGCCCTAAGCACACCATGAATAAAAGAAAGGAAGTGGATGGTCTATAATGGAGAGAATGAGTTCTCATTTTCCCAAATGGCACTGTGAACATACTGATGGTCACTGAATGACCTTGAGTCACAAGAGAACAAAAATCTCAGAAACAGATGGGATTTACCCAAGAACTCTGTGAACTGTAATGGGCAAAAGTAAAACAAAAGACCAGTGTTGTCTTTTCTCCTTTGTTATTATTTTATTTTTTGATAGTTACCATTTATTTTATTACTGGGAATTTTACACACACATGTGTTTTGGTCAAATCCACATCCCATTCTGTCTCCTACATTCCCTCCTTTACGGCCATCACGACTTTTCCCTCCCAACTTTATGTGCTGGGTTTTTTTGCTTGTTTGTTTTTTAAACTACTGGATCTCTTAGTGCTGTCTATATATGTATTAATTTAGAGCCATATTATGGGGCATAAGTAACTTCTTGTGGCTTCATTTCTGAAGAAAACTGACTCTTCTTCCCCAGGCAGTCATCAACTACCATATCTCCACGGCTAGGGGTAGGGTTTCATGAGCCCACCTCCCCTCCGTGTTGGCTTGATCCTGCACAGTTTCTGTGCATGCTATCCCTTCCACTCTGAGCTCATATATATCTGGCAACCAACGTTTATTGTAGTCATCATCCACCACCTGTGGTTCTCAACAATCTTTCTGGCCCCTCTTTCACAATGATCCCTGAGCCTTGGGATGAGGGAATATGGTATAATGTACCATTACAGCTGGTCACTCCACAGTCTCAGCGTGTCTCTGTATTAACGACCAACTACTGCAAAAAAATAAAGAGTAGAAATAAAAACAAAACTCTCTGATAAGAAATATAGTGATATTTTATTTGTATTGAAATGTGATTTTATTTGTATGTCAATAAAGTTGCCTTGAGGTCAGAGCAAGCCAGTGCAGAAGCCGAGCAGTAGTGGGGCACACCTTTAATCCCAGCACTTGGGAGGCAGAGCTAGGTGGATCTCTGTGTGTTCAAGGACACAGCCAGCATGGCAGACACACGCCTTTAATCTCAATACCAACCATAGACGACCTGGAGGTCTGTACAAACAGGCAGTGACGAGGAGATCATGTGGCTGGTTTACAACCAATGAGAAAACAGAACAGAAAGTCTTTAAATAGACAGGACGCACAGAAGTAGGTCTCTGGCGGAGAGGAAGAACAGCAGAAGCAGTGAAGGGTAAGGTTTTCCGCTTTTGCTCTGACCTTGTGGTTTTTAACTCTGCAATCGGTTCTGTGTTTCTTATTTAACAAGCTGGTTACATCTACAAAGAAACACACAAACTGAGGCATCTATCAAGGAAAGGTGAGATGGATCCAAGTCCAAAAGGAGCCACATGTACTAAGGTGTCAAAAACTGAAGAGGCAAAGCTTTCAAGCTCATTTGAGCCCATATGATGCTATTCCAAGGCTGACCCCAGACAGAAAGAGAGAACCCTTTCTGTTGTTTTTGGTGGTGGTGGTGGTGGTGGCTGTGGCGGTGGTATTGTGGGCTCACTGTTAAGTGACTGCAAAAGTTTGGGGTGGAAAATGAGCTTTGAACTTTTGAATGGTGTTCAAACTATTAAGGGACTCCTATGAACTAAATTCATTTGCAGTATGAGAGGTCCATAAGCCGAGGGCCGTGCACTGAATATTGTGATTTATTTAAAATGAGGGTTTGGGTGTCAAGATAAGAAGTGGATTTGTAGTGGTTAATTTTCAATATTTAATGTACCAGATTTGAAATCACATAAAGGACACACTTCTGAGTTTGTCTATGAGGATGTTTCCACACAGGTTTAACTAAGTTGGGAAGACCCACACTAAATGTGGTAGCAACATTCCATGGACTGTTATCTCTGGCTGACTGAAGATGGAAACATGAAGTTAGCATTTTCTCCCTGTTTCTTAACTGTAGGTACAGTGTGAGTGTTCACTCCGTGTTTCCACCACGAGGACTCCTAAACTCACCTTTTCTTACACTGATTGCTTTGACAGGTATTTTATCACAACAATGAGACGTGTAATTAAAATGGGCTTCCAATCATAAGTCAGAAGCCTGGTCAGCATAAGGCAAAGTAAGAGGCTACAGATGTGGTGATACATGCCTTTAATTGCAATATTGGGAGGCAAAGACAAAGAATCAGGACCAGCTATACAGCAAGACTCTTACTCAAAGAAAAAGAAAGACAAGATTTAGTAGTGGTAGATAATGAAAAGTTTTAAATAAATAAAATTGAATAAAATTGAAGTCTTGACTTACTGTGATTCCACACAACTCTGAATTATATTTGGATAAAAAGTGTCAACCCTATATTATTAAAATCATTACATAGACTCTGCAATGAGTAAGTACTTACATAAAATATACTATCACCATTTATTGATTCTTTACTATTCCAAAAGATGATAGATTGTCTTCCATTGTAACAGCTCTGTATACCTAACTCACTTAGCATGGTGGAAATGAGTGATTTCTATTTGTAAAGTGTAATCAACATATAATACTTGGAAAAAATTTATTTAT
This sequence comes from Onychomys torridus, assembly GCF_903995425.1. Classification (NCBI taxonomy): domain Eukaryota; kingdom Metazoa; phylum Chordata; class Mammalia; order Rodentia; family Cricetidae; genus Onychomys; species Onychomys torridus. The sequence goes on along the minus strand of NC_050445.1, from coordinate 67,748,038 downwards.
CAAATCTAGAGGGCTTCATTTGCATGTTTTTCTTCTCTGGTAAAATGATATTTTTCAACTTTTCCTCATTGTCAAATCCGTCAAAACTTATGTATCATGTGTTAAGTTTCCCAAATATATACAATTTCCCTTCAACTGTATTTCCAAAACTCCCTTAGGAATAGTGCTATGTGTAGCATATAAAGAGAGTTATAACTTTTTAGAAACCACAGTTTTCATCCTAAATAGACCTCAGTATTTTTAAACTTGACTCTAAACAACAAGATCTTCAAGTTAACAATATAAGACGGACAACCAATGGACAGGAATAGAGAAGCTATAATTCTACAAAAACTGAGTCTTCTAAATGTCTAAACTTACATTTCAGGCTTGAAGCACAAACTTAGAAAATTACTTTCATAAAGATGAGTACTGTACACAGTCAACAGGGAATAACAATTTTTGTTCCACCTTACTCTAGCAAGGCTAAGAGTAGAGACAGCATTTGCACTCAAGTGAAAATACAATGTTGACTCCAATACACAGCAGGATTTCTGAAAACTTGAGAGACAAATACATTTCATAGCATTTTTTTCAGAGTAAAGACAAGAGAAAAGAGTACAAATTTAGTGTGTTTCTGGGTGATAAAGATTATAGGAATACAGGGTCCACTACTCTCCAGAGTAGTTATTTAAAAATAGTTGTCAGAACGCAAAGGAAAGGAGCAGGGAGCGATTCATTCCAAACTTTGACATGTAGCTACCTGTGTGTTATTTCCCCACTGCTGCCTCTCATGTAATGAATTCATTTTCAATGCTTTCTTCACTCTGTGTGTACGTGCACATGCACACACCCTAACTAGTACACATATGGAGATTAGGCAACAACTTAGAGGAGTCAGGTCTCTCTTCCCACTGTGTAGATCATAGAAATCAAGTTCAGGTCAACAGGTTCAACAATTAGTTCCTTTACCCACTGAGCCATCTCACCAGACCCTGCTAATAAACTCAATTATGGCCCATAGATCAAAGGCAGTTTGTTGTCTGCATTTGTAAGTAGCATTTTATTTAATAAACCCCCCTCATACATTTATGTTGTAGAGTTTGATCACTGCAACAGAGAGACCACAGTCTCCAAAGCCTGGTCCAGCTGGTGCTCTAAAACATTACCCAGTCTCATTCCCTACAATTTTTTTTATGACTTTCTTTAGTACTATAACTATAGTCCAGCATTTTCTCACCAACAGAGAAGTATGTATTATTCTCGAGGTACTATCACAGTGAGTTATAGACTTAGATGTGAATTAGTGATTTGTCTTCTCCTTGGACTTAAGCTTTTGAAGAATGGATATCCCATTGTCTGTGATTAGACAATACCTAGGGAATTCTTTCATGAATTAAGTGCCCATGTTACATGATAAGAATCTTGGCAGCAGGAAAACATTAATTCCTTCAAGCTCTACTCTGACCTCCACATGTGCTTCTACTGTGTCAGGTGTATGCACATGTGTACATGCACACACACACAGATATACATGTGTGCACACACACACACACACAAATAAGGAAAGAAAGAAGTGTAAAAATAAAACTGAAAAACTAAAATAAGAAATATATACAACTGTCCCAAATACATCAAGAATCATCTCACCTGTTCCAAACTCTTAATAATTTGCCATTTTCCTGATCTGACCTAGTCTGGTGATCAGATGACTAAACACCCTAACAGTCGTCTTGGAACTCTCATCCAATAACTGATGGAAGTGGATGCAGAGATCCTCAGCCAGGCCCCAGGTGGATCTCAAGGTGTCCAACTGTAGAGAAAGAGGAGGGACTTTAAGAGCATGAATTGTTGAATCCAAGATCTCAAAAAGCACAGGGACAAATAGCCAATCGAATGGAAGCACATGAATTATGAACCAATGGCTGAGGAGCCCCCAGCTAGATCAGGCCCTCTGGATAAGTGAGACAATTGAATAGCTTGATCTGTTTGGGAGGCACCCAGTCTGTGGGACTGGGACCTGTCCTTAGTGCATGAGCTGGCTGTTTGGAACCTTGGGCTTACACAGGGACACTTTGCTCAGTCTGGAAGGAGGGACAGGACCTGCCTGTACTAAATCCACCAGGTTTAAATGAATCCCCAGGGGTGTCTTGGTCCTGGAGGACATGGGAATGGAGGGGAGGGGCTAGGGGGAAGGTGGGAGTGGAGGCGGGATGGGGGAGGACAGGGGAACCCATGGCTGATGTATAAAATTAAAACACATAATAATAATAAAATAAATTTTAAAAAATAATAATTTGCCATTTTCCTTCAGATTTCTGATTATTAGGTGTTGGCTTCCTTTGCCAGCAAGAGAATTTTTAAATATGTAAAGAATACTGCAAAAAAAAAGAAAAGAAGAGGAAAAACCATCACATACATTTAAATACACAAATAAATATATAATAAAAGGATATAAGCTAAGCACAAAAAGAAAAATAAGAAACTAGGAAAAGTAGTTACATGCCAAATCAAATTCTATATAAATGACTAATTCACTTAATAATAAAGCATGTGAGGTGAACAAGGATGGCAGCGAGGTGGCCAGTGAAAGTGGTTGGTATGTATTGTATACACATAACTAAAAAAGAAATAATTAAATTATTGGTATAGCAGAACATCATTAGGAGTCATTTTATTGTGATTGTCCTTTGTCAAAACAATAGTATTTGGTTACTTCCCAGGCCAATAGCCTGTCTAATCTCAAGTGCTTGGCTCGCAGAGCAGTGTCAGACATGGGCTCCATCTCATGGAGTGGTTCCTAAATCCAGAAAATGGTCACTCCCACAATTTTTGTGCCACTGTTATATCACTGTATCTACAAGCAGGTCACCATTGTAGATCCAAGGGTTTGTGCCTGAGTTGGTTACCTCTCTCCTCTGGTAACATGCATACTACCTCCTAGTATCATGAACACTAGTCAGTATGGATAAAGTCTCTAGTTGAGCACCAGCTCAACTTCTCTGTGTTCAAGGAGATATATAAGTGCTGTCTTCAGTAATAATACCTCACCCTCAGTTAGTGTAAAGCACCCAACAGTCTTGGTAATAGCCAAAACGTCTGGGAATTTCCATGTGGCCCCTTTGGCCAATAACTCAAGGAGATATAACTCATTCCTGGAACTATGATGCTTCACTTGGTGGTGAAAGATGTCTAAGTGGGCATTAATAAAAAATAATCATTATCTTCTTTTAAAAATTCAGGCTATTTCCAACATTAAATAAAAGATATTTCTGTGTTCTGGTGAGTCATCCTCAGACTGTGGATGAAAAATGTCCTCAGAACTAGTTGGCATGACATTCCCTTCTAATCCTCTTCGACAAGTGGCTGTCCCAGTCTGGCTTCCAGAAGCATACTTGGAGGAGAGTTCAGTGTACAGAAAGTATAGGGGAGTGTTTCAGGTAAATATCACCTGTGACAGAATGAGGACAGCAGCCCAAGAGGATGGCTTGCAATACAATTGCCACAAAGGCCTCAACCAGTTCCATACACAATTTCAGAGCTCAGATGCTCTTCAGAGTTTTCCAGGACCGAGGCAAAAGAATGAGCCTTTGTATCCCCTCTTAGGTCACTGAACTAGTGCCTTGAGAAAGACTAATGTGATGGAAGCAGTTCCCTCTGCTGAGGTGGTCAAGGACAACTATCTTAGAGAGGAACCCAGCTGGGATCTCTCTGTGTCTATCACTCTGCAGATGACCACGCTGTCTCAAGAAGACATTTCAACAGCCACAACAGCAGCCAAAACCATAAAGTAGAGGTGCTCAGCAGCCCCAAAATTTAGAGTCTATGGAAATACTATACAAACAAACCTGAATCTCTAGCTCTGATATTTCTACTATAGGCTAAGCATCCCAAAAGCATTGGCAAAGTCTAAGTCTATTTAATCCAGTCCCCATCCTCCATGGCTACCAGTCTGTCATAGTCTGTCACTTCAGTCACTTAAAATAAAATTACTACAGACAAGGAAAATTGCCATTGAACTATGGGAAACCATAATCAGTCTCATAGGCCAAATTGTGAGATTTCTTAAAACTAGCAGAGCCTAAAGCTGATTGGTCCAGTTAGATTAGGAGGCATAGCAGAAATGATCAAAAAGTATCTATTCAGAAAGTTCGCAGACTCTGCCATGTGGTCGGATCTGATAATTAAACAGTCAAGGAAACTCCTGCTGGAGACTCCTCAGGGACAATTCTGCTGAGGCTGACACTTAGCATTTGTAACTTCAGTGGAGGAATAAGAATGATGTATGACAGGCACTGTGTGCCAGGTACCCTCACACCATGCTCTTCTCCAGCTACTCCCCTCTCATACCAGAGAACTAGAGAGACACGGCAATATGTTAATGCCCCTCAATGAGAAAGAGCACGGAAGACACAAGCCTTTAGGAAAATAAAGACAAGGAGCAAATGCAGCAGCAACATGGTTGCATTCAACAGTGGTCAACAGTCTCCTCTCTCCAGCTAAGAACATCAACATCATTTTTCAAACATCCCAGACACTTTCCTGCATGCAAGAGTTTCTAACCCACTTTTCCAATTAAGCACACCCCTGAAACTTGGATCCTCTTTCACTTTGCTTTGAAAGAGTGTCAGCAGTTTTAATATGTGCCACATTTTAAACACCATAGGTTTGGGATCCCCACAGAACCAAACTACAAATATAAGCTAAAGAGAATTAAGAAAGAGAAAGCATACTCTGCTAGGGTGTTAACTTCACAGATGTAGGCTTGGAGGGAGAGAAAGGCTGCTGAAGAGATCATTGCTTAGAGAAAAAAAAAATCAATGAGACTCACCAAGGAATCCCAACCATAATTCAGACAAGAGCTTCAAGTCCCACATCCTTTATTAGATACAACTGGAAGACATCTATCACCCTACACTAATGACAGCATCCAGGGAGCAGGGTGTGGAGGAGCCTCCCTGGGTTTTTCTTGTCATAGCAGATTTTACCTAAGACATTAAGGATGGACTACTAGCAAGATCACCTGTGGAACAGGTGGATTTGACAGATCTTAGGTGAAAACCTGCATCATAGACAGTATTCACGGTCTCCCTATTGAAAGTTACCCAGTGAGAGCTGAGCAACCAGGGTCCAGAAAGAATCGGCCACTTACAGCTCTCTTCCTAAACTTGGCTCCTGATTGGAAGACCCCTCAGGTGTAATTTTAGGAGTCTGGCTGCAGCAAGCCATCAGCAGCAGAGCTGTGGAGTTTTTAAATTAAATCCTCTTTACCCCATGTATTTGTTTAATATGTCTTTTCTTTGTTATCATGCTAATAACTTATTCTACAGACGAAGTTTATCATGTATGTGACAGCCCTGACTTAAGCCAGTGGTTCTCAATTAGGTGGTGATTCTGTACCCAGGACATGTTTTACATTAGATAGCATAACTGGTACACTGGTGTGAACTTGGCATAAAAGGCTTCATTAAGTAGAGACCAAGGATGCTGCTAGCCACCCAATAATACATAAGTCACACATTCATGGGAAACTGGCAAACTCCCCCAAACCTTCCTTGAGGTTCAGAGGGATGGCAAAGCCTTCCTCTGGTCTGAGTATGAAGGCTGAGAGTGTATATGAAAAACACCCACCATAGTTTTCTCCCCTTAGATATATAGGCAGAAGACTACTCAGCAGAAAGCTCCTACCAAGGTTAACTAAGCCAGTTTCTTATTCAGCTATACACAATAGCCCTGGTTCCCTGCTCAACTCTATATAATAAACATACTGAGCTTCCAGGGTGCTGTGACTTTTCCATCTGTCGAGACCACGCAATCCTTGCTCTTCTGTGTCTGTGAGTGTCCTTTTTTCACTCCCTCATCACCCCAGTCAGGGTTTCAGGCCCAAGTTTATGAGTGGGGTTTGTGTGTGTGTGTGTGTGTGTGTGTGTGTGTGTGTGTGTGTGTGTGGAGAGGGGGGATAGGGAGAAAGAGAGAGACTGTGGGAAGAGACAGAAAGTGGTGTAAAGGTGGAGAGCAATTATAATTCTGTCTGTCCACAGGCTCAGGGATTGCCAGGACCCATCAGAAACTAGGAGTGAGGCAAGGGAGGATTTATTTTCAGAGTCTCAGACAAAAACAAACCTTCCAAAAATCTTGGTAGGGAACTTCTTTCAGCCATTTTTAGCCATCTAGTGTGTGGAATGTTCTACAGCATCTTTAAGAAACTATTACACCTGTCTGTGAGAAGCTATATCGTGTGGTCTTCCAGCTTCAGGGAGCATAACCGTCCAAAGATTCCAGCCAGTATGCTCTGGTATCCACAGCAGGACTTGTAGGAAGCACAGCTTAGAGTAAGAATTGGAGAAAGCAGGATTGTCAGTCACATGGGTCTATTTTCTTCAAAGGAAGGAAATGAATGATCCCTGGTTAATCTGGAACGTCAGAGTAAAAGGATCCTTTGCTATTTATTAGGAGCCAGCCTTTACATGAATCCCCCCGCCCCATGTAACATGGATCTTAGAAGTTCTTATTAATAAAACAAACCTGGAGCCAGGTATTGGAGTGAATGCTGGAAGATCAGAGAAGCAGAACAAGCCATAGCTACCTCACCTAGCCTGTTTCCTCAGGCTGGAAGCCTCTGAGTCCTCATCCAAATGAATCTCAGCTAAACTGCTTCTCAAAAGCCTGAAAGCTTAATCAGCCAAATGCTTCTAGTTTCTTGGCTTCAAGCCTTATATACCTTTCTGCTTTCTACCATCACTCCCTGGGATTAAAGGCTCACTTTCTGGGATTAAAGGCGTGAGTCTCCATGCTTGCCTGTATCCTTGAACAGATGGATTTCTGCCTCTGGAATGCTAGGATTAAAGGCGTGTGCTACCACTGCCTATCCTCTATGTTTAATATTGTGGCTGTTCTGTCTTTGACCCCAGATAAGTTTATTAGGATGCACAATATTTGGAGAAACACAATACTACCACACCCCCAATATCACGAACATTGTTTAAGCCCTAATTCTAAGCTTTGTCTCTCAGTGAATAGAACCCATTTCTATGAAAGAGGCCTTATGTACTTTGCATCCTCCACCAATAGAACCTATCCTTATGCTTTTCACTGATCCTTCCTCTAGGCCAGTGGTTGTCAACCTTCCTAATACTGTGTATGACTCTTTAACACAGTTGCTCATGTTGTGGTGACCCCCAACCATAAAATTATTTTTGTTGCTACCTCATTAAATAACAGCTGTTACTTCATAACTGTGATTTTGCTACTGTTATGAATCATAATATAAATTCTGTGTTTTCCAATGGTCTTGAGCAACTCCTGTGAAAGGGTCCTTTGACCTCCAAAAGGTCACAATCCAAAGGTTGAGAACCACTGATATGGAGGATTGTTTCTTCCCCTGCTCAACTAATAAATGTTTAGAGTGCTTAACTTTCATGGTAAGAGCAAAATTTTAAATTTTGGGTCATATCATTGGGTATGCTTTCATCTACTTATCACTACTAGGGATTTGGCTCTGTTCTTTAAGTTGCTTTCTGAAAATTCTCAGTTAAATTCTGTGGAAATGTAACACCTAAAACAAAGCAAGTTATTAGCTTATTAGATAATGCTGCTGCAAAGGCTGTAACTCATAGAAATAATCCCTTACTGATAAAGAGCCTAAAAAAATTACTATTCCACTAAATAAGATGCAGCTTGATTATTTGTTCTACACTGTTAATAACTGACAGATTACATTAGCATGTTACTCAAGATCTATAAATAATCACTATCCAAAAGATCTTTCAGATTTCTTAAAATATCCCATGGGTGTTGCCTAAAGTTACAACTTAAAATCCTATAACAATTGCTTTTAATGCTTTTATAGATGGCTCTTCTAAAGGAAAAGGAACATATATTTTATATACAAGTTCCACATGCTCACAAAAAAAGATTTCACCTATCCTGGGTTGTAGAGCTCAAAAGTCTAAGCTCACTACAACCAATTAGCATTCATTAGCTATTTCTCATGTAACAAATGGCTGCTTTTTGTATCAATATATAGGTAATTTTAATTTCCTACAATATACTACACATGTGATTCAACTCTTGTTTAGAAAAATAGGTCTACTACATCATACTGTATTACATAGATGTTTCTAATGGCAGCCACGTGGCTTGCTTCAGTCTTGGCTGATACCTCATCAGGATGAGTAGGACCATGTGGTGGCAGCCATCTTTACTCAGGTTAAAAAGTACATGCTATGCAACTCCATACTATCTTTGTCAAAAATGATGCATGGCATAAAGCCTTCTGGTTATTATTACATCTTCTTTTTAGACTAGAGAGGGCACAACAGATCTCCAAGATATTTGAATTAGGATGGACTTTTACATGATGATAAATTCCTAAGGTTATAAAAGTATAGTCAGGTTAACAAAAGCTGACATAGAGATATTATGTCTAACTACTTTTATCTTTGCTAACACCAGGATTCTAGAATATTTTAAATAAGTAACAGCATATGTTTAATAAATAAGGTCTACATTCCTAAGGTCCATCCATACAAATGAAAACTAACTTAAAGATATATATATATATAAAACCTCTTTGCGTTTGTGACTGTATTTTTGCTTTAAAGTTTTATTTTAAGTTAATTTATTTAATTAAATTGAAGATTTTAATTTTAAGGCTCAAAACTAATAGGGATAAAAGTATAAAATCCTAATCTTACAAAAGCTAATAATCTGTTGTAAACTGTCAAAACTAATTCAGGCATACAAGCTAGTGATCAAATGATCAAACTCTTTAATGTGCTCAAAACTATGTTTATAATCATAATAAGTACAAGATTTTTTTTAACCTTCTGTATATCTTTTCAAGGTAATACCTAAAGCAAGTAACTAAAAACCAGTAAAATTTGTTTAAAATTGGGTATACTTAATAGATGGTCCTCAAACTATTCAGTGATCTACTGAAAACATTTAAAATGTTTAACAAAAGGTTTCCTGTACCATTTGGAGTACACTTTCTGCTTTAGTCTGTCCTTCTCAGATATCTGATGATTTTAATGGCTAACTGCAACTCTTATCAGCTTAACAGCAACATTAACACAATTTTATCACCTCTTTTGTTACTAAAACTTCATTATTTAATGTATGTTTTTATACAGCATAACAAATAATTTTAAAAAATAAATATTTCTTCCAAGTAATGTGATGGCTAAAAAATACAAACATAATTACATGTTTCTGAAATTTCTTTGGAGACCAAAAAGGTTAAGCCAAAACTACACTCACTAAATCTAAATTATTTAAAAGTTTTCACCCAAAATTATATTTGGTACAGCCTAAAAAAATCTGTTGCATCAAACTGTGTTGTCTACAAAATAATAAAAATTAAAGCCTTCCAACAAGTTTTTCCTCTAAGGGACTGTTATACTTTGATATTGTTCACATTTTTGATTCATTTACTTTATTGGCTGAATATAAACTTTCATGCTTCCATGGAAAAACTAAACTGTTTTATCCTTCAGGATTTTCTATGATTATTTCCCAGATACTTTCAAGTATCCTTTAACCTAAAAGATCTTCTTGAATTCAAAATTAAAATTGTCCTAAATATTAAAGACCCCAAATCTTAAATTAATAAAACTTTAGTTTTAAAGGATACCCCACAGGAATGACCCTGAAATCATGTTTCCCATAAGAGTACTCTTAGCCTCTGACCCCCTTCAGCAGGCAGACAAGGCTGACCAACTTTGACTTAAAGACTTTTAACCACAAAACAGTACTGTCCTTAAACTGAACACCATGAGAAATACTGACATCCAACTTTTTCCCACCTCCTCTGGGGTTTTTTTGAGACAGGGTTTCTCTTGTAACAACTCTGGCTGTCCTGGAACTTACTTTATAAACCAGGTTGGCCTTGAAGACAGAGATCTGCCTGCCTCTGCCTCCCAAGTTCTGGGATTAAAGGCCTGCATCACAGCCGCCTGACCCATCTCCCCTTTTGACATTAGCCTTATGTTCTTGTCTGATGATCTGCTATGTGCTCGATTCTTCTCCTAAGTATTTCCCTATAAATTCCATACACATTTAAATATACATTGACATTTACCTCTTAGAGTAATGAAGAAAAAGAGTAATAGCATTTATGATATTCAATTTACAGATGCTCAATACAATCTCAATACTTAAGTTTTACATGTAAAACAACAGAAATAAATGCTTATAACAATTACCCTGGTAATTTATCACTTAATAAAAGAAATATTTCTTAAGAAAATGTTACACATTTCAAATCTATATGAAATCTACAAGCATGAGTTCATAAGTTAAAATTAACAGCCAAGTCTGTGTGGTCAGCATTTGTATACAAGAACACTTGGAATGACACAGGGCTGCCATTTGGAAGCAACCCCAGAGCAAGGAAGCATCAGGCATCACCTATGACCATGAACTCTGCTTCCATTCTCCTGATGTACCTGCTGTCCTTTGGTAGTATGAGGACCCATCCAAAGCTACATTTCCCTGACACACAAATGTCTTGGGTGTGGTTATTTACTGTAATCAAGTGTTTATGCACACAGAAGATAACACAAAAACACACTGGCCATGGACAAGAGGACATGCATATCAAAGAGAGGAAAAATAAAACAGAACATGCTGGGATATAAATACCTGTCTTAATAGTAATACCAAGGAGAGCAGAGCTTTCTGGCCAAGGTTTAAGATGGCAGTGGGGGCCATCTACACATGGCAGAAGAGTAAATCTTCAGGATATGCAAAAGGTCCATTCTTGTTTTCAGTATGTGTAATAAGGGAGGAGGTTTCCACTCTCTGGACCCCCAGGTGCAATTGAGCTGTCAACAGTCAGAATAATACACCATCTGACCCTGAAAGCGCCCTGCTCTCTGTACCCTGAGCAGGCATTTTTCAAAGTATAAATTATTTACAATGGTCTCCAAAGCCTCTGGAATGTTAGTGTATATCCTTACTAAGAAAATAAAAGAAATTCTGAAATAAATATTATAGAAAACAGAGACTGAGCAGAGGCATATCATGAATAGTAAAGGTTGTCCTGATTAGAAGATACACACATATACATGTGTTCTTACCAGGACCAAATTAAATATCAGATTCTAATTATTCAGTTATTTATTCCTCTCTTGTCCCTCTCAAGACATGAATACTGTAACAGGACACCAGACTTAGTAAGACCCAGACCTCAGCACGACTGACTCCATGATGAAAGTAACATTCAGGCTGTAAAACTCAGCAGTAGACAGCACCACCTAAACTAAAACGAAGACCTAATCTATCGAAGTCTGTAGTTAGGGGAAAGTCTTTGAATATACTAACCAGGCTTTTTAGCTTCTATAGTTCTGATTCTGGGCTTCAGTTCTTGTTAACTGAAGCATGTCAACCCAGGACGTGATTTTTATGCTTAAAAGCTTACCCTGAGAAAGGCTCGGGGCTACACTAGGATCCCAACTAATAGATGTTCTATTGGCTTAAACCCATATCTGAGAAGTCTTCTCTGGTGAATGCCCCATAAAAAATAACAACATTTATGTGTAAGCACCAAAGAGGCAGTGACTTAAGGCACCATCATCCAAAAGTATGTCAGAGAGTGATAACAGATACCTAAGAAATGCATTTGAGGATGACTTCATATGGATTCTGTCTTCTAAGGAATTAAAAACACTAAAACATGTTAGTAGATAAGAATATTGCCACTTAAACTCTTCAGTGAATCTCCAGCATGAAACTGCACCCTGGCAATACTGACATCTGGTTTATGGGAGAAAGAAAAAGATTTAAGAAAACTAATAATCTGTATTAGCACTGGATCAATAGCCACACTGCTTTACACAGCAAGGAACAAAATTCCTGATCATTTGGGGCAGAAGTGATAACTTTCTTCCATTTCCTCATGTGACAGAAATTTAAAGTCACAGTACTAGCTAGAGTCAGTTTAGGAGTGCAACTGGGCCATTCCTGCAGGTCTGTGAGACACTTGCTTAGTTGTCTCTTGCCTCAAGCCCTGTGATCCACTAAAAGCAGAGTAAGCACTTTGGAAACAACAGTTTCCAAAGCAAAGAACAGAAAACACCTTCTGTCTGTCTTAATGAAAGGGCAATTATCTTCTGAATACCTTCCCAAGGCTTCCCATTTGTGAAACTCCAATCACAGGCACACACAGTGTCAACTAATCAATGGTGGAGGGCTGGGATTGCACTCCTGAATTAGATAAACCGGTTTCTCATCCTGGGGCTGGGTAGTTGAGCTAAGAATGAAAGCAGAATATCATTAACAAAGAAGGAAAAATCTTTGTAGGCAACAAAAAGGGTGTACTACAACTATACTTCTTACACTAGAGGGCAAAACATTTGGCTCTATTGGAACATTGCCCAAAAAGTAACTTCTGTTTCCTGCCCAAGTAATGCAGTTTCGATTGTACAAATGTGAACCGAGACTCACTGGCTGACCTTGATGCTGGCACAATAAAGCTCAGGGAGATCGCTGCCTGTGCACTTTCAAGGTGTTCAGAGCCTGAGTCATGAAACTCTGCAGACTGCTGCCAGCATTGTGGATGAACTTCCCCCACAAGGGAATAAGCCTTTACTTCCGTCTCCAGAACTGAGTTATGGTAGAAAATACAGCTAAATGGAGTAAATGCGTATTACAGGTTCCCACTTGGAAGCAGCTTTCCAGCACTAAGCACAATTCATTGCACTAATTTCATCAAAAGGCTAGCTGTAAAGAATTTCTAGGCAGGCAAGTTAAACATTGATTGCTCCCAAAAATAGATTGGCCAGTTTAGATTATATCAAAAAACTAATAAACATCATCTTGAGTTTAAAACTAATGGGGAAATAACTCAGCCTAGATTGAAGCAATTTACTTTGCCTTTGGTTTCCTTCTACTTTCTTAGAATTTCCCTTGGATGGTTACTATAAATAGTATTATTAGAATCCAGGGTTATTTCCAGTCCATCTTGAAGTTGTAAATCTGTAAGCAGAATTCTTTTGCTTCTATATTGTGAGCTAATTATCCATAGTTCTTGACCCAGAGCCAAACATTCTAAGTACCTAAAACAAGAAATAAATGAAAGGGTCTTCACAGCCTGTAGGGAACACAGAATTGTACCCAATGACAAGGGTATGTAGAGAAGGAAGCAGCTTGGAAAGAAAATACGCAGTACAGTGTGACAGAAAGCTGCAGCATGTGCCTGCACAGGCTCTGGCAACAGACAGGGGGATGCAGAAATGGCCAGGGCCACCTTCGAGCTATGAAAGAGATGACTCCGCTTTACTTCTCAAAGACACACACACACACACACACACACACACACACACACACACACACACTCACACGCACGCACACACGCACACATACACACATACACACACACAAAAAGGTGGTTTTGACTACCAGGGATACATCTGAGGACTTGAAGAAAATAAAAGCTGTGAAGGGTGTAGCACAGTCCCCCACAGAGAAGTAAATGTTCTTTCCTGTCACTTTTTTGTTCCCTCCCCAGGGTGAGATGACGTCACATTTGCCATAAAGGGCAGAAAGCTGCAGAATGGATGCTGTGGACTTAGACTCAACTGCCAGAGGCCTCTGCTTCAATTTTCCTTAAGTAAATTCAACTAATATCAAAAGAAAGAGGTGGGGATATGCAGCTCCTCCTTTACTCTTGTCTTCATAATTACTACATTCATGTATAATTGGATTACAGTCTTAATTAAGGTATCAATATACAAGGAGCTAAACTGCATGCAATTTACATACATCATCTCTCAGGTTTGGGCATATGCAAGCATCTATGATGTCATTAACAGGCAAGGAATTGATAGAGCTACCTCTCCCAATGTATCTTTTGTCCCATTTTTGTGTATTTGAGTGGTGAGGAGATGTTTGTTTTTTTATAAGAACATTTAATATGAAATCTGTCCCTTAACAAGATTTGAAAGTCCAGCATGGTGGTGCATGCCTTTAATCCCAGCACTCAGGAGGCAGAGGCAGATGAATCTCTCCAGCCTGGTCTCCAAAGCAAGTTCCAGGACAACCTGGGGTGTTACACAGAGAAATCCTGTCTTGAAAGACCAAAAAAATAAATAAATAAATAAATAAATAAATAAATAAGCAAAAAGCAACAACAAAAAAATAAAAAAATACTTGAAGTGAACAAAACCATATTTGCTTAATCTAAGCACCGTTGTATAGCAGAACTTTAGAACTTAGTTATCTGGTATACCTGAAATTTTACAGCCATTTCTCCTACCCTCTAACCTGAGGGAAATATCACTATATTTTCTACTTCTATGAGTTTATTTTTAATACCATATGTAAGTAGAATTATGCAGTATTTATCTTTGTGAAAATGAGGGGTCTTTTGTTTTTGTTTTTTTGTTTGTTTGTTTGTTTTTTGTTTAAAATGTTTAGTAAAATAACCTCCAGGTTTCACAACAACCATGTTTCCAGGAATGCCAAGGTTTTTTATGAGGCTGATTAGTATTCCATTGTATATGTTTAACATATCTTTTTTTATTCATCTTTTGATCAGCACTCAGGTTGTATATAGGTCTTAAATATAAATAATAGTACTGGAATAAACAAGAGATTATATGTATACTTGAGATCCTAATTCCAATTTTTTGGATACAAACTCACAAGAACTATCACAACAGAAGTTCCATGTTAACTTGAAGAATCTCCATACTATTTTCTATACCACAGTGCTATTTAATGTTCCCATCCGTGAGGTCCACGGTTTTGACTTTTCTATATCTCACCAACACTTGCCTCTTATTTCTTCATTTTATTTTTATTATACCCTTATAGATACAAGGTTGTGTTTCTTTAGAGTTTTAGTTTGTTTCACTGGTGACCAGTGAGTTTGTATATTTTTTAATATGTTTTGAGTCATTTGTATTTTTTCTTTGGAGAAATCTATTAGCAAGTCATTGGTCCATTATTTAACCATGCTATGTGAAGTGCTTGCTATTGAATTATAGGTGTTTATTTTGGAAATTAATTTATTATCAGATAGACACCAGGTTTATGAATACTTTCTCCCATTCTATAATTGCCTTTTTGTTCTGATGTTTCCTTTGAACTGCTCCCCTCCCTATCATTGCCTTTGTTGTAAATAAAATAATAATAATAATAATAGTAATAATAATAGTAATATAATTAAGAAAGAAAGGGGAAAAATAAACAAGAAAATTTTCCTCTACATTGTCTTCTGAAGTTTACCATTCCAGCAAGTCTTATGTTTAAAACTAAGTAATTAATATACTTTGAGTTAATATTGTAGAAGAGGTAAACTTGAGTCCATGACCTGGTCACATGTACATTTCCAACTTTCCAAACATCATTTGAGAAAGTATATATGTTCAGTTATGTGTTCTTAAAATCCTTTTCAGAAATTGACTGACTATATGTTTATATTCATACCAATATTATTTTAATATTTTATTTATTTTGCATCCTGATCACAGTTTCCATTCCCTCCTCTCCTGCTACCTCCCCTCTGCACCCCCATCCACTCTTCTGTTTCTGTCCAGAAAGGGGCAGGCCTCCTACAGAGAACAACAAAGCATGGCATATCAAGTTGCAGTAGGACTAAGCTCCTCCCCTTGAATTAAGGTGGGACAAGGCAACCCAGCATGAGAATAGTGCCCCAAAAGCCAGCCCAAACATTAGGGATAGTCCCTGTTCCCATTGTCAGGAGTCCCACAAGTAGACCAAGCTACTCAACTGTCACATATATGTAGAGGCCTTAGGTCAGTCCCATGAAGGCTCCCTGGTTGTCTGTTCAGACTCTATGAGCCCCTATGAGCCCGGGTTAGTTGATGCTGTGAGTTTTCTTGTGATGTCCTTGACCCTTCTGACCTGTACAGCCCTTCCTCCCTCTCTTCAGCAGGATTCCCCAAGCTCAGTCTAATGTTTGTTTGGCTATGGGTCTCTGCATCTGTTTCCATCAGTTAATGGATGAAGTAATGACTGATTGAATGGGGTATGCACCAATCAATGAGTATAGCAGAATATCATTAGACATCATTATGTTGACATTTTTTTTTAATCTCCAATAGTTTTTGGTTTTATCCTAGGGCTCTGGGCCATCCAGCCTCTGGGTCCTGACCCTCCACACAGTGTCAGGGATGGGCTCACTCTAGTGGTATGGGACTCAGGCTGGACCAGTCTTTAGTTGGTCACTACCACAATATCAGTTCCATCCTTACCCCCAGAACATCCCATAGGCAGGAAAGACAGTAGGTTGAAGGTTATGTGGCTGGGTTGATGTCCAACCCCTCCATTGAAAGTCTTGCCTGGTTACAGGAAATGGCCAGTTCAAGTTAATTATCTGCTATTGCCAGGAGTCCTAGCTAGGGTAATCTTTGTAGATTCCTGAAAGTTTTCCTTGTACCAGGATTCTACCTGACCTCTAGATGCACACCTTTCAAGTCATCTCTTTCAGTACTCTCCCCATTCATCCAGTGCCCAACCTGATCCCTCATATTTTCACCCACACCCACTCCCAGGCCACCCACGAGATATCTTCTTTTTTCCCTTCCCAGAGAGATCCAAACATCCTGCCTTGATCCCTACTTGTTACTTAGCCTCTCTGGGTCTATGGATTGTAGCATGGTTATTTTTTACTTTATACTAATATCTACTTATAAGTGAGTACATACCATATGTGTCTTTCTGAGTCTGAGTTACCTCACTTGGGATGATCTTTTCTAGTTCCATCCATTTGCCCACAAATTTCATGATGTCCCTGTTTTTAACAGCTGAGCCATACTTCATTGTGTAAATGTACCACATTTTCTTTATTCATTCTTCAGTTGAGGGGCATATAGGCCATTTCTAGGTTCTGACTATTACAAATAAAACTGCTATGAGCATAGTTGAGCAAATATCCTTGTGATATGATGGAGTACCCTTTCAGTATATGCCCAAGAGTGGTAATGCTGGGTCTTGAGGTAGATTGACTTCATCTAGATTTCCAAAATGACTGTACAAATTTGTACTCCCACCAGCAATGGAGGAGTGTTCCCCTTGCTCTACATCCTCTCTAGCATGAGCTGTCACTTGTGTTTTTGATCTTATCCATTCTGATATGTGTAAGATAGAATCTCAGAGTTGTTTTGATTTGCATTTTCTTAATGGCTAAGGATGTTGAATATCTTTAAGTGTTTTTCAGCCATTTGAGATTCTTCTATTAAGAATACTCTATTTAGATCTGTACCCCCATCTTTTAATTGGATTATTTAGTTTTTGGTGTCTACTTTCTTAAGTTATTAGTATATTTTGGTATTCAACCTCCTTTTAGATGTGGGGTTGGTGAAGATATTTTCCCATTCTGTAGGCTGCTGTTTTGTCCTATTGATGGTGTTCTTTGCCTTACAGGAGCTTTTCAGTTTCATGAGGTGCTCTTTAATTATTGATCTTAGTGTCTGGGCTACTGATGTTCTATTCAGGAAGTGATATCTTCCAATGTATTCAGTGCTATTTCCTACTTTCTCTTCCATTTCATTCAAAGTAACTGGATTTATGTTGAGGTCTTTTATCAACTTGGACTTGAGTTTTGTGCAGAGTGACAAGTATAGATCTATTTACATTCTTCTACATGCCAACATAGTTATGCCAGCACCATTTGTTCACGATGCTTTCTTTTTTCCATTGTATAATTTTGGTTTCTTTATCAAAAACATGGTGTCCATAGGTGTGTGGATTTATGTATGAATTTTCCATTTAATTCCATTGATCCACTTGTTATTTTTATGTCAATATCATGCAGCTTTTTATTACTATAACTCTGTAGTACAGCTTAAAATTAGGGATGGTGATACCTCTGGCAGTTATTTTATGGTACAAGATTATACTGGGTTAATTTTTTTTCCTTAACAAGTTGAGTATTGTTCTTTCAAGATCTTTTAAGAGTTGTGTTAGGATTTTAATGAGGATTGTGTTGAATCTGTAGATTGCTTTTGGTTAAGTTGGCCATTTTTACTATGTTAATCATACCTATCCATGAGCATGGGAGATCTTTCCATCTTCTGATATCTTCTCCAATTTCTTTGTTCAAAGACTTGAAGTTCTTATCATACAGGACTTTCACTTGCTTGATTATAGTTACCTTAAGATATTTTATATTACTTGTTACTATTGTGAAGGTTGTTGTTTCCCTAATTTCTTTATCAATTGTATATAAGAGGGATACTGATTTTTGTTTCTTTAATCTTGTATCCAGGCAGATTACTGAAGGTGACTATCAGCTGAAGGAGTTCTCTGATCCTTTGACTTCTTTCCTATCTGTATCCCCTTGATCTCCTTTAGTTGTCTTCTTGCTCTAGCTACAACTTCAAGTACTATATTAAATACATATGGAGAGAGTGGACAGCCTTGTTTTGTACTTGATTTTAGTAGAATTGCTTTGAGTTTCTCTCCAGTTAATTTGATGTTGGCTGTTGGCTGTTGGCTTGCTGTATATTGCTTTTATTATGTTTAGGTATGTTCCTTGCAGCCTTGATATTTCCAAGACTTATATCATGGAGGGGTATTAAATTTTGTCAAAGGCTTTTTCAACATCTAATGAGATGATCATGTATTTTTGTTTTTGTTTATTTTTCTTTCATTTTGTTTATATGATGGATTACATAGACAGATTTTTGTATGTTGAACCATACCTGAATCTCTGGGATGAAGCCTAATTGATCATGCTGGATGATTTTTCCTTCTGTGTTATTGAATTGTGTTTGCCAGTATTTTGTTGGGTATTTTTGCATCAATGTTCATGAGGGAAATTGGTCTGTAATACCCTTTCTTCACGGAAATTTTGCGTGGTTTGGGTGTCAAGGTGACTGTGGCCTTGTAAAAAGAATTTGGCCGTGTCCCTTCTGTTTCTATTGTGTGGAATAATGTTGGGAGCATTGGTGTTAGCTCTTCTGTGAAAGTCTGGTAGACTTCTGCAATAAAACCATCTGGCCCTGGGCTTTTTTTTCATTGGGAGACTTTAAGTGATTGCTTCTATTTCCTTTGGAACTATAGGTCTATTTATCTGGTCTTGATTTAATTTTGTCATACCAATATATTTCCTTCTGCAATTTCATAATATATTTTGAAGTAAGAATGTATAATGCTTCTACTTTCCTTAAAGTCACTTTGGCTATTTCTGGGTCCTTTGTAGATAGATCCATGTGAATTTTAGTCACATGACCTTTAATGCTTTTCCTACTGATATCAAATTCAAATAGATTATCACCATAACTGGAGTCCCATCCACTTTCAGCTTTAAACTTAATAAAGAATTGACAGCTGGTTTTTCTCCACTTTCAAAGCCCTATTCTTTAATTAACTGAAAAAATAGCATACAGTCTGAAATTCAGTCTTTATATTATGCTGAAGTTTTCACATTAGTTGTTTATTTTTTCATCAACTTCATAGTAGTGTGTTTGCCAGAAAATAAAGTGCTCTTATTTGAAAAGTGTAGAGTAATGGGGTTTGCAAGACTTACATAGATCAGTGTAACTGGTGCAACTATGGAGCAATGAAGCTTTTCATTACCCCTAATGATTCCCTAATGCTTTTCTCCTCCACCCTCAACCTCACCCCAAGCACGAACAGATCTGACTGTTATCCATATACATTAATTTTATCTCTTCCAGAACAGCATGTAAATGGAATCATTACATACTTAGGTGTTTTGTGCTGACACTTCATTGAGCTTAATGTCATTGAGACTCATTTGTGTTATCTATTATCAATAATTCATGTCTTCTTGGTGCTGGGCAGTTTTCTATGCATGGATATTACAGTTTGTCAAATCACCTCATAAGAGACATTTGGGTTGTTTGTAGTTCAGGGGACTATGAATAAATTTCTCTGGGAATTTTTATATAACTTCTTACATAAGCATTTGTTCTCAGACCACTTTATAACTAGAACTTCTAAATGATCTGATGAAATTTATATAACTTTAAACTGCTTACATAGTTCTCCAAAGTGTCTGCAACATATATTCCCACTAGTAATGCATACAATATCCAGTAGCTTTCTCTCTTAACCAGAACTTGGTGCTTATTTTTAGGGATTTATGTGTTTGATGCTTGCCATTTTTGTGGGAATTAGTTCTTATTACTGTTTTAAATTTTATTCCTTGATAAATTGGTAAACATCTTTTTAAATATGTATTGGCTATTTTTATTATCTTTGGCAAAGTGTCTTATAGTGTTGTCTTCTAAAGATGGACAGTAAAATATCTGTTTTCTCTATAGAAATCTGTGGTCAAATATTTGTATTGGTAACACTGTCTTCCTAGTAGTGACTTTTCTTTTATTTCATTATTTTATTTCAAGGTTTACCTTTTAATCTTCTCAATAGCTTATAGTGTTGAGGCAAATATTGGGCTGGACATTTGAGACAGTAAAGATGACTTTCTTTAAGAGTATTATATATATATATATATATATATATATATATATATATATATATATATATGACAGAAAATCAAATATAATCTGAAGGCAGCCCTGCTGAAATCAAGATTTTTAAAGCTAATGAGAAAACCACGAGCCATCTGTGTTTGCTAATTGGTCTTATCCTAGTGAAAAGTAAGTGTTCTCATCATACATTTGGGACAAGAGGTGGTTTTGCAATAAAGTCAGTCCCCATGCCACCCCTACTCTGATGCAGAGAATGGCAAACATGTGACTACTACCTTAATGATTACACTTGAAGAGATGAATCCCAGGTTCCTAAGACTGCCCTCCATTGTAAAACTGAAATGGGTGTTTTTAAGAGTTTTCATCCCAAAGGTAGAGAATTTGGAGGGGAAAAGAGGAAGGGTAGAAATGATGAAACATAATCCTCATTCATGAAAGTCTCAAAAAACTGATTTAGTTTTTAAAAGAATTTGACACAAAATGCAATCTAAAGCAAATGCTCTACAGAAAAGAAGGGGAGGCCACTACTTGCAGACCTTCAGAATTCAGTCAGGGTCAGGAAGAAAGGCCATGAGCTGGGGAGGAAGAAGCCCCTGGGAAGTTTCAAGCTGAGGAAAGCATTAAGTCCCCTCTCTTGGCTATCAAAAGGCAGAGTTGTTTGATTTTCATGAATTCAGAGTTATCAATAATAATTCTTCATGCATTCTGTATTGTCAAATACACAGAAACAAAAAACTTTATACTACAGAGCTTACAGTTAAAACTTTTTATAGGCAGACGGTAGTGGCGCACACCTTTAATCCCAGCACTCAGGAAGCAGAGGCACGCAAATCTGTGAGTTCAAGGCCAGCCTGGGCTACAGAGGGAGTTCCAGGAAAGGCTCAAAAAAAGAAAACTTTTTATATTTTTCTCTAATCTATTTGTAGTTTTTTTTTAATTAATTACATGGATAAAAGTTAAATTATCTGGCCATCCTAATGTGTCCAGGTGATTTATTAAAAACTACCTTTCCCATTCAACTACAATTTTTAACAATAGATCAATTGTCCACATACTTTCTACTATTACCATCATTACTCTATTCCATTAATAATAAGAAGCTACTTCAATTGTCATAAACTTAAATATACTAAATTTGTTTTGTACATAAATAATGTCATATACTATAGTTGTACCATTGTTTTTTCTGTCCTTAAAAGCATGCTATTGTTATATTATATTTCTGATATTTCAGCATAAGTTTATTGATTTCTACAAATAAGAAAACTGATTCTTTAAACCTTTTTAAATATTTATTTATTTTTATGTGTATGGGTGCTTTGCATGTATGCATATATGTATATGCACTACATGCATGCCTGATGTCCTTGGAGGTCAGAAGAGGGTGTCAGATCCCTGGGACTCAAGTTATAGATGGTTGTGATCAGTGATATGGGGGCTGGGAAAAGAACTTGAGTCCTCTGGAAAGGTAATCTGTTCTTTTAACCGGTGAGCCATCACTCCAGCCCCCAACTGTTAGAAATTTTATTGGGATGAAATTGAATCTACAAAATTGGAGGCAAGTTGATATCTTACAAAATTTTAATTTTCCAATCAAAGAGCATGGTATATCTTTCCATCTACTTACACCTCCTTTAACTTCTCTCAGGAAAGGTTAATAAATTCTGATTTACGTATTTGATATTGAATTAAGGTTATAATCTTCCAATTGTTTTTTATTAGCAAATGCTGCTATAGTTAGACCTTCATAATGGCCACTTTGGGTTGCATAGTATCTTTTAAAAAACTTTTTTACCGCACAACTTTGGAAGATGACTTACTTGGAATGGGAGCTTTTACAGATAAGATCAATAGGAACTTTTCTTGGATGTGAGATGGGCCCTGAATATAAAATCTGGTGTCCTGTAAGGAAACAAGGACACAGAAAGATGCTCATAGTCCATGAGAAGACAGAAATTGAGAGTAATGTGATGCCCAAGGCCAATGGATATGCACTAGTTATGAGTTTATTGCCTCCTACCTCCAAATCCACATCTGTTTGTCCTACATTTTAAACAAAACTGGAGCTTATCAACATTTCTCTTTTGTTAACTGCACAATTCTGGGCTTTAGCAATAGTAATGTCATCTCAATCCATACGGCAAGAAAGATGTACCTTATACCCAGGGTGGCTGTGTTAGATCAAGCATCCATATACATAATCAGCAATGCTTCAGAAGAAAGAACATCACTTCAGAGTCTTTGGTGTGTTTAACCCCAAATTCACTGCAACCTGTGATCCATCAAGAACTTGAATGGAAAACAATATTTATGGTAAGCATCTCCAAACATGAGGCATCTGTTCTCTCCTCTAGGAGTTTTAAAATTTATCACTGAGTTAAAGTGGGCCATCCAAGGGTGCAGTCTGCCTATACAACATCACTGTGGCCTCTACAAATTGATGAGACAGAATTGCTTTTAGAGACCTATAGGTTACACAGGTGATAAGAAAAAACATCAATGAAACTCAGTGATTTTGTCAAGAGCATTGCTCACTTTGGCACACAGTGTCTTTCTTCTTTCTCAACATAATATGCAGTGTGCCTCCCTGGTCAACATTCATGACCAGAAAGCAAGACTGACCTTATTGTTATATATTTTTCATTCAGTGCTAGAGATATTAAAGACAAGCCTAGTGCAGCATCAGCCACGGTGTGCTTAGGGTTTAAGAGCGGTTCTGACTCTGGTCATGCATGGGCCACCCTACTGCAAGTCACTTCATTTATTCCTTTGCTCTCACACATCACATTTGCCTGACTCTCATTAACTCAATCAATCATGCTGCTTTATACTATACCATTTCAGAAAACCTAAAGTATAAATAAATTCAAAGTCTGCACATCTGTGTATCAGTGATTGGCTTCACTGTAAGCTAAATACAGAAAAGGTAAGCTTTGTGCTCTAGCTGGGCAGTTAAATATTAAGAAGACAGGAAAGAATACAAGTGACAGCTGCTTTTGGATACACTTTAATATCTCTCAAGAGAATTGCTAACAAATTCATCAACTTCAAAAATAAATACAGGTATTTTCATTAAAGTCTTTCTGTTAATCCAGGGTAAAACCAACTTGGTGGTTATTCTTTCTGTCAAAAGTAGAAGTAGAAACTCACTGATACATGATGAGTCAGTGAAAGAAAATAAAGTGGAAAGATATCGTGGAACACACAGGAAACAGTTTAGTAACTTTTCTATTAGTTTGAAATTTTCTGTAAGACAGCACTAACTTACTACAAACATATAATACAAAAACCAGGTAGATGGGAAAGTTGTGTCTTCTCATTGACATTTCTTTTCTAATAGCATACCTCTGAATACAGATAGACATTCTGAACATACAGCATGCTATACCCCTTGTTATGGCCAGCAGGACTAAAACAAACAAAACACATTGTATCACTATTATCCCATGTTTTGTACATCCTTGTATGTAGTAGCAATGTCATAACAATGCTAAGATTTGCTCTCCAACTTATGTTTTAGTTAGTCTGAAAGCTCTCTTGGAGCTTATTAGTGACACCATCATTAAGTACTTTCATTTGATTAAAAATTGTAGCAAACCTACAAACCATTCTAAATAAGCCAAAACAAGAATCAGTAATCTAAACAATCATGATAAAGTATTTTTCTTAACACATTTCAAACCACTCATGAGTTTTCTTGTGTTTTGCATGCCAAGACACACTTAAAGAATTGTTTGAATCCTTAGCCATCAGGGAAATGCAAATCAACATGACTCTATTTTACTCCTGTCAGAATGGCTAAGATCAAAAATACTAATGACACCTTATGTTGGAGAGGACGTGAAGTAAGGGCAACACTCCTCCACTGCAAACTTGTCGGAGTGCAAACGTGTACAGCCACTTTGGAAGTTGCTATGGTTGTTTCTCAGAAAACTGGGAATCAATCTACCTCAAGACCGAGCTATACCACTCTTGGGCATATACCCGAAGGATGCTCAACCATACCACAGGATAACTGCTGAATTATGTTCATAAGAGTGTTATTTGTAATATCCAGGGTCTGAAAACAACCTAGATGACCCTTAACTGAAGAATGGATAAAGAAAATGTGGTACATTTACACAATGGAGTATTACCCAGTTGTAAAACACACACACACACACACACACACACACACTGACATCATGAAATTTGCTGGCAAATAGATGGAACTAGAAAAATTCATTCCGAGTGAGATAATCCAGACCTAGAAAGACAAACATGGTATGTATTCACTCATAACTGGATATTATCTGTAAAGTAAAGGATAACCAGGTTACAATCTAGAGCCCCAGAGAGGCTAGGTAATAAAGAGGGCCAAAAGAGGAATTCATGGATTTCCCTGGGAAGAGGAAATAGAAGAGATCTCCTGTGTTAACAGTGCAGGGGAGATGAGAACATGAAGGATTAGGTTTGGTGGGTTGGAGGTAGAACAGAGGGGGAGAGTAATGAAAGAGATGTCTTGATGGGGGCTGCTTTTGGGGGGTCAGAGAAATACCAGGGTGTAGTTAGAGTTTTCCTGCCTGGCCCACAATCAGGACAAATCTCTCTCACCAGCCAGGCCCATAGATGCTCAGAACCAACCAAGTAAACACACAGAAACTTATATTGTTTAGAAACTGTATGGCTGTGGCAGACTTCTTGTTATCTAATTCTTCTATCTTAAATTAATCCATTTCTATTAGTCTATACTTTGCCATGGGGCTTGTGGCTTACCTGTACCTCACATTTTCCTTGTCATGGCCATGGCTGGCAGCATCTCTCTCCAGCTTTCCACTTACTCCAATTCTCTTCCTCCTTGTCCCGCCTACCCTATCCTTCCTGCCTGGCTACTGGCCAATCAGCACTTTATTTGTTTTAACCAATCAGAGCAACACATTTGACATACAGAACATCCCACAGCACTTCCCCTTTTCTTTTTTTTTCAAAAAGCAAGGTTTTAACTTTTATATACTAAAATTATAGACAACATAACAATTATCAAGCAAGAATTACAGTTACAATATTAAAGAACATATCTCATCTATCTTATATTTGTGAGTCTAAGGTTTTATAACTAACTTATTTTTTATTATAACTGAGGAAATTATAACTATCTAGTCTTCAACCACATCTGTAGCTAGAGTTTTCCTGCCTGGCCCAGTCAGGACAAATCTCTCTTACCCGCCAGTCCCACAGTCGCTCAGACCCAACCAAGAAAGCACACAGAAACTTACATGGTTTACAAATTGTATGGCTGTGGCAGGCTTCTTGTTATCTACTATTTCTATCTTAAATTAACCCATTTATGCTTATCTATACTTTGCCACATGGCTTGTGGCTTACCAGTGTGTTTACATGTTGCTTCTCATGGCGGCGGCTGGCAGTGTCTCCCTCCAGTCTTCTTCTCAGAATTCTCTTCTCTCTTGTCCCGCCTATACTTCCTGCCTGGCCACTGGCCAATCAGAACTTTATTTGCACAGAGCAATATCCACAGCACTTCCCCTTTTCTTTTTTTTTTTTAAGGAAGGTTTTAACTTTTATATAGTACAATTACATATAACAAAACAATTATCAAGCAAGAATTACAGTTACATTATTAAAGAAGATATCCTATCTATCTTATATTTGTGAGTCTAAGGTTTTATATATAACTTATCTTTTATCATAACTGAGGAAATTATAACTATCTAGTCTTCAACCACATCAAAGACCTCAGAAGGATATAATATTACCTGAGAAGTGGGAGAAGGATATAAGCATTTTTCGGGAGTCTTGCAAGAGTAGACAGAGACAGCTGGCAGCCTGGACAGTCACCTAATGTTCCTTTGTAAAGTTGGGGCATTTGTCTTCAGCCCACAGGGCTAGAGTCTCTCGATCACTTTTCTCAGTGTCCTGTAGAATGTCTGGCAGTTTCCTCTGCGAAGCAGGAACCTGAAGGACCATTTTGTCAAGCAAAGTTTAGTGGTCACCTTTCTATGGGTCCTGCATGTCCAGTCGATCAAGCAGTCCAGGCAAGAACAGTTTCTTGCCCAAATGGCTATTTTTGCAAAGGTGAAGATAAGATATGAAGTGTCTTCAATGCCCATCCTCCTCTCTGAAGTAAATTGGTCACTGTCCAGAAAGTCTAAATTTTAAAAGTATTTTAAATGCCATATTCTGTAGACCTCTGAAGTGTTTGAAGAGTACCTGTCTATCTGAAATATCTCTGTGTATACCTAGAAGACTTAACTAACATGGCTCTGAGTATGATTATCACAGATGACCAGTTATTAATCTATTTTTAATTATCCATTACAATTTTAAATGAGCTATATAAACATAATACCTTAAACAAGAGTAGAAATATACACACAATATAACAAAATTAACTAAGTTTGTATCAATAGACTAAAATCTAAACCAATGTAAAACATTTTAAACAAGTTGTTGCTCTTTAGAAGTTCCCTAATCTATCTTTTCATCCTATTATATCTATATCATATTCACCTTTCTTCTTTAGAAAGAGATCTCATTTATAATCAATCTGCTTTAAAGAAAATATTGTTTTTTTCTCTGTCCCACACCAGAGGGCCCTTCTGATTTGGGACACAAGAATCTCTTAACCTTTTTTTTTAGCAATATATCTGGGTTTAGAGAAGGAGTGAGCCAATTCCATCTCCAAAGCCAGCTTGATAATTTTGGGAATGTGGGCATAGTTTTTCTTACTACTTCTTGCTGGAGGGGGGCGCTGTATCTTATGGGGACATAAAGAAAAATTTAGGATTATGGAGTAGTCCATTAGGGTGAACCTCTGAGCCAGTTGCCTTGAAAGCATTCTGGATGTTGGATCATCTGGGCCATGGTGTCATCAGAGACCTTTCAGGTGGTCTTGGCTGGTCAAACCTGATGTATCTTAATCTGGAACAAATCCATAGCCTCTGGCTTTCTGTGGAAACAAAAGCAGAGACTCTTTTTCAAAGCAACATATCCTTATATCCAAATTTTGAAGTCAAGGTACCTTTAAAATTTACATATTTGTTTAACTCAACAGCCTTTATGATCAAATCTTTTTCTGTAGTTAAAAGTACCAAAGACAAGACAAACGAGATTCTCTCTGTAATATCCATCTTTGTAAGACTGAAATGCCACTGTGGCTGCTGGCTCCACCCACCTCAGTTTCCCAACATGGCGGTGGTACAGTTTACCGCCAGCTCTGGGTCTGGAGCCATGTGTACCATCAACTATCAGAAGCAGTTCTATCAAAGCAGTGCATAGCCCAGAAACTTTTTTTTTTTATATTAGCAAAGGCTAAATCTACCCCGCAGCAGAGTAAAGTGCCGCTTGTAGATTCCTCATTCCCGCCACACTGCAGGTCAGACGCACATGCCAGGAACCCGCCATAATAGCTCAAACCAGCAGGCTGCCGCTAACTTGAGAGAAACAATTAGGAAGCTGTTTTTAGCTACGTCTTAGAATCTTTTTTTTTTTAGGTTTTAGGTGGAAATTTTTGCCCCACGTTGGGTGCCATTTGTAGCTAGAGTTTTCCTGCCTGGCCCAGTCAGGACAAATCTCTCTTACCCGCCAGTCCCACAGTCGCTCAGACCCAACCAAGAAAGCACACAGAAACTTACATTGTTTACAAACTGTATGGCTGTGGCAGGCTTCTTGTTATCTACTTTTTCTATCTTAAATTAACCCATTTATGCTTATCTATACTTTGCCACATGGCTTGTGGCTTACCAGTGTGTTTACATGTTGCTTCTCATGGCGGCGGCTGGCAGTGTCTCCCTCCAGTCTTCTTCTCAGAATTCTCTTCTCTCTTGTCCCACCTATACTTCCTGCCTGGCCACTGGCCAATCAGAACTTTATTTGCACAGAGCGATATCCACAGCACACATCAAAGACCTCAGAAGGATATATTGTTACCTGAGAACTGGGAGAAGGATGCAAGCAACTTTCGGGAGTCTTGCAGGGTAGACAGAGACAGCTGGCAGCATGGACAGTCACCTAGTGTTCCTTTGTAAAGTTGGGGCATTTGTCTTCAGCCCACAGGGCTAGAGTCTCTTGGTCACTTTTCTCAATGTCCTGTAGAATGTCTGGCAGTTTCCTCTGCAAAGCAAGAACCTGAAGGACCATTTTGTCAAGCAAAGTTTAGTGGTCACCTTTCTATGGGTCCTGCATGTCCAGTCAATCAAGCAGTCCAGGCAAGAACAGTTTCTTGCCCAAATGGCTATTTTTGCCAAGGTGAAGATAAACTCTATATGAAGTGTCTTCAATGCCCATCCTCCTCTCTGAAGTAAATTGGTGCTGCCAGGAGCAGACATGTCTCACTGTCCAGAAAGTCTAAATTTTAAAAATATTTTAAATGCCATATTCTGTAGACCTTTGAAGTGCTTGAATATTACCTGTCTATCTGAAATATCTCTGTGTATACCTAGAAGACCTAACTAACATGGCTATGAGTATGATTATCATAGATGATGAGTTATTAATCTATTTTAAATTATCCATTACAATTTTAAATGAGCTGAACAAACATAATATCTTAAACAAGACTAGAAATATACACACAGCATAACAAAATTAACTTTAAGTTTGTATCAATAGACTAAAATCTATACCAATGTAAAACATTTTAAACAAGTTGTTGCTCTTTAGAAGTTCATTAATCTATCCTTTCATCCTATCATATCTATATCATATCCCCTTTTTATCTTTAGAAAGAGATTGTACTTATAATCAACCTGTTTTAAATAAAATAGTGGTTTTTCTCTGTCCCACACCAGAGGGCTCTTCTGATTTGGGACACAAGATTCTCTTAACCTTTTCTTTTAACAATATGCTTGGGTTTAGAGAAGGAGTGATCCAATTCCATCTCCAAAGCCAGCTTGATAATTTTGGGAACTTGGGCGTAGTTTTTCTTACTACTTCTTGCTGGAGGGGAGGCGCTGTATATTATGGGGACACAAAGAAAATTTTAGGATTATGGAGTAGTCCATGAGTGTAAACCTCTGAGCCAGTTGCCTTGAAACCATTCTAGATGTTGGATCATCTGGGCCATGGTGTCATCAGAGACCTTTCAGGTGGTCTTGGCTGATCAAACCTGATGTATCTTAATCTGGAACAAATCCATAGCTTCTGGCTTTCTGTGGAAACAAAAGCAGAGACTCTTTTCCAAAGCAACATACCCTTATATCCAAATTTTGAAGTCAAGGTTGTAGTATGAATCTTAAAGAGTCTTATTAATGAAACTCAACCCGAGGCCAGTTATTGGGGTGATTGCTGGAAGATCAGAGACACAGAACAAGCCACAGCTATCTCACCTTGCTAGTTCCTCAGGTGATCCTTTTTCCTCAGGCTGGAAGCTTCTGAGTCCTCATCCCAATGGCTCTCAACTGAACTGTGTTGCTCCAAAGCCTGAACACTTAACCAACCAAATGCTTAACTAACTACATGCTTTTTTTCTTTAGTTCCTGGCCCTCACGCCTTATATACCTTTCTCTTTCTGCCCCCCACTCCCTGGGGTTAAAGGTTATGTTTCTGGGATTAAAGGCTTGAGTCACCATGCTTAGCTGTTTCTAAAGTGGCCTTGAACTCAGAGATCCAGCTAGCTCTGCCTCCCAAGTGCTGGGATTAAAGGTGTGTACCACCACTGCCCAACTTCTGTGATGGTTTACTCTTCCCATTTTCTAGCCACCATTTCTGGCTCTGTTCTAGTGGCTGTCTGTTCTCTGACCCCAGATATGTTTATTTCGGGGAACACACAATATTTCAGGGAACACAATACCCACCACACAAGGTACCTTTAAAATTTACATATGTGTTTAACTCAACAGCTTTTACGACCAAATCTTTTTCTGTAGTTAAAAATCCCAAAGATAACACAATACAGATTCTCTGTGTAATATCCATCTTTGTAAGACTGAAAAACTGCTGTGCCTGCTGGCTCCGCCCACCTCAGCTTCCCAACATGGTGGTGGTACAGTTTACCACCAGCTCTGGGTCTGGAGCCATGTGTACCATCAACTATCAGAAGCAGTTCTATCAAAGTAGTGCATAGCCCAGAAACTTTTTTTTTAACTACCAAAGGCTAAATCTACCATGCAGCAGAGTAAAGTGCTGCTTGTAGACTCCTCATTCCCGCCGCACTACAGGTCAGATGCACACACCAGGAACCCGCCATAGTAGCTCAAACTGGCAGGCTGCTGCTAACTTGAGAGAGACAACTAGGAAGCTGTTTTTAGCTCCTTTTTAGAATCTTTTTTTCTCAGGTTTTAGGTGGAAACTCTTGCAAAAACTTTGGGTGCCATATGTAGTTAGAGTTTTCCTGCCTGGCCCACAGTGAGGACAAATCTCTCTCACCAGCCAGGCCCATAGACACTCAGACCCAACCAAGTAAACACACAGAAACTTATATTGTTTAGAAACTCTATGGCTGTGGCAGGCTTCTTGTTATCTAGTTCTTCTATCTTAAATTAATCCATTTCTATTAGTCTATACTTTGCCACGTGGCTCATGGCTTACCTGTACCTCACATTTTCCTTGTCATGGCCATGGCTGGCAGCATCTCTCTCCAGCCTTCCACTTCCTCCAGTTCTCCTCCTCCTTGTCCCACCTACCCTATCCTTCCTGCCTGGCTACTAGCCAATCAGCACTTTATTTATTTTAGCCAATCAGAGCAACACAATTGACATTCAGGACATCCCACAGCACCAGGGAAACTCCCAGGAAACCACAAATGATGCCGGCTATATCTGCAATATGAAGATACACACTGCTGAAGGAAAGAAACTGTTCTTCAGTCCTTGGACCCTATCCTGACACATGGCACCATATTTACCAGAATAATTATTACAATGTTACATCTACTGCTGAATTCCTGCTATAGAACAAAATTAGCGTCTGTGGGACTAGTAGGAACAGCAGAGGTTATCGCCAAATCTGAAAATGAAAACATTAAGAATGAAGAAAGTTGACATAATATTTACCAGAAAAGGAAAATATCGTCTTCTCCTAGCATGTAAAGACAAGCAGGTTGTCCCAGTGATATCAACAATCCATGACACTTCTGTTTCACCAACAGGAAAAAATAATAGAAAAACAGGAGAGACTATTGTAACCCTACCTGCATCAAGGAATACAGTGCCCACATGAAAGGCGTTGGCTGAGTGGATGAATTCCTGTCATGTTGTTCTGTTCTAAGGAAAATGATGAAATGGACAAAAAACATGGTGCTGTACCTTATAAGCCGTGAACTTTTCAGTTCATTTAGAGTGTACGTCTTCAGTTCACAAGCAAAAGTGAAGAATGAACAGTTTGTGCTATTGGTGGTGAGAGACTAATAACAGAGGCCAATAATGAAGGGTCTCCGGAACCAGAGACAATCTGTCCAGCCTTCCCCTGGGGCTGCAAGGAGAGCACCTCATAAAGATCCACCCAAAGGGCTGTCAGGGCATACGAAGCAGCATGAACCTATGTTATTGCAGAGTGTGGAAAGAAAACATTTCCTGAGAGCCTGCAGTTCGTGCTGCCCGGGAAGAGGGGTGAGTCTAGATACCCATGTAAATCGTTTGGTCCTCCTCATAGAGGAAAACGTTCTATGCAGTCCTATATATTAAAAAAATACTAGGGCCGCACAGCGGTGGCACACACTATTTCCCAGCACTCAAAAGGCAGAGGCAGGCAGATCTCTGTGAGTTCGAGACCAGCATGGTCTACAGAGCAAGAGCCAGGACAGGTGCCAAAACTACACAGAGAAACCCTGTCTTGGGGGAAAAATGTACTAGGAACTTTAATTGTTTCATTAGTTCTTTAATTGGTTTTTTTTAATAAAAATGTTACAATTATTGAAAAACAACACCTAAAGTGTATTATGATCTGTAATTATGATGATTTAAATAACCTGCAGTGTGCCCAAAAAACGTGTGGTTCCTGGCATATGTCTTAGAGATTTCTATGTGGTACCAAATGTGTTAATTTAGTATAGAAAAAGTCTTTCTTACTCCTTTTGTATACGTGATTTTTATTTTTTTCATGAAGAGAAGCCATCTTTATTATATATGCTATGTAAGCATGGTGTATGTATGTGTGGTGTATGTGCACATATGTGTGCATGTGAGTCCATGTGAGTGGGACAGAAGAGGATGCTGAATGCCCTGCTCTAACCTTTCCCACTGTATTCCTTTGGGACAGAGTCTCTCCCTTATTGGTGAAATTATTAAGGCCACTCCACATAGTTAAAAGGGAGGTTTATTTTGTGGGGTAACTTACAAATGAAGGGATAGGTTGTAGGGTCTGGCAAAGGTATGGCCAGTCTAGCGGTGTTTTCTGGAGAACTCTGCTCAGTCTACCTCCAGCATCCAGTGTCCCAGAACAAGAGAGAGACCTCTGCTCTAGATCCTGGGTCTTCCGCTTTCTCCTCCATCCACCTTGTGGGTGTGACCATTACTGAAGCCTCAATGGGGGTTGGAACTTCCAAGCCAATGCTGGGATGGCTATCCACTACACTCCCTAAACATGGAGTTGAGCTGACAGTCAGGAAGGCCCTGCAAGCTTCCTGTCTCCACCTTCCACAGCACCAGGGTCACAGGTGCATGTGTGGCTGTGAGTTCTGGGATCTGAATGCAGGCTTTTGTGTTCCTGTATCAAGCACTTTAAAACTCTCAGTCCCCAACCCATGAAACACAGTGTCTAACATAACTTATTATTGCAAAACACACTACAAACCATATACTAACACCCAATTTTACCTATATCATTGAACCTTGACCCACAAGCGGCATTTGAACTCTAACATCATAAACAGCTCCCACTGGTATCCTTTTATATTTCCAGAATACTTGTGTAGATTCTTAACAGTTCATTTTTGAATCCATAGATGGACTTCTTTACACCTTGAAGTTATTTGAATCTTAAAGAGGATGCAATAAACTCATACTATATCAGATCCATACTATCTCGGATTTAATTTTATTATATTCAGGAAAACCACTATCAGTGGAGAGTCTTAAGACTTCTTTTAAAAAAAAGTGGGGAGGGGACTGTGGGTGTAGGTGTGAGTGTGTGTATGTACACAGCACACACATGTATATGAAACAAAGAAAAACCATGTGTAAAACAGCTGTTACAATAAATTGGCTTATTTTTAAAGAGAGAGAAAGTAACTTTTGGAATACTAATGCAACTTAAAAGAATACAAACATTAGAACTGAAGTGGAGAGAAAAGGTAACTTTAGTTTTCCATTCATCGTTTCTGAAAGCCTAGCACAGAGCTATGTTTTCACGGTCCTATAGATCCTAGATATGATAAAGCCCTTCATCTGCAATTTAAAAAATGGTATTTACCAGATTAATGAAATGCATTTTATCACAAAACTTCTTTTTTATATTTCCAGCAATGTATAACCTTACCCTTCCCCATAAAGGCTTCATTCTACCCAGAACACCCTGACAGCCAGCCAAAAGGACACAATGGGCTGCCTGACTGATTATACCCTGGGAATATTTATGTAACTTGTGATGGCAGCAAAATACTTAAAATAGGATACAGAAGATAAAGTAATGGAAGGCAGCCTGCCTTAAGCCACGTGCAATCCTTGGCATCTCCTAAATCATAGGGTAAGATTAGTCAGTGATAAAAATTCTTCAGCCGTTGGCAGCTGTCTGAAGACTGCATTATCCTCTTAAGTGAACTGTCAAATTTAGAAACTTTACGGCTTGACCTATCAAATATATTATATTTAAGTCCTTCACCACTTAATAAACATCAGTGACCACTATTATGGTTTTATTTTATGTTTATTGTTCTCAGCTGAGTTACATGTCAGACAGGTGCTCATGGTAAATGGTTAATTGAAAGCAACATTAAATGATAGGTTCAGCATCTCAAGCCAAAGTTCAAGCAAGCAATGCCCCTCTCCCATCCTTCTGTCTTTTGATTGGCTCCAATTTCAAATGTGAAAAGAACACATTTTCCTTTTGGAAAAAATAAAGCAATTTCTGACTTCTTAAGAATGGTCTCCATTTTATCTTTAAAGAAACAAGTAATTCTCCGTGTTTGTCTGTATATTAAGACTATATTACAAAAAAACCTGACACAACATGAAACTTTCTTTAATTTTACATTTCAGATGAACAGGAAAGGTCCACATGCATAGTCAGAGAGCATAGAGCATCTGTGCAAATGCATTATCATAATACTCATTTCAACACAACGTTGGTCCTCATCAGGATCCCAGCATTGAAACATTTACTTGGTACCTTCTGTGTAGCTCATTCTTGTATTGCAGAGTAATGCACAGGCACTAATCTTAAGTCCGAAATCAATTCTGCTATCATGAATCTTCCTGGAAGTCTCCTTCCAGATCCCAATTGGTACTTTTTCATTAAATTTCTTCCAAGATGTGTGACCAAGTAGAGAGCGTTACTCACTAGCAAATGTAATAATCCTGGAATGTGACACTGTAAACCTACCATAGGAAAACTGTACAGAAACTCTCCCTCTTCATTTTTATCTCTAATGTGTGGTCCATAGCCTAACAAAGATACTATGCTGTAGGCATAATGAAAATACACATAATGAAAGTTCTCAGAAGCATAACTAAAGTTTAAAATGTTAGTAGCAGTTCAAATACAAAACTCGCCACAACAGAGCTGGCATTTTCTCCCCAAAAGCCTGAAGTATCAGACTGTTAGTGTCAATCCTCAAAAAACATGCACAGAAGATACGGTTTCACCCAAAAGTCAGCAGCATGGCTAAAAAAAGAAAATTACGGCCACAGCTGAAGAAGAGTTAGAGAGAAAAAGCCTATTTCTGTTTTGAATTTTGTTCAGGATTGTGCTTTGGCTTAGCAGATAAGGAATGAAAATAGTAACAAGCCAAGCTAAGTCTCTTGGTAATAAATGCTGAATGTTTTATTGGCCCAAGGATATTTTGCTCAATTTAAACCAATATTTTGACATAACACTTAAAATATGTTTAAATTTTTCTTTATTTTTGAAATTTTCATACATGCATACAATGAAATGTGATCATATCTATTACCATTTTTTCCCTCCAACTCTCCCCATATTCTCCCATCATACCTCCTCCCTGTAACATGCCTTTTAAAAAACCTAACCTACTACATCTAGTTAGTGTTGACCATACGTGCATGGGCATCATTCTTTAGGGCATGAGAAACCTACCAGCTGCCATATCCTCAATAGAGAACAATCCTCCTCCAGAAGCTGCCTGCTGCCAATAGCTGCTCAGTATATGATGGACCTAGAGATCATCTACCCATCTATGCCAGGATTTGGTAACCCCAGCTGCTGTGGCTTCATGACTGTGACAGTCATACCATATTGGAGGACAGCATTGCTCCTTCCCATTTTCCGACTCTTACATTCTTTTCACTTCATTATTCTGATGTTCCCTGAGACTTTGTGAGGCAGAGTAGTTAATATAGGTACCCTGTTTAGTGCTAGCACCCATTCTCAACACTTAGACTAAATATTCACCTCTCTATTGACTGCTTTTCACTGCAAAAAGAAGTTTCTTTGACCAAGGTGAGAGTAGCCTGGCTCTGTGGGTACAAAAATCATGTGTGAAGAAGATTTGGCAGCATGTCCATTTCACAAAATAACCATACCAGGTTCTACATAGGATCTCATGACCTCACAGCCATGGACTTTCGCCCAGAACTTTCTCCTGTGAAGTAGCCCTAAAATCCAGTCAGCAAGTAGTTTCTCCATAACACTTGCATGCCAGTTAAGGCATTAAGCATGTCTTGCCTGGAAAGTCAGTATAGCAGCATATCATTTCAGACTTCAGATAGAGAAAAATCTAAAAAGTAAGTGACCCTGACATTATAGAAATGTCCGTATTAATGTAAAGGGACTTGTTTAACTTTCCCTATCAGCCACATTGCATTCACATATCCACCACAAAATTTAAAATAAAAAAGTATAACAGAGTTGAGACTAAGGGGGAAAATATAACAGTTAATAATTAAGATGAGCAGTATTTGAAGAGCCAGAAATTGCTATTGATTAAGACATTTATGTTAGCAAGAAAACTTTGCCCACTGTGTGAGACAACAGAGTAGTGAAGTCTAAAAGAAAAGACTTTAAAAATTGGATCCATCAAATAAGAAAGAGCCCGACAAGGAAATCTATTGACGGCGATTGACTCCTCATCTGTAAGTCCAATGCCACTGTGAGTCAGTCAGTGGGGCCCATGATGTGGAGAAGAAAAGCTCAATAGAGAAAGAGGTGGAACAAGACAAACTGGAACCTGCAAAGTTAAATCAATGTGACACTGAAATATCCAACTGTCATCACACTAGTGACCTGCAGGTAAAGCTACCCCACCCCCACATCACAGAACTGCATGCTGTCCTGGCTTGGGACTCAGAAGCTTTTTAAAAGGCAATCTACACAAGCCAACAAGCTCATGTGGTCTTCCTTCCTTCTGTGATGCTCTATAGCATAAATTAGGTAGCAAAAGAATGGAAGAAGGAATGGGAAATAATTTATATATGTGATTAAATTCATATCAAAATAAGAAATTAGGGTATGGGCTACATCAAAGGTGCCACCAACTACTGCTACCACCATTGAGGCACAACCACTGTGGCAACCTTGCTGATCAGCATTAACTGTCTGTCCAAGTGAATAGCCATTACCAAAGTGTGTAAGAGAAATGTGGACTTCTGACACTCAGCCAGAGAAAATGATTCCCCAAACTTTGCCTCTTGGGGGACAAGATACAAGCTATTTTTTGTTACACAGGAGCTCCTGGAAGTGTGCTGGGGAACCCAGTGCAGTGCTCATTGGGAACACAGCCCTACGCACAGGGGTGTGAATCTTCCCTATCACTCCATTCCTTGAGTTATAGAAGAACCTGTCTCTGAGAAAGTTCAATTCCTAATTCACTAGGGGCAATACTGTAACTTGTGTGGAGAGGGAGAGCAGGGAAGGTTCTGAATGGTTAGTTGGGACAGAAAATAATCTAAACTCACAGAAATCTTTCTCATTCAAAGGGAACACTGACTTAACTTGTCTAAAGTATCCAGACTAGCAGTCCGCTGGGCACCTGTGGAGACTGATAAAAATGATAACACAAGAGGAGATAGAAATGACATCACCCCAGGAAGGAAGGGAGGTAGGACTAAGAGCAAACTAACACTTTCTATTTTGTGCTATTGCTTATTTTATTAAATACTTTAGTTGTTTTTCTGTATTTTTAATTTTTGATTATTGAACTTTTACTTCAATAGTTAAGCTGCTGTGTTTTACACTTTTATCTGACCATGGAGTCCCTTCTTTTCTACACCTACAAATACTTCTTTTCTATATTTCTACATTTACCACAGTCTCCACTGCCTCTTACATCTCCAGTTGTATAGTTTCCTTCTCATACATCTCTGGCCCTTCTTACACCTTCTCCATTCCTTCCTCAATTTTACATTTAAATATCAATGCCTTAGCTCTTAAAAATGTTAAAAGTACACTTTCCCCATTCAGTATCCCAACACAACTATCTCTGAAACTTACCAGGACAGTGCATTTCACACACATCTTTGACCAAGTCAATGCTGAAACTGCTGGGATGAGTCACTGGGGCAGGCGGCATGAAACGGCCTTCTCTAAATAGTAGTAGAAAACACAAGCCTCACAAACACAATCCTCCAAGTGGATTCATAAAACAAAACAAAGGTGAGTAACTGGAAGACATAGCCATCTCCACAGATGCACAGAACACAATGCAGTAATGGAAAGAATACAATGCAACCTGCCATGACATGGTCACAAACACACAACTTCCTGGCAACAGAAACTTAATACACTAAAGTGGCTGAAAGGTTAGAGAAAAAATTCAGAGTTATACTTTTAAAAAGGATAAATAATCATGTAGAGGACTCAAAAGAAGATGGATGAGTTAAGACATCAATTCAGGACCTAGACTAGAAAGTTATCAAACTGAATATAATAGTCAGTAATTTAGAGAAGAAATGAAAAACTTGGAGAAAAACTTCAGTAAGGAAATTGAGACAATAAAAAATAACCAAATAGAAATTTTGAAAATGAAAGTAGTCGGGTCCACACTCTACTCTTATTCAGTATGGTGCTCAAAGTCATATTGAGAGCAAGACAAGAAAAATACATAAAAGGGGTACAGATAGAAAAAAAAGAAGAGGTCAAATCATCCCTATTTGCAGACAACACGGTTTTATACTTTATATGGACACCACCAGAAAACTTTTAGCTTTGATAAGCATTTTCAGTAACACAAAAATCAGTAGCTTTTATACATACCAATAACAAACTTGCTGAGAAAGAAATTGGGGAAATATCTCATCCTAATAGCTCCAAAAATTACCCAGGAATAACCCTAAGCAAGGAGGTAAGAGGATCTCTACAAAGAAAAGCTTAAACTCTATAAAAAGAAACTGAAGAGGACAACAGACATTGACATGAACTCCTGTGCTGCTGAACTGGCAGAATTAATGTTGTGACTGAGGGGTCACAATGGCTTTTAAGCGTCAATTACGAGACTGCTTTCCAATAATTTTGCTAAAACACTGTTTCTATTTTTTAAATTTACTATTCTGCTAAAACATGAATAGATTCCTTTGAAGGATGCCAAGATTTTTAGGATAAAATACTAGCTGTGTTAAGGTCTTTCTTCAAGGGAATAAGGTCTCACATTCATACAAGGGACTCTAGGTCTAGACACCAACTCTAGTTTGGCAATTTAGAGGACATAACTTCATTGTGATGATTCAAATAAGATTCTTGTTCTAAGACCTAGAGATGTCTACTTAAAAGGAAGTATGACTACAAAAGGCAGAATAAATATTTCAGTCTTACACATTCCATAATGATCAAGGATCTCTTTCTACAGGTCAAAATCTGATGACTGCTTTGCTCCACTGTCCAGTAAGAGAAATACATTCATCTTATTCCTGTCAATTAACTGACACCTTTGGTCCCTGCAGCCCTGGGATCATGTCATCCCTTCCTCTGAATTTAAGATTGTCCAATTTGATGGCAGCTTTACAACCCTGACCTATAAGGAAGAACTTCCAGGCCTCTGCAAGATTCGGGACTCATTTATAACATTTCTTGCAGCTTCAGTAAGGGAGTGTTCTCATTTCCTACAACTTTGGGGAAGAATTTCTAGTCCCTTCTGGGAGATAAAGTTCAGTATTGCACACACAAATTTTACATCACAAATCTACCCTTACATTCAATCTCCCCTAGCCATCAGATACTACCTTTTTCTGCTGAACATCTAAGATTTCTGCTTCAGTTACTGTACATCATTTGAGGACCCAAGTTTTAATAAACTCAGAGACATTCTAGCTGATATAGTAAACCATTGGATCCAGAATCCCTGCTTAGTCCAATTGCATCAAGCACAACCTAGTGTTTCACTTTCCCTACACTGTTCCAATTATTTTAAGGATCCATTTCTATAGATTGTGCTCCAGGATTCTGTCAATATAAATTGAACAAAAAATACAGCTATCTTACAATGTGCAGGACAGTTTTATGTGTTATGTTTGCTACCTGGCCTGCATGCATAGCTCATGGATTTTAGTCTAGTTATGTATCTGAAAAATAATAGATGAAGATGGATGCCAAGCAACCATGTAGTTCCTTGTGAGGCTTTTCTCTTAGAATGGGTTTGATAGTCTTCAGATACAAGGAGACTAAGCCTAGAGATAATAAGGAAGTGCTTACTCTGATAGACAGTCAGCAAAGCTTTTAAAGTCCAATGTCCCAAGTTCTGTCAGGGTCTTTCTACAAGGTCCATATCAATTGGTTTTAGTTTCTACTATGTCTAAATCTATGGGACGCTTTTAACACATGAAACTCTGCAAAGCTGTAAATTTAGTTTGCTTTAAAATAAAAATTAATTTAGGACTTAGATATAGTTTTCAGAAATCTACTGACCTTGTGAGCTCAGTACAAAAGTTATTAGGGGGCAGCCAAAGGAGTCTAGATCATTCCCTGCATCCTGAGACTTGAAGTCATAATGTTCATATCTTTACTTCTTCTGTTTGAAAGAAGAACACTGTGCAAAAGGATTATATCCAGTGTTACAACAAGGGTAGCAAGATTTTTTTCAATGATAGCAAGAATTTGGCCACCCAAATCCTTGTTTTTTCATGGACACTTAATATAATTATCCAAAGATGATCATTAGACTTACTATATTGTGACAAATGTCAGACTGTATGGGCTGCCAGTATACACTCTTACCATTGGAAACTCTGTTATTGATGCTTCTAAATTTCATAAGATCACAAACTAACTTCAAGATTATCCCAAACACAGAGGTTCTATTCTCCAAGTTCTGTTCCTATAGAAAAAAACAAACAAACAAACAAATAATCCTGCTTTTGGTTACATTTTATATAAATTAAAGCAAAACATCCTGCATTTGTTTTTAATTCATTTAGAATCCTCTATATAACTGGCAAGGTAAAGGGTTAATGAATTCAAAACTTTTAAAATTCAAAATTATAGATACAAATCACATTCCTAGAGCCTACCAAATCCTATTCAAATAAACGAAATATAAACAGTCCTCAAAAGCCTACATTGTTCTCTATATTTGCATTTCACTATTAAAAAAAACAAAAAATTAACAGTATTTTTTAATATATTAAATGTTAGTGTTACTAATTAGCCTGGGTGCCTAGAATAAATCCTAGAAAGAAAGTGAAAAATGGCAACACTAACTTTGTTAGGGAAAACAATTTCAACAAGGGTAATGCATTTGATTAAGCAGAGCATATGGTCTAGAAGGCAATTAATACAAGCCCTGTGGTATAATTCTTGCCTAAATGTGTGTGGCAAAACATCTTTGTTAACAATGTCCAGTTACAGTAAGATGCATTTGTGAGCCTAGAAAAGACAGTGATTGGGATCTTTGTACCCATTGAGTGGAAAGAGGTCTCCACACATTCCTTTCTCTCAAGCTTTTGGGGACAATCTGTTGCGGAGGAAGACAACAGAAAAGTAATCCTGTCTAAGACTGCTCTTCAGTTCATTAGCTGACACTTAATAATTTGATAATCATAGAGCATTAGAAGGTAAGTAGAGGTCCTAAACACCTCTACATTCAAAAACAACATTTAAATTATTTAAATTGAAAAAAGAGCTGAATCTATTTATCTAAAAGATGTCTTCCTTAGCATCACAGACATTATTAGCATCCCACTTGCCCCTCCAAGTATCCTTTTCTGAATGCCAAGCAAATGTTGGCAGGCCCTGCAAAGTGTGCTCTTTCTAGGTATAGATCAATGAAATAGTGGCAATACACTCACTGAGACTTGGTTCCTTAGAATTGCTATCTTTAAATGCATTACATTTTTTAACAAATGAATGTTACAGTGAGTCACTCATGTCTGGTAAGTCAACTCCTTTCTACAAGGTATGAATCTTATGTATCATTTTTGTTTGTAAGTGTAAACCTTACCTTAGTCTACACACAGACACAAATAACAATAATAATTTCAAAAAAGTCCATCATACTAGTGGATTCTAAAAGGTATTCCAATTCCTGGTTGAGTTTTCAGGTCTATCGGTCTTCTCAAATATTAACTTTCACTGAACTCCCTCCCTGGCACTACAGACTCACATTTTAAGACTTCAGGGTTAGTAGAGTGTAAGATCACATTATGAGGTCTATAATAAAGACTGAAAAGATCACCAAATCGCTGATTCATCTCCTCTTTTAGTGACTTTATACTTGTCCCCTTCTTCCTTCTTACCAAGTATGATAGTTTAAATGAGAATGGCTCCCATAGGCTAACGTGTTTGAATGTTTGATTCTCAGTTGGTGGACAGTTTAGGAAGAAATAGGAGGTGTGGCCTTTTGGAAGAGATGTGTCACCAGTGGTGGGCTTTGAGATTTCAAAAGCCCAAGCCAGAACCCAGTTGAGATCTCTCTGCCTACCACTTGTGGATCAGATGTGAGAGCTCTCAACTACTGCTCCAGCACCTTGTCTATCTGCTGCCTTACTCCCCACCACGATGATCATGAACTAACCCTCTGAAACTGTTAAGCAAACCCTAGTCAAATGCTTCCTTTTATAAATTACCTTGGTCATGTTGTGTCTTCACAGCAATAGTGACTAAGACACCAAGTGAAAGGTCTACTTCACTTGCATAAGGACCTCAACCCCATTATGTCCAACACTAACATGGAGAAATTGACATTTGTTTCAGTTTTTACAAGTTCATCTTTATGGTGGAGATCAACAAAGGTCTTTGTTGATACAAACAGATGGAGCTCTTGGGGGCTGGAAAGCCATAAGATATAAATGCCCCAATCACCTGCACCATCTGGCAACTAGTGAATAAGAGACACGAGTCAGCAAGGCACCTGAAGTTTTAAGTACTTTTAGTCTATTTCACTCGGGAGTGGGTGTTTATCTAGTTAATGTTGAAATATAAATTGCAAACTGACAAGTGATGATGTCATGAATATATGCCTTTATGGAGCCTTGCAGCTTTTAAAACTCTATTGTCACCTGTAACAAAAGAGGACATTACAAGAATCTTTCACTGTTTACTATTTCCCCTTATTTTAAACCACCACAACTATGTTAATGATCAAGGAGTCTGGACAGAGTAGTTCACATGCCTGGCTGGTGAGTTATATAACCAGCTTATTTCAGAGAAGCATGCAGAACAGGGTATGTAACCTATTCATCACAGAGTATAAAATACACCCAGCTAGTTCTATCCCTCTTGCTGGCCTAGATGGCTATCATTTTTGCCTAGAGTTTTGCCACTACTGTAACTTCTGCTCTTTTCCCTCTTCAGAAAATCCACTGAGTATTAGCTAGAGGGAACTTTTTAAAATGAGCATCCCATTATACTGTTTAAAGCATATATTTCTACTACTTACAGTGGGGTCTCAATATGGCTGCCTATGATGTCTTCCAAAAACACCAGTGACTGGGGATACCCATCATTTAGTAACCTGGGGAATGCCTTAAGCTCTGTAGGTGAATCAATATATAGCTCTCCATTACCTCAAGACCCAACACAGACCATGTTACCACTGACTTCATCTCTTGCAGTGAATCCTCATGCATACTACCCCAAATGCACTGGCATGTTCTGTGTTCCTTGAAGACAATAGTCAAAGCCCCACTTCTTGGTCATTATACTACCTGTTCTATTTCCTTTGATAGCTGCTCTTGACATACCTACTGTTTGGCTTATTTTTCTTATAACAAAACAAACGAGGAAAAAAAAAAGAAGAAGAACCTTACAAAGGCTTAGCCTAAGAAAGAAAAGGTCTACTCAGACTCACAAATGAAAGGCTATAGTCTATCATGGTGAGAAGAAATGGTGGCATAATTAGGAGTCAACTGATCATATTGACTCTGTGTTCAGGAAG
This sequence comes from Onychomys torridus, assembly GCF_903995425.1. Taxonomy (NCBI): domain Eukaryota; kingdom Metazoa; phylum Chordata; class Mammalia; order Rodentia; family Cricetidae; genus Onychomys; species Onychomys torridus. The sequence goes on along the minus strand of NC_050445.1, from coordinate 67,704,223 downwards.
CAGAGAGAGACAAATGCTGGTATTCAGCTCACTTTCTCCTTTTTATTCAGTCAGCAACCCCCCATGGAATGGTACCGCTCATATGTAGAGTGAGTCTTTCCACGCCATTGGAATCTCTCTAGAAATACCCTTAAAGACATACACAGAGTTTTATCTTCTAAATGAGTATAATCTTGTCAACTGGTGAAGCCATCTGCTTAACTTTCTTTGCTTCTTTACTATAAAACCTGTGTTTCAGTTAGTGTCCACCTGACATTTTATACCTGTTCTTCCCAATTTGTATATCTTTTTCTCTTTTGTTCCAGGAGTTCAGGCCTTCTGTCTTAAAAAAAAAATTTATATCTATCATTTATTAGTAAAATTTATTTATTCTATGTGTTTTTTAATCTTAATTTCTTGATCCCATTCATCTTCTGTCCCTTTGCCTCTGCCCTCTACCCCTTGCATGTCCCCACAATAAAACAAAATTCAAGAGAAAAAAATGAGAAAACTAGAAAAAGGGAAAGAATTAAAAATCTTGTCATGGAAGCTACAGTGCAACCCAACAAGTCATGCTGTATACACCTAGGTCCATACATCTCTACTTTCAAGTGTTCATTGCAAAGAATCATTGGTCTGGTTCAAGGCCCCTGGTCTCCACTACACATTTAATGCTAGGCCCCAACCAGGACTCTTCCTGAACATCCTGCTGCTGCTCTGTGTTGTGGAGATCCTGCAGCTTTGGATCTATGGGTCAGGTCCCTTCACATGTTCCAGCAGATCATAGATGGAGTGGATGTTGGAGCTGGGCAAGTCATAACCCTGGGTCTGGGCCTGGGCAGCTGTATTATTGGTCTTCCAGATGGGAAATGGGAGCAGCTCTCCCATGGTCACAATTTCGAAGCTGGCTCACCTACACCAGCACTAACCATGTTGGCGCTACTGTACTGCCCTGGCAAGGTGCAGGGCCTGTTCTCCTGAGTGTTGTAGCTGGTGGAGGTCAGGGATGGCTCTCCCACTCTTATGACCATGGGCCTTCTATATTTTTATTTAATGCAAAGCCCTCAGCACAGATAAGTACCTGTCATGTAGCCAGAGCTCATGTTTATTAAAAGAACAGATGACTTTAACAAGCAATGAAAACCCATTTAAGGAGTTTGGAGTATCTATAAGCTGATAATGAGACATCAGTTGTAATCACAAGTATTATGCACATTCAAACCAAAAGTTGCTTTATGAAACAACTCAGAGAAGTTATAATTTACAGCAAAACAGCAATAGGCTATCTATGCTTCAAGCCTCAGGAAAAGGAACTCCTTGGAGAAGAGGCTATGTCTTTGTATACAGAACATTGAGAACTGCCAGCTATCTAAAAGCCTCCAGGATTTTTAAAGAAAGAAATGAGAAATGGGGAACAGATTGTCTTTAACCTCTCTTGCATATATATCTTTTCATATTCTCTTTGCAATTCACTCATCTTGAGTCCTAGAAATTGCTTTAGACATCATTATTGAGTTGCACTCATTTCCTGTGATTGCTTTTAAGCTCATGACATGGCATCTGCCCCTACTCTCATCCATTCTCCACATTCCCAGACATCTCAAAAGACTTCCCTGATGAAAGTAACACTCCCTACAAGTCTTTTATTTTTTTCTCCCAAGACATACATCTTGAAATAAAAGTTGCTGAACTTTCTTTGTCTAAACTTTTAGGCTAAAGTATTTTTTGAAGAACCAAGCTGATCAGAGGACAGAGGGAAAAAAAGAAAGACTCTCACCACAGATAAAGCATGGGTCAGCAAATCCAGGACTATGTCCAGCTGTACCTGTAAGTAGTGCTAATGAAAACTAAACCATGGCTCACTGGGCTGAAGCCTTCTATGCTAACAGGAACTAACCCACTGTGTGCTGCCCCTCCCTCTGAGATGGTGAGCTTCCTGTGGCTTATAGTTGGTAAAAAATAATAATAATAATAATAATAATAATAATAATAATAATAATTATAAGACTTCCTTGGTACTTCTCTTTCTTTATTGCTCTAACTCTTCATAATGCAAATCAAACTTTGATCCTTTGTGCCTCTGATGTCCAAACTGATATTCAATCCATTTATTTGAATATTATAGAATTCCTTGGAGTTTTGAAAATATTTGATAAGTAATTAAATGCCCATACCTCTGAATTCTTTTCTGCTTCCTGCCCATTCAACACCATAGGAGAATTTCTGATTAAAGAAATAGTAGAAGAAGAAGCTCCTAAAACTCAGATTTATATTTAAGTTCTGTTCTGGTGACATTCCATTCTGCTATGCTATAAACCAAGAAGATAAACCAGACAATTCATTTTGCTTTATTTTTCTCTTTTCATGCTTCCATCTGTAGAACTAAAATAACACCCAAGGCAACAACAGTAAACCCTATTTTCTAGCATTCATCCAGTTAAACTTAGCTAATAAATAATATTTATTTTTTATCAGACTAACAGACTAGAAGGCATAGAAAAAGAATCAAATATTTGTCAATAAACCAGAAAGCTAGTTTTCTCATTAAAAAAAATTAGCTCAATACTATTTACTTTACTCATGTTTCTGGTTAAAAAAAAACAAATACATACAAATCCCTGACTTTATACAGATTTCCATGTAAAGAAGAGAAATAGTTATGACATAAACATATCTATCTGTTATGCTTACACTGTAGACTAGAAGGCAGTAAAATATTCAGCAAAATGTTCATGATCAATAGTGTCTAATGAGGAAGATAAACACTAAACAAAGTCATCTACATGGTAAGTTTCATATTACTAACAAGGATGCATAACAGAGAAGAAAACTTTCTCAGGAAGCAATGGGTCAGAGGGTCTTTAAAATGTGATGGGTTGAGCCAAGAATAGTCTAAGAACACAGGAATATTTGTGCAAAGGCCCAGGGCTACTTTCCAGTTTGAAAAACACTGTAAAGTAAGTATTAATGATAGAGGAATATTTAAAATAACACAAGTATAAATTAGATCATAATTGATACAACACATTTTAAGAATATACAATTTCATCAAAACTATTAAATATGATATATAGCAGAAATTTATGCTTAATTCATTAATGCACTACTTCATAAAATGTCTTGTATGGACCATCATTTTCATTTTAAACAGTTGCATAGCCTAGTGCATGTTAAATAACAGCAAAAACTGAATTAAACCACTTACTTATATAGAGAACTTATCATATACAATGTTCAATTATAAATATTCATACATTTAAAAAGAGGTGTGATTTAACTAACATTACTTATGGTACTCTTCTGCAAATGATTTCAGTTGACTATTGGGTGAAGAGAGAATGCATTTAGATTATAATGTAATAAACCATATTCACTCAAAAAGTAGTCATTGAGGATTTACCACAGTGCAATTGCTTTTCTTATTTCTAAAAACATGCTGACATTACAAAGAGTACTGTCCTAAAGAAGCAGAATAAATGGTAAAGAAGAAATATAGTCAGAAACCATACAACTGGACTTGTAAATACTTAGATACATCAATACAAAGAAGGGACATCTACTACATTGTCAGTTTAAGGCACATGTCACATGTAGTTCCCATTCTAACCAATAGGCTTGAGAAACAGGAGAGGCAACTTTTCTTCTTAGCAGCCAGAATGCCAAAGGCAAAGGAGAGCCTGAGGCTTGAAGTGAGGCTGGAATCCAGATACAGCATAAGCAGTTGGGCAGAAGGGCATCTCCCATACCAAATGCAGGCTTCATCACTATGTTCTAGTTGGGTCTTTAACTATTTAGAGGAGGCATGCCTAAATTAGATAAGGCAATCTGCTTTACTCTGTCACTTTGAATGTGAATCTCTTCCAAAACACTCTTACAGACCTGTGCAGAATATTTGCCCAAGTGTTAGAGAGCCCTATGGCTGAGTCAAGCTGACACAAATGTACCCTCACATGCCCACCCTCTTCTTCACTTGGGACCCATAAACATTTTCTTAAACCATACCTAATCTCCCAATGAAGAAAATGAAAAACTTGTAACACATGAACCTTTCCTCAAAGATGATAGAAATCCTTAAATGATACTTATTTTTCTACTGCTCCCATAAAGGACATGCCATGGTGTAAAATAAACAGAACTTAAAATCTGTGACCTAAAGCCATTGTATTTTATGATAAATGATAAATGCATAGGCGTAAAAGCAAACAAAGATTTACAAACAAATAATTAAATCAAGTAGGAAATATTCATGACAATTCAAGTGCTGTTTTTTTAAAAATAATAAAGTGTGTCCACTTTATGTTACTTTAACAAAATACTTGAAGCCATGTATCATTTTTAATATATTTATTTTATTTTTATGTGAATATTTGTGTTTTAATTTTACATATCAGCCATGGGTTCCCCTGTCCTCCCCCCTCCTACCCCACCACACTCCTCCCCCCCTCATTCCCATCTCCTTCAGGGCAAAGACTCCCCTGGGGATTCAGCTCAACCTGGTAGATTCAGTACAGGCAGACCCAGTCCCCTCCAACCAGGCTGAGCAAAGAGCCAGGTACCGAACAGGCAACACATGCACTAAGAAGAGGTCCAGGTCTCAATGCCTGGGTGCCAAACAGTTCAAGTTATTCAATTGTCTCACTTTATCCAGAGGGCCTGATCCAGCTGGGGGCTCCACAGCCTTTGGTTCATAATTCATGTGCTTCCATTCATTTAGCTATTTGTCCCTGTGCTTTTTCCAATCTTGGATTCAACAATTCACACTCTTACAGTCCCTCCTCTTTCTACACAATTGGACTCCTGGAGCTCCACCTGGGGCCAGGCAGAGGATCTCTGCATCTACTTCCATTGGATGAGATTCTAGCACGACAGTTAGGGTGTTTGGCCATCAGATCAACAGACTAGGTCAGTTCGGGCTTTGTCTCGACCATTGCCAGTAGTCTACAGTGGAGGTATCATGGTGGGTTTCTAAGGACCTCTCTAGCACTCTATTTCTTCCTGTTCTCATGTGGTCTTTATTTATCATGGTCTGTTATTCCTTGTTCTCCCTTTCTGTTCTTGATCCAGCAGGGATCTCCTACTCCCCTAAGCTCTCCGTCCCTCAAACCTTGCCCTTCATTACTCCCACTGTCATCCAGGTTGTTCATGTAGATCTCATCCATTTCTCTGTCATTGGGTGATCCTTGTGTCTTTCTTAAGGTCCTGTTTTCTAGGTAGCCTCCCTGGAGCTGTGAGTAGCAGTCTAGTCATCTTTGCTTTACATCTAGTATCCTACTGTGAATGAGTACATACCATGTTTGTCCTTCTGAGTCTGGGTTACCTCACTCAGGATGATTCTTTTCTAGATCCATCCATTTGCCTGCAAACCTCATGATGTCATTGTTTTTCTCTGCTGAGTAGTACTCCATTGTGTATATGTACCACATTTTCTTTATCCATTCTTCAGTTGAAGGGAATCTAGGTGGTTTCCAGGTTCTGGCTATTACAAGCAATGCTAATATGAACATAGCTGAGCAAATGCCCTTGTGGTATGATTGAGCATTCCTTGGGTGCTACAGCTGGGTCTTGGGGAGATTTATTCTCAATTTTCTAAGGAAGCACCATATTGATTTGCAAAGTGGCTGTACAAGCTTTCATTCCCACCAGCAGTGAAGGAGAGTTCCCCTTGCATCACATCCTCTCCAGCATAAGCTGTCTTCTGTGTTTTTGATCTTAGCCATTCTGACAGGTGTAAGGTGGTATCTCAGAGTCATTTTGATTTGCATTTCCCAGATAATTAGGTATGTTGGGCAATTCCTTAAATGTCTTTCAGCCATTTGAGCTTCAACTATTTAGAATTCTCTGTTTAGTTCTATAGCCCATTTCTTAATTGGACTGTTGGGCATTTTGATGTCTAATTTCTTGAGTTCTTTATATATTATGGATATCAGCCCTCTCTCAGATGTGGGGTTGGTGAAGACCTTTTCCCATTCTGTAGGCTGTTGCTTTGTCTTGTTGACCATGTTCTTTGCTCTACAAAAGCTGCTAAGTTTCAACAGGTGCCATTGATTGATTGTTTCTCTCAGTGTCTGTGCAACTGATGTTATATTTAGAAAGTGATCTCCAGTGCCAATGCATTCAAGACTACTTCCTACTTTCTCTTCTATCAGGTTCAGAGTAACTGGATTTATGTTGAGGTCTTTGATCCACTTGGAATTAAGTTTTGTGCACGGTGACAGATATGAATCTATTTGCAGCCTTCTACACATTGACAACCAGTTATGCCAGCACCATTTGTTGAAGATGCTTTCTTTTTTGCATTGTACATTTTTGGCTTCTTTGTCAAAAATTATATGTTCATAGGTGTGCAGATTAATGTCAGGGTCTTTAATTCATTTCCATTGGTCCACATGTAGGTTTTTATGCCAGTTCCAAGCTGTTTTTATTACTGTAGCTCTATAGTAGAGCTTGAGGTCGGGGATTGTGATGCCTCCAGAGGTTGTTTTATTGTACAGGATTCTTTTGGCTTTCCTGGGTTTTTTGTTTTTCTATATGAAGTTGCGTATTATTCTTTCCAGGTCTGCAAAGAATTGTGTTGGTATTTTGATGGGGATTGCACTGAATCTGTAGATTCCTTTTGGTAAAATTGTCATTTTTACTATGTTAATCCTGCCTATCCATGAGCATGGGAGACCTTTCCATTTTCTGACATCTTCTTCAATTTCTTTTTTCAGGGACTTAAAGTTCTTGTCATATAGGTCCTTCACATGCTTAGTTAGAGTAACCCCAAGGTATTTTATGTCATTTGTGGCTATTGTAAAGGGTGATGTATCTCTGATTTCCTTCTCAGCCTGTTTGTCTATTGTATATAGGAGGGCTACTGATTTTTTTTTTTGAGTTGATCTTGTATCCTGCTATGTTGCTGAAGGTGTTTATTAGCTGTATCAGTTTCTTGGTTGAATTTTTGGGGTCACTCATGTATACTATCATGTCATCTGCAAATAGGGAGAGCTTGACTTCTTCCTTTCCAATTTGTATCCCCTTAATCTCTTTATGTTGTCTTATAGCTCTGGCTAGAACTTCAAGTACTATATTGAATAAGTATGGGGAGAGGGGACAGCCTTGCCTTGTTCCTGATTTTAGTGGTATTGCTTTGAGTTTCTCTCCATTTAATTTGATGTTGGCTGTTGGCTTGCTGTAGATTGCCTTTATTATGTTTAGGTATGTTCCCTGTATTCCTGATCACTCTAAGACCTTTATCATGAAGGGGTGTTGGATTTTGTCAAATGGCTTTTCTGAGTCTAGTGAGATGATCATGTGGTTTTTTGTTTGAGTTTGTTTATATGGTGTATTACATTGATGGACTTTCGTATGTTGAACCACCCTTGCATCCCTGGGATGAAGCCTACTTGATCATGGTGGATAATTGTTTTGATGTGTTCTTGGAGTCTGTTTGCCAGAATTTCATTGAGTATTTTTGCATCAATGTTCATGAGGGAGATCAGTCTGTAGTTCTCTTTCTTTGTTGCATTTTTGTTTGATTTAGGAATCAGGGTAATTATAGCCTCATAGAAGGAGTTTGGTAATATTCCTTCTGCTTCTATTGTGTGGAACAATTTAAAGAGTATTGGTATTAAGTCTTCTTTGAAGATCTGGTAGAATTCTGCACTGAAACCATCTGGTTTTTTTGGTTTTGAGACTTTTAATGACTGATTCTATTTTTCCTTAGCGGTTATTGGACTATTTAAATGGTTTATCTGGTCTTGATTTAACTGAGGTATGTGGTACCTATCCAGAAAATTATCCATTTCTTTTAGATTTTCCAGTTTTGTGGAGTAGAGGCTTTTGAAGTATGACCTGATGATTCTCTGGATTTCCTCATTGTCTATTGTTATGTCCCCCTTTCATTTCTGATTTTGTTAATTTGGATGCTCTCTCTCTGTCTTTTGGTTAGTTTGGATAAGGGCTTGTCTATCTTGTTGATTTTCTCAAAGAACCAACTCTCTGTTTCATTAATTTTTTTGTATTGTTCTCTTTGATTCTATTTTATTGATTTCAGCTCTCAATTTGATAATTTCCTGGCATCTGTTCTTCCTGGGAGACTTTGCTTTTTCTTTTCTAGAGCTTTCAGGTATGCTGTTAAGTCACTAGTGTGAGATTTCTCCAACTTCTTTATGTGGGCATTTGGTGCTATGAATTTCCCTCTTAGCACTGCTTTCATAGTGTCCCATAAGTTTGGGTATGTGGTGTATTCATTGTCATTGATCTCTAGGAAGTCTTTCATTTATTTCTTTATTTCTTCCTTAACCCATTGGTGATTCAGTTAAGCATTATTCAGCTTCCATGAGATTGTAAGTTTTCTGTAGTTTTATTTTTGTTGAAATCTAATTTTAAACCATGGTGGTCTCTTAGAAAGCAGGAGGTTATTCCAATTGTTTTGTATCTGTTGAGATTTGCTTTGTGGCCAAGTATGTGGTCGATTTTAGACAAGGTTCCATGGGGTACTGAGAAGAAGGTATATTCTTTTTTGTTTGGATGAAATGTTCAGTAGATATGGATTAAGTCCATTTGAGTCATAACATCAGTTGAGTCCTTTATTTCTCTGTTAAGTTTCAATTTGGCCAATCTGTCCAGAGGTGAAAGTGGGGTGTTGAAGTTTCCCACTATTAATGTGTGGAGTTTTATATGTGATTTAAGCTTTAGTAATATTTCTTTTACATATGTGGGTGCCCTTGTGTCTGGGGCATAAATGTTCAGAACTGAGACTTCATCTTGGTAGATCTTTCCTGTGATGGGTATGTAATGTCCTTCATCATCTCTTCTGATTGATTTTAGTTTGAAGTCTATTTTGCTGGATATTAGGATGGCTACACCAGCTTGCTTCTTAAGACCATTTCATTTGAAATTTTTTTTCCTAGCCTTTTATTCTTAGGAAGTGTCTATCTTTGGATTTGAGGTGTGTTTCTTGTATGCAGCAGAAAGATGGGTCGTGCTTTTGTATCCATTCTGTTAGTCTGTGTCTTTTTATAGGTGAATTAAGTCCATTGATATTAAGGGATATTAATGACCAGTGATTGTTCGTTCCTGTTATTACTTTTATTTTTTGGTGATAGTGTGTGTATACTTCTCTTCTTTGGGGTTTACTGCTATGGTATTATCTATTGTCTGTGTTTTCAAGGGTATATCTGACTTCCTTAGGTTGGAATTTTCCTTCTAGTGCTTTCTGTAGGGCTGGGTTTGTGGATAAGTATTGTTTAAATCTGGTTTTGTCTTGGAATGTCTTGTTCACTCCATCTATGATGATTGAAAGTTTTGCTGGGTATATTAGTCTAGGCTGGCATACATGGTCTCTTAGTGTCTGCATTATATCTGTCCAGGTCCTTCTGGCTTTCAAAGTCTCCATTGAAAAATCGGGTGTTTTTCTGATGGGTTTGCCTTTATAAGTCACTAGGCCTTTTTCCTTTGCTGCCCTTAATATTCTTTCTTTATTCTGTACATTTAGTTTTTAATTATTATGTGGCAAGGGTACTTTTTTGGGGGGGCCAGGGGGATCTAGTCTATTTGGTGTTCTATAGGCTTCTTGTATCTTCATAGGTATTTCCTTCTTTAAGTTGGGAAAGTGTTCTTCTATGATGTTGTTAAATATATTTTCTGAGCCTTTGAGTTGGTATTCTTCTCCTTCCTCTATCCCTATTATTCATAGGTTTGGTCTTTTCATGGTGTCCCAAATTTCTTGGACATTTTGGGTCATGACTTTGTTGGTTTTAGTGTTTTCTGTGACTGATGAATCTATTTCTTCTACCGTATCTTCAACACTAGAGATCCTCTCTTCCATCTCTTGCATTCTTTTGGTTATACTTGCATCTGAAGTTGCTGTTCATTTACTCAGATTTTCTATATCCAGCATTCCTTCTGCTAGTGTCTTCTTCATTTTTTCTATTTCCCTCTTCAGGTCTTGGACTGTTTCCCTCATCTGTTTCATTGCTTTTTCATGATTTTCTTTCAGTGACTTGTTGTTTTCTTCTGCTTTATTTGTCCTTTCCTCTAGTTTTTTATAACGTTCTTCCCATTTTTTTTGTTTGTCTGCTCCTCTACTTTATTTTTGATTTCTTCTATATAAGGCTCTAGCCTCTTCATGATGTTATTTATAAGGTTGTTTTCCTCTGCTTCTTCCATTCTGTGTTGTTCAGGTCTAGCTGTTGGAGGAGGGCTAGGTTCTGGTGATGTTGTATTGCTTTTTATTTTATTGTATGTACTTCTGCCTTGGTGTCTGCCCATCTCCATGTGGATTCGTTTTTGATCTTTTCAGTGCACTTGGTCCAGACAGAGCACACAGATTTAGGGAGCCTCTCTCTGGTCCAGATGGAAGCTCTGGCCTGGATAGGAGCTGAGAGCTGCTCTCTGAGTCTCAAGAAGTGGCTGGGGTCTCCCACTGATGGGTGTGGGGGTAGGGTGTGGAGATTACAGGGTCTGCCTGCAGTCTTGGAAAAGGGGAACCTTTCCTCAGGGCCTGCAGAATGGCCAGAAACTGGGGCCAAGTTTGTCAGGTCTTCCCAGGATGGCTGGTGCCCAGGGGTGGGACCTAGAAGTGGGGCCTCTCTAGCTATGACCCCAGGCACTCACCTCTGGTCCAGATGGAAGTTCCTGGGCAGGATGAAGCTGGGGACTGGTTTCTAAGTCTCAGGAAGTGGCTGTGGTCTCCAGCTGATGGGTGTGGAGATAGGGCATGGAGATTTTAAGGTTTGCCTGGGGTCTTGGAGAAGGGGAACCTTCCTGGTAGGGTTGGGGGTTCCTGCCCTATGGCCGGAACCTGGGCAGGTCTTTCCTGGAATGGCTGGTGTCCAGAGCTGGGACCTAGGTGCGGCGACCTCTCTGGGTATGATCCCAGGCACTCACCTCTGGTCCAGATGGGAGTTCCAGGCCAGGCCATGTATCTTAAGGAGAACACTATGTATTTGTTTGGTTGTTTAGGTTTTCAGGCTAAAATTCTAAGAGTGGGCAATCTTGTATGTTTGGCCTCTGTTGGAGGGCACTGGCTGAATAATAACTTGACAAAGGATCAGAAAGGGAAATGGCCATGTGCAGTAGATTCCAGGCATATGGGTTTGCCTTGCTTTACAACCACTCTTGTAAGACCAAACTGGTATGGATTCACAACATGCCCCAAGGTTGGCATGGTCCTGCATGCCCAGCGGGACCTAGTCACTTCCACCTAGTCATATCTGGGTCAAAATGTCTCATGTGACCAGGACCCCATGGCTTTGCATGGTTGTGTAAGTATGCAGCAGGACTGTGTGATCTACGCACATGTGTGGAATAGCCACATGGGCCTGTGTGCACAGGCACGACCTAGCCTTGTTAAGCTGGCACCATTATTCCTGGTCCCACTTCACTCACGTGTCTTTCCACAGGCCTGTGAACATCTGTCCCTCTCCCTTATCTTAATAAAACTCTTATTAGTGGATTCTGTTGCTTTTTGTGACGTTTCCTCACAGGGTAAGAGTGCCGCAAAAAAACAACACAAACTCATTCAACAGGCTCAGTGTTGATCATTTATGGAGATGACAGCTCAGTGACCTGTTAAGCTCCCGTGAGGCTTGATTTCTTAAAGTGCCGTCTTCCTTCAACATTACCACACTGGCAGAGCTTCAAATTCTGAGATGCCTTAAATGATGTATTGTATCCCATAACATGGTCTTCATTACCTTCCTTGTTGAATAGAATTCAACTTCATTTTGATATTCAGGAACAACTACCCAGCCAGTGAGCTTGACATTCTTGTTTACTGACTCAGTTATAATGAAGTATTTTGGTGGCTGTGTTAACATTAGGTCTAGTAGAGCAACTTGCATATCTCTGGTAGAAGCATTCTTTTGTTTAAAACCAAGATGTCTAGGCCAAAAAAGAGTAAAAGATCCTAGGAACGAACTTTTGTTGGTAGGTTACTAATGCTGAGTAGTAACTTTTCCGTTCATATCCCTGGAGTCCTGGTCCTATGAATTCTAAATACAGGAGAGATAGCATCACACATTGAAGATGAATTCAGTGAATGCTCAGCCTTATAGAGAATGCACCCTAATGTTTCAAGATATTGTCACTTACATGTCATTGTAACTACAACTTAAAAATGTCATTCCATTTGTCTATCAAACTAGCTACCTCTGGAGAGCAGTGATCATGATATGGTGATTGAATTCCATGAGAACTGTCTCACTGCTCTGCTTTTTTTCTTATAAAGTGAGATTTCTGGTCAGATGTAATGTCTTATATATGATGCTTATATATGATGTCTTATATATAAAGCATTCTGTAAGTCTGTGGGTGGTAGTCTTGATAAAAAAAAAAGGACTATGTAAAGAAAAGACAAGTATGTATCCAGAATAAGTGTCTAATATAATAAGGACAAAATATTTCAATTTCTGTGATGAAACTGATCCAATCTTGTCAATCTGCCACCATGTAGGCAGCTGGCTGAACTCTCTGGAGAACGATGCTTTAGTAGAGATTCTGTGCTTACACTGCTAGCAGATAAGTCACTCACTCAGTGGTAGCTGGAGCTATACTGGCTATGGTAAGTTGAGTCCTCTATAACCTCCATCCCTGGTAATGTATCCGTTTCGCAAAATCCCCAGAGACCACCAAGGAGCCAGTTTCCGAATCAAGTACATAAGGGTCCTTTCATTCAGGTTCAACCTGGGCTGCCACATGGCAGATGGAAGGAAATGTGGTGGTGGCCACGAGCCCAGGTGTAGAGAGTTTTTATAGGGAAAAACTACAAGCCAGGAATTGGCAACTTGGAATTGGGTAGAAGGGCAAGGTGATTTTTTTGAAACTATTGGTCTAGACTTTTGTCATGGAACCACAACCTGCTAAACAGGATTATCTGGACTGCTCAGCAGGATTATCTAGATATCTCCAAGGGCCATAGGGCCATAAACCACAGATAGGATTCTGTTAAGCTTTCCTTTCCTGTATTAACAGCAGACAGGATGTCTGCAGAAGTATCTGGATCCTGCTAGGCTTTCCTTTAAACAGCAGACAGGATATCTACCCGAGGATACTGCTCTGTATCCATTCGAGTTATCCTGGCATATTCCTGAGCCTGTAAAGTTAAGTCTAGGCCTTCACAGTACCATGATCACATTGTTCATGAACACACTGGGTAGTGGTAAGGTAGCTGTGGAAAGAAGCTGACTTGAATCTACAAAATTGGTTACCCTCTCCAGATCACTATTAAGCTACCTTTCTGCTAAGAGCACCATTTGGTAAGCATTCATGTGAGACACAAATATGTTTGTAGTTTTGTTCACCCAAGCAGATCTACCCATAAATCTCTTCTCCCATTTTCCTTGTCACAAATTTTCAAATAATTTTACCCCAAAGTTTCTGATTATCAAGCCAAATGATTTGCTACAGTCCATGAACTACTAGATAATCACATATCTTATCCTTCCTCTTTACAAGCACAGTGGATGACCAGGATCACTGCTTAAAGCTCTGCTCATTAGAAGATTTTTCTGTGTCACTGACCTTCAGGGACATCCCTAAAGATAACAGAATTTTCCCAAAGCCATCCTTGAGAAAATTCCTCCCAGAGTCCTGGGAAAAATGCTATGTCCAGCGTGGGGTTATCTGAGGGAAAGGAACCTACTTACACCATGCTTTTTTGTCTGTTTACATTATTCCTCTATGACAATATATAGCTTCAGTTCCATCCTCACATCCAGTTCCTCTCTGTGCCCACTTTTCCTGTCCTCATAGTTTTAGTAAGTTACTATGCTTCTGAGCTCATCTTCATCCTCTGTCCCTGCATCCTCCATCTCACTATCCTAGCTCCTTACTCCTGGCTCTCAGAAAACTCTCCTATAGAGCTACTTTACTCTCTACAAAATCTCTGTCTTCCTCTCTTCTCTCTGACCACATGGTTCTGTGTCTGTCTCTGGAATTCCACTCCAGTTCTTACTGCACCTTGTTATACAAAAAGCCCTATTATCTTCAGTCAATCTCTCTGGAAGCCGTAGGCCTAAAGGAAGGGGATGGTCTGAGCTTCATTTGCACAAGAAACAAAGCTATGCATCTACAGCCTGCTTGTCTCCTAAGCTGGGGGGTTGGGGAAGAGGTTAGTTACCTAGAGGTCAGTAGATCTGAGAAGCTGAACTGTTTGCCAAATGGTCTAGTAATATATGGGCCCACAAGAAATTCATAGCAAGGTGCAGCTGAATATTTAGGCTGTATAACACCAAATATTCCATGATAAATGGCTTCCCATTTGATGGACCCTTGGTCAGTCAAAGTGTAGTTTTAATACACAGCTGAATCTCTATAATATGTTCTTGTAACCCACAAAAATTCCCCAAGGCTGAAGAGCTTCTGCTGTTCACTTTAAGGTGGTGCCTTTATATCTTGCAAAACACTATAAACCAAGTTCAAGTCTTCTCCTTCTCTGTCAACTTCTTTTGCAGGCATGGTGGAGAGTGGGACAGAGAAGGCAATGTAGCCACAGTGGTGACCATGGACCACTTTCTCATGTAGCTCATCTGAACATTTAAGACCTGCTCCAACATGATCTTGTGTGCACTGCTTTTGCACTTGATATTATTCCTGCCATTCATGCCAATTTTATGGTATGGCGGTTTTCTTCACTACTATAAATGAAGTCATTAGCATCTTTAAATATAATTAGACTAGAGATCTCATTAGAATCCCAGAACCAATTCAGGAAACATATCCTTAAATTCCTTGAGAGTAACTCTCAGTACCCAGATCTGAAGATTAGCAAGGGATTTCCAGAGAAATAAAGCCAACAGTACGTGTGTGTGTTTACACTATGTGTACATGTCTCTCTCTCTCTCTCTCTCTCTCTCTCTCTCTCTCTCTCTCTCTCTCTCTGTGTGTGTGTGTGTGTGTGTGTGTGTGTGTGTGTGTGTAAGTACTGACTTATGATTACAGAGCTAAGACTCAAGATACTCAGCTAGCAAGCTAGAGAGCCAGGTGAGTCAACAGCAAAGTTTCAATCTGTCTAAAGCCTGAGAATCAAGGCAGCTGATGGTATACATTCTAGTCAGAAAGTTAATGAGCTCAAAACAGAAGAGAAATTTTCAGCAAAGTTGGAATGAAGGAAAAGTGATGCCTGAGCTCACACAGACAGGCAGGAGACATTTTCTTATTTAGGAGTAAAGCTTTCTTTTCTCCTTCAGGTCTTTGGCTAGCTGGATGAGGCCTACTCACTTTAAGGGATGCAATTACATAATCAATTGATCTAAAAATTAATAATTTCCAGAGATACATTCAGAGATGCAGCCAAAATAACGTTTGACCAAATGGTTGGGTACTTCATAGCCTACTCAAGTAGTATTAACAATTGACAGGTAGCATTACCCATCACTTCACTTTAAGTGATGGAGTTGAACCATTCACACCAGAACCGAAATTCTCCGTGCAGCTGAGGAGTGATAATAAATTTAGGAGCCTTTTGTTTCTATGTATATATTACCAAATTCAATAAATATTTGCACTGGCATTTCCTAATTTGTAAAGAAAGAAGATATAGAAAGATGGTGGGTTTGTAGAAAAAGAAAATACTATTACTGCATCAAATAATTGCTTAATTTGGGCATAGTAGAAAGGAGTTTTGATGTTATATAAGCCCAAATTCAAAGCCTGCCTATATTGGAAAAGGAAGTTTGTAGCAGGAATCTTAAAAGATCTTATTAGTAAAATCAAACCTGAGGCCAGTTATTGGGGTAAATGCTGGAAGATCAGAGAGACAGAATAAGCCACAGCTTCCTCACCTCGCCAGTTCCTCAGCTGGTCTTATTTCCTTAGACTGCAAGCTTCTGAGTCCTCATCTACATGAATCTCAGCTGAACTGTGCTGCTCCAAAGTCTGAATGCTTAACCAGGCAAATGCTGCTAGTTTCTGGTCTTCACGCCTTATACATCTTTCTCTTTCTACTGTCACTCCCTGGGATTAAAGGCATGTGTCTCCATGCTGGCTGTATCCTTGAACACACAGAGATCCGCCTAGCTCTGCCTCCCAAGTGCTAGGATTAAAGGCATGCACCACCACCGCCCAGCTTCTGCTATGGCTTGCTCTGACCCATTTTCTAGCCACCATTTTTGGCTCTGTATCTAGTGGCTGGCTATTCTCTGACCCCAGATGAATATATTAGGGTGCACAATATTTTGGGAACACAATACCACCACAGAAGTTGATTATCAAACATCCTTAAAAACTAAATGAACACAAGAAACTATAAGAAGATATCTGCTTAACTAGTCAACAGACAGAAAATAATTTACATTTTGTAAAGACCTGCTATTACCCTTAGATACATGGAAACCACAGTATCTGTATTTCAGAGTTTTATGCCTCCCTTTAAAGGCTAATTCTTTTTTAAATATGCCTTTTTCCTTATTTATTTTATCTTGTGTATCTGAACATTTTGCCTACATGTATGCCTGTACACCACATACATCCCTAGTGACCACAGTGTCAGGACACAATGACTACCACCTACAGAATTCAAATAAGACATGGCTGGAAGGTGTATACCTCTAGACGTACTCTATAAAGTTTTAAAAGATAAATTTAGCATGACTAAAAAATATATTGTGTGTGATTCATATTTTCCTGCACACAGGTCATTATTATGGAAGCACAGAAACAGTCATTAGCATCTTGGGAAGCCAGCATTCATTGAGAAATGATGAGTGACACAGCATCATGAGCAATGGTGTAACCAAAGTCAAATAAATGACAATAGGAAACAGCAGAGGCGATAAGACCTACAATGTTTCAATGCAAACAGCCATGAGACTGTGAGCAGATACAGCTTTGCTACCTGTGTGTCCCATTGAGATATGAAATCACCAAGGAACATTGCATTCTACCTGAAGAGACAGTTTGGAAAATATTTGCCTAGTTTATTAATCATCTCCTTGCATCACCACAACAAAATATCACACTGTGTGTTGTAATCAACTGAAGTTTATTTCTCCTTGTCCTGGAGTCTAGAGACCAAGATCAAGATACCTGAAAAGATATTGCGAGCACCTCTTTGCTTAGTTTTTAGATGGCTGCCTTCTAGCTGTACTCTTACATCCCATACAGGCCTCGTATGGCTCATCCCTTAATAAAATACATGAGTCATAATGGATTAGGACATTACTCACATGACTCTTTAACCTTAATTATACCTTTATAAGCTAATCTGCAATGACAGCCACACTGGAGGTTAGGTCCTCAGCATGAATTGAGAGATAAAACAATTCAGTCTATAATACTTATGATTGGAACTGAAAATTTAAAACAAAATTACAGGGAAATGAAGGGAAGGAGTGAAAAGAAATTGTCTTTGGGTAGTTTCTTAAAATGTTGTAACATGTTTTTATACATCTTAAACATTTTTAAATTAGTAATAAAAAGACACATGAGCCCAAATATAAAAATAAAAACAATAGGCTAGGCATTGGCAGTGCACACCTTTAATCCCAGCACTTGGGCGGCAGAAGCAGATCTTTGTGAGTTTGAGGCCAGCTTGGTCTACAAAGCAAATTATAACACAGCCAGGACTACACAGAGAAACCCTGTCTTGAAAAACCAAAATAAATAAAAATGAATACATAGGATCCTTGCTAGCACCTAAATTCTCTATAAATTTGTGCTTGTAATATTGGTTAATCTATTTTTTTCTGTATCATTGGATCACTACATCTTGAAAGACTCTATTCAACATGAAATTTGTAGACTACAAGAAGATTGGTCAGATTAAGAATTTTATAAGGGATGTTGAGCAATTCCTTAAATGTCTTTCAGCCATTTGAACTTCCTCTGTGGAGAATTCTCTGTTTAGTTCTATAGCCCATTTCTTAATTGGACTGTTGGGCATTTTGATGTCTAATTTCTTGAGTTCTTTATATATTATGGATATCAGCCCTCTCTCAGATGTGGGGTTGGTGAAGACCTTTTCCCATTCTGTAGGCTGTCACTTTGTCTTGTTGACCGTGTCCTTTGCTCTACAAAAGCTTCTCAGTTTCAACAGGACCCATTGATTGATTGTTTCTCTCAGTGTCTGGTTACTGGTGTTATATTTAGAAAGTGATCTCCAGTGCCAATGCATTCAAGAGTACTTCCTACTTTCTCTTCTATCAGGTTCAGAGTAACTGGATTTATGTTGAGGTCTTTGATCCATCTGAGATACCACCTTACCCCTGTCTGAGTGGCTAAGATCAAAAACACAGAAGACAGCTTATGCTGGAGAGGATGTGGAGCAAGGGGAACTCTCCTCCACTGCTGGTGGGAATGAAAGCTTGTACAGCCACTTTGGAAATCAATATGGTGCCTCCTTAGAAAATTGGGAATCCATCTCCCCCAAGACCCAGCTATAGCACTCTTGGGCATATACACAAAGAATGTTCAATCATACCACAAGGGCATTTGCTCAGCTATGTTCATATTAGCATTGTTTGTAATAGCCAGAACCTGGAAACAACCTAGATGCCCTTCAACTGAAGAATGGATAAAGAAAATATGGTACATATACACAATGGAGTACTACTCAGCAGAGAAAAACAATGACATCATGAGGTTTGCAAGCAAATGGATGGATCTAGAAAAAATCATCCTGACTGAGGGAACCCAGACTCAGAAGGACAAACATGGTATGTACTCATTCACAGTAGGATACTAGATGTAAAGCAAAGATGACTAGACTGCTACACAACTCCAGGGATGCTACCTAGAAAATGGGACCCTAGGAAAGACCCAGGGATCACCTAATGACAGAGAAATGGATGAGATCTACATGAACAACCTGGACGACAGTGGGAGTAATGAAGGGTAAGGTTCGAGGGAAAGAGAGCTTAGGGGAGCAGGATATCCCAGCTAGATCAAAAACAGAAAGGGAGAATGAGGAATAACAGACCATGATAAATGAAGACCACATGAGAACAGGAATAGGCAGAGTGCTCGAGAGGTCCCCAGATATCCGCAATGATACATCCTCTGTAGACTGCTGGCAATTGTCGAGAGAAAGCCTGATCTGACCTAGTCTGGTGATCAGATGACTAAATACACTAACAGTCGTCTTGGAACTCTCATCCAATAACTAATGGAAGTGGATGCAGAGATCCTAGGCCACGCCCCAGGCAGAGCTCCAGGAGTCCAACTGTAGAGAAGGAGGAGGGACTGCAAGAGCGTGAATTGTTGAATCCAAGATCTCAAAAAGTACAGGGACAAATAGCTAAATGAATGGAAGCACATGAATTATGAACCAAAGGCTGTGGAGCCCCCAGCTGGATCAGGCCCTCTGGATAAGTGAGACAATTGAATAGCTTGAACTGTTTGGGAGGCATCCAGGCAGTGGGACTGGGACCTGTCCTTAGTGCATGAGCTGGCTGTTTGGAACCTTGGGCTTACACAGGGACACTTTGCTCAGCCTGGAAGGAGGGGACTGGACCTGCCTGTACTGAATCCACTAGGTTTAAATGAATCCTCAGGGATGTCTTGGTCCTGGAGGACATGGGAATGGAGGGGAGGGCATGGAGGGAAGGTTAGGGTGGGGCAGGGGGGGAGAACAGGGGAACCCATGGCTGATGTATAAAATTAAAACACGTAATAATTTTTTAAAAAAGGGAAAAAAAGAATTTTATGAAGTTATTATTGATCGAAAAAGTTTTATATTAAAGCTGATCTTCAGACTTCTGGTTTGTCAAACTATCTATTATTCACTGAATAATATCTTTATTTCCTGATAAATTCTATTACAAATTATTTATAGAAAATATTAAAATTACTATAAAACCACAACTGGTCAAAAATAAAATTAAGAAAGACACTGTATCCAATTTCCACTGCTGTTATAAAATACAGTAGAAAAACCATTTAAAGAAGAACATTCTTTGGCTTATGCTCTCAGTGGTCTTAGTCTGCTGTCAGTTAGTTCTCCTGGGTTCTGACCTGTGGTGAGGAGTATCATCACAGAGGGAGCACACAACAGAGGGGTCTGCTCAACTCACGGAAGCCAGAAAGCAAAACAGAAGCAAGGGATGGGTAAGATTCCAATATCCTTTGAAGGGCATGGTTCCAATGATCTACTTTCTAAGTAGGTCTCATCTCCTAAATGTCCATAGCACAAAGCCTCGCAACCAAACCTTTAGCAGGTGAGTTTTGGGGACATTCTGCATCTACACCATAGAAACAACATTACATAACTCGTGGATATCTGGTCAAAAGAAGACATGATGTGCTTTACCATGAGTGTTGAATATTTACCATGATCCTTAAGGTGAATAATGCGTTATAGATTATAAAAAAGAAACATGGTTTTTATCCAAATAATTATCTAGTTGTTTATCTGAAGAAATCATATACAATGAGACACACTGAGCAGGTCAGTAGGATAGTTAAGTCTTATGACCATAACACATAGTTATCTTTGCATTTTCAAATAAATAAATGAAAGTTCAATTTGAAAATGTAAGCAACTACTATAATTTAATGCAGACCACTGAAAACATATGCCAAAAAATGCATCTATAAAGTAGATTATATTCTAGCTCTGTTTCCATGGATACCTCTCATCTCCTGTCCTCTGTTCCTAAAAAGAACAAAACCTTTATGAGTACTGCACTTTTTATTTTTTATTAATTATTATCTTAATTCTACATATAGGATGTCATGTGATAATTATATGTAAAAACAAATCAGATACTTATAATTTCTCCTTGATCCTTATTTTAATTTTTTAATATATAGCAATGTACATATTCATTAAATACAGTGTAATGTCTTCCTTTTTCTTCTTTGCTTTCTCCTTTCTTTTCTGCTTTTTAAATTTTTCTTTCCCTTTGGTTGAGTTAAGGTCTCATTTATTCCAGGTTTGACTCACCATGTTATTTAGTTGAGGATGACTTTGAATTTCTCATATTTGGTTAATTTTTTAGACTTATTTACTTTATGTGTATGTTTTGTCTGCATATACATATGTGTTCCTTGTGCCTGTGAAGATCAGAGAAAGGCACTGGATCCCCTGGAAATTGAGGTACAGATGGTTGTAAGCTACCATGTAAGTTCTATGAAGTGAACCTATGTCCTCTGCAAGAGCAGCAAGTGCTCTTAATTGCTGAGTCTTCTCTCCAGCCAAACCTTGAATTTCTGATCCTCCTGATTCCATCTCCCTAGTACTAGAATTAAAGGTATGTGCCATCATGCCCAATTTATATTATGCCAGATATTAAACCAAGGGCCTCATGAATGCTTGGCAAGCATTCTCACAATTGAGCTACATCCCTAACCCATAACGTGATATTTTCAATACTTAGTATTCATTTCACATCTGTGTAAGTTAAGATTCTCCAGTGAAATAAAGCCAATAGAAACAAAGAAATGGGTAGGGAGGGAGGTAGCTAGATGAGCTTTAGATGAGTCCCCACTTAAAGAAGTGCTTCACTGGGGGAGATACCATAAAGATTAAGGCCCGGCCTGACTTCATCTGACCTCTCTGCTTCTTGATCTGTCAAGAGCAAGATATGAGCAAGCTTCCATCACTATGGGTTTACCTGTCATGCCATCAATTGTAAGGTAAAGAGAAGCATATGGAGGAGACATTGATTATTGGTAATTGACCCATATGGTGGTGTGGCCTGCAAAATAACACATTCTACAGCTGGCCAGCTGGAGAACGAGGGCAATCAGTGGGTAGTGCAGCATAAAGCCACCAGGTTGAGATTCACAGACACTGAAGTCTAGTTCTTCTGAAGAAAGGAAAGAGTGGCAGCTCAGCTCAAGTAGCCAAGTGAAGGAGCTCCTTTGCACTCAGCCTCCGCATGACGTAGGACTTGAGTTCATTAGATGAGGCTCCCATTGGCCAGATACCAACATTACTCTCATCAAAAAGTCCCCCTCAAAAGCACACCCAGAATGTTGCTATCCAAACACCAGCCCAGTGAGATTGACAGTTAATACTGACCATCTAGTATCTTCCCATGTACTTATATATGACATTTTAATTTTAGGGAACACACCGTCTCAATATTTTTCTTGTGTTAGAAAGGCATAAAAACAAGGTCAATTTTGTAATTAATGGAGAGAGTATAGGAATATAGCACTAAGAAAAAAATTTTGGAAAAATAAACCTTTAAATCTTATATTCAGCAACAATTTATTTTTATAGTAAAGTTAGTTGATGAAAGAGAGGCTATTTTGAAAGAATAAAGCAAACAAACTGTCTTGCAATTCTTTGTCCAAAAGGAATCAAGGCCAAGAGCAGCTAAGAATGCTATGAACTTGCAAAAATAGAACAGTAAATAATCTAGCTAAGACCAAAGTCCCTTTTGAAATGATGTTATCTAAGACCTGAAGTATTTCAATTTAAGCCCAATAATTATCTATCAAGAAGATAATTTTTAATTTCCTTTTACCATTAAAATCATATTTTATTCTTAAAATTGTACCTATGGCTAGCATGGTGACACATGTCTTCAATCCCAGCACCAAAATGCACAGAGGTATGAGGATCTCTGTAAGTTTGAGATCAGCCTGGGCTACATACTAAGTTCAAGGACAGTCAGGGCTAAGCAGGAAGACCCTGTATCAAATAAAAAGCCTAACTATTTTTAATCAAATTTCTAGTATATTTAGTACTGTTAACCATGGTCGCACTGTTGTATACTGTATTTCCATTTTGCTCTCTGTCTCCACAAAATTATATTTTAAATTCCATATTTAAGTGAACACATATCTGGCAGATGTTCCTCAGCATAATTCACTGCAGACTGATCTAAGAACTTGTGAACTTATTTTTAAATGCTCGATGATATTCCAGGGTATTTGTTTGTGTGTGTGTGTGTGTGTGCGTGTCTTCATTAATCTTTATCCATCCATCCACCACAGGCAATTAGGCTGTCTGTTATAGCTGTTGTTGTCAGTGCTGAAATGAACAGGAGAGTCCAGGTATCTTCCTGAGATTCCGATTTTGTTTGTAGACGTACACTCTCAGAGGTGGGACTGGTAAGTCACTTAACAGTTCTAGTTACGATTGTTTTCAGAAACGTTCATTGTATCCTCCAAGAATTCACAGTGGGAGAAGAACAGTTTCATCAATAAATGGTGTTAGAGAAATCACCTCATCCTCTACAGGAGAATAAAATTAGGACCTTAACTCAAGCCCTGCACGAAAATCAATTCAAAATGGATTAAAGAAAGACCTGAACTCACCGGTCTACAAAGGGAAAGCAGGGGTGTTTTTTGACACTAGTTTGGGCAATGATTGTTTGACTATGACACAAAAAGCACAAGAAACAGCAGTGAAAACAGATGCCAGTGGGGTTGCACTGAGCTGAAATGCTTCTGCACAGCGAGGAAATATCAACGGAGTGGAGACACTCCAGAGAAGGAAGGAAGTGTTTGCAAGCCGCCCTGCATCTCATAGGGAATCACCACAATAGTTAAGTGGCCAGAGGATTTCAATAGACATTTCTCTAAAAAGACTTCAGAAAGCCAACAGTTTTAAACCAGTTGTCGACATCGTTAGCATTAGATCAATGCACTTGAAACCTACAATGAGATATCAGCAACCTGTTCCCAAAGAGACAAGACATAAGGAGTGCTAGCTAGGGTTGAAGACAAAAATCTTGATCCATTATTGGTAAGAATGGAAATTTGACAAACTTTCTGCTACTTTCTTGTTTAGGGTCTTCATTCACTCCTCAAGGCACCTGTTTCAAATATTTCCATTATCTTCAGACTCCCTCTGCTCCTCCATAAGCCGGTAAATTGCTTTCATTACATATCTAGAGAAAAATATACCCTTCCAATGGACACAACTCACAGTTTGAAACCCTGCCTATTTTTTCTTTTCTTCCTGTCACAGGAAAAGCTGTCAGAATCCCAATACTCATGCCTCCCTCAGTTCTGGGATACCATCCACAACTGCCTCCTTTGCCCCCCCCCCCCCCCCCCCCCACGCTGCTTATCCATTCTCTGTTTTCTCCTGTTAGCTTTATTTTCTTCTGTTATACTCTTCATCCAAGGGAAATTCAAATGTGCAGAGACTATCTCAAAATGAAAATGGCCCCATCTCTCCTTCATGGGTGTTTTATATCTCATTCACTTACGTGACTAAGCATGTGCTCCACAGAAGCAGACTGTCCATTTTTCTATGTCTAGTTTCTCACTTGCCACTCTTAAGTGCACATTTATCCAGGTTGCCACCTTTAGTTGACCAATGCAGCTTTAGCTGGAAGACATGATGTCCTCCAGTTTGCTAAATCCTGTAGATTCTGCACTTCTGATCCTAGTTAGCATCTGTGTGGCTGCAGCAGGAAAGGAACACTGTCCTAATGACTGACCACTCTTCTGTGCAGTTCCGATTGCCTGAGATAAAGGCAGGGCCACAGTTTTTGATAGCTTCAGCCAGTCCTTACTAAGAGAATGGGCCTCTTCTGTTTAGGTTTAAAAGATACCATCTTAACCTTTTCTCTTTCAGAGTATAAATTCCTCCCTAAACAATTTACTTATTTCTATGGCCTCAATCACCATCACTAGGTGACTATCTTCTTGGATTTCAGGAAAATATACACAGCTTTAAGATAATTAAGCCCGCAAATAGGTCACTTGTAATTTGTAGGGAAATAACCAATAGATTCTCCCACAAATGTGTTCCTTTTCTGTGTTTCCTATCCCTGTGAAAAGCAGCAAATTTTGACTTGTAAATCTCTTCAGTGTTCCCCATCTGAGCAAGAAGCACCAAAAGTCTTATAATGCTCCTGTTTGCCAACACAGAAATTCCTTCTAGCTGATCAGGCTAAAACCTTGACACTTCCATCAGCCTGTGTTGCTCCCTGCCCATCCAGATGCCATCATCTTCTTTGGTGGTCACTCCAACAGCCTCCTGAATGATCACTCCACTGTCTGACTTCACTTCACTTCCACACTCAGCCTAGTGACCTTTGAAAAGTATGTATCCAATTACATCAGCCTCTTGTTTGAAATCTCTCACAGCTGATCACTGGTCCTTGAAAAGTGTCAAACGCCACTGAACGGGTAAAAAGAACTGAGAAATTTACACAGATGAAGAATTTTCCAATTGCAATCCTGTAGGTTGGTTTTAAGAAATATTTAGGAATATAAAACTTGAAATTATTTTATTTGTCTGCAAATAAGAATATTAAACATTTGCATATAACTTTTACTAATAAATCATGATAGTTCTATTATTTTCATTCATGACTTCCAAATTTCAAGTCTTAAAGTAAGAATTGTTTCCCCCATTTTATTAATAAGAAAATAGAGAATGAATATAAGGATAAGTGACTAACCAAGCCCAATTATCCACTAAGTTCTATGATTGATACTCAAATTTAATCAAAACTAAATCATCCCATAAACTGAAATTAAGAGATTAAAGTTGAAATCAGAACAGTCTCATGTTAAATTTTATAAAATAGGAAAAAAAAGTGTGACAGAAGATAGATGGGTAGATAACAGACAGGTAGATGATATATAGATAGATGATAGATAGATAGATGATAGATAGATAGATGATTGATAGATAGATAGATAGATAGATAAGATGGAATTTTCATACAACTATCTCAGTGCAAAATTAAATAACTTTAAAGATAGATATTATATTTAGAGAAAATGTTATTCTCAAAAAGAATAGTACCATTTATGTTTTCAAAAACTACATATAATACTAAATTTATTGTATGTAAATAAACCCAGATAATATAGGGATTTAACTAGTTACAATTATATCTTATTTATTTCAATACCAGAGTTCACTTTCAAAAAAAAAAAAAAAGCCAAACAACACTCCCACCATAAAATGATGTAATTGCCACTAAATAAATGTGAAACATTTGTCAGCCTGAAGTGAAGGGTATCTGAAGGGTAGCTGAGCAGATAAAGAGGTAGAGTTGGCATTGTCATCACAGAAGATTCAGGCACTCAACCACAACTCCACATGGGGAACTCAGCCAAGAACAAAATGAATGCCTACCATCAGCACATACTGACAGGGCCATCCGGGAGCCAGTGTGAATAAAAGACAGAGAACAGGGCCAATTCAGGTCAACCAGGCGTAATGAAGCCTAGATGAACCAGGAGATAGATGCAGACCAAGTGCAAATGCCTGTCCAGATAACAGCTAGTGAGAGAGAGAGTCCACCAAAACTAAGGAGGAGAGAAAGCTGCTTTCAGAGGCCAACCCTCCCAGTGATTACAGTGCAAACGCCCTCCTTGAAAGAGCCTGCTCCAAATGTAGAAAATCCAAATGAAACTTTCACTGTACCACAATATGTAGAGACAAAAGCAACTCTGAAATTCAATTTGGTTTAAGAGGAAATCTCTTTATACTCCACTGGTTCCTGAATTTAATGAAAATTTTGTGGAGGAATAGCCACGATGAGAATTACTGTTTTTTTTCCAATAATTAAATAAAACATGCAAATACAATAAAAAATAGTAATAAAAGTCAAAGGCAAGAAAGCACCCAGGAGAAACAGAAGAACAGCATCAGGACTGTGAGACCATTCAGAATCCGACCTCCACTGCAGAAAGATGCAATCAACAGAGCCCAGTTTGAGAACACAGTATGCCGAACTGGAAATAACAAGTAAAACACAGGTTAAAATGGGTATTTGTGACACCTTTTTTATTTCATAGCTTTGGCAAGTAGCTTTTTTCTGATTGTGCAAAACATTGGCAAGAAAAGACCAGAAAACATATAAAGTATTAATAGCTACAGTAATCCATTATTTCTTTTACAGAAGATGTCTGAGGAAAATAATGAAGAAAAATAAATAATTAAAAATCATAACAGATACTAACCTGCCAAGGGAGATGACATCATCAGAAAGGTAGTTTTCCCAGGGCAAGGCTTATCAACTCTTCTCTGAATGTGTTGGCCCCTGCAATTTCCTCAAACGTGGGAAATGCCACTCCATAACTTGTGACAGTGAGAAACTGAGTTCACACTTTCCTCTGGAAGAAAAATCATAACAACCATCAGGAAACCTTTGCCTGAGACTAACCAAAGGCAAGTAGGGTCTGTCTGGCGGTTCCGAGTAGGCAAATTGCCATGAGCCACTAAATCTAGCTAACTCAAGTTCATATACATTACTTAACTGATCTCAAGGATAAACTGTTTAATTCAGGCTTCAAATCCTCTAGGCAGTCTAAATTCCCATGTAAATAAAGGATAAAAGTAATATTATTTTCATTTCCAATCATTTACTTTGTTATAAAAGTTTTTCCAAGCAGATCACCCTGGCCCAAGATTGTTACCATAAATAATGAGAAACTAATTGTGGGCCAAAAGCTGCTTTGGGTTTTAAAAGTGTGAGGAAGGGGTTACTGTGGGACAATACTGAAGCAGTGATTGTAAACAGGATTATAAACTTGGACTAATCTATCACACAACAAATTGTTAAATTATCTACATTTCAAAGCCCCCCACCTTTGACCTAGCAATTCAGTCTCTGGGTATTTATTTAATGCATATCCTCGATAAATTTTTATGTGGATATTTGAGGCAACATTATTTATAGTCACAGAAATAAAATCACATTACACTTCAACAAAGACAGTGATAAATTTTGATCCATTCATACAATGAAAATATAGACAGTCATTGAAAAGACTGAACTAGAGCTGTGTTCTTACTAAGAAAACCTTCCAATCAAACTGAATTTAAAATCAATGTTCTATCCTGTGATAGTTCCTTTCATGAGTAATTTTTAGATCATATCTTCCTGTTGATACATAAGGATATCTTCATATGCATAAGTTCATACATACAATGTTTTATATAGCAAGTAAAATTTTAAAGGCTAAACTCCAGCTGTAGATGAAACTATGAGCAGAAGATTATTTCTTTAATTTTCATTGCACATCTAACTTACCACACACCTATTCTAACTATGAACATTACACAATAGTTTCCAAAGTTTCTGTGGGACTTACTTATCATCTCAGGTGAGACTTGAGGCCACTTTAATTGGCTTTGTTTAATTTCTTGATCAAAGTTGTTTCTTTAAAGCAGTAGAAACTAAGTGTGGGAGGGTCAGGTTAGCCATGGCTGGATATCCTTTGCCTACCCACCCTGAGCATAAACAACTGCTTATAATTGACCCATACTATATTTACAGCAATGGCTCATGTGATCTTATACTTGTCTTCCCTCCAGAGCAAGTAGGTTCAATGAGGCACTAGTGTTTAATTAAGTACAATTTTAAAAAGCTGGATCAGGCCTCACTAGACATATAAATGCAATATACTTTGTACCATAAAGTTGGCTAATAATACACATCCATAAGGTAAAATGACTCTTATAGCAGAATATTAAGTTAGCCAGAATCCATTTTGTGAAAAAATCCTGTATACTCTCATTGGTGAGCAATAATGCATTTCAGTTTCATCCTGACACAAAAATCTCTCAGGTTCCTTTATGTTCTTTTATGTAAGTACCATAAACCATTAATAGAAGTGCTCTCCTAGGTCTCAATTCAAATGTGGCTTGATTTGTAGATTTCATTAGCAAATATCAAGAATATTTTCTTTTGCTGGTAATACAAAGTGGGACAAAGCTGCTAATGCTTGCTTTGTGAAAACTTGCATAATGGTGTATAAAAGCTACTTTGTCTGGGGACCTTGTCAAAATTAGAAATAATCCTGTCTCAGGATAGGGAGACTTTGATTATTTTTAATGCACAATTGATGGATATTTCTGCACAACAGGAAATATAAATTAGGCAAAGGAATACTCTGCTCTGCTATCATTTCTTCCCCCGGGGACAATGCTTTCAAAATTCCAACTGTGATACATCTCACAGTGCATTTCAATCCTCTGCTGATAAGAGAAAATTTTGAGCTTTCTAGGACCTTCCATTCCTAACCCCTGAGCTGAAATGCCTCTTAGCCTTGACAGTGGAAACTTGGGAGGCATTCCTACAACCTGAATCTCCTCTGAGTATAAAAGCAAAACACTTCCCAGGAGGAAGAGACCTGTGATCACTTTATTGCACACTCCATAGCAGAACTAGGAACAATAGCAATAACCAGCCAAAACTCATCTGCTCACCAAGGCAGGTGCAGGGGACAAGCCTTCCTCTTCTAATAGAAATATTAAACAACAAAAAAGGCCTACCTTCCCGAAAACACTTCTCACAAAAATGCATAAGCACTGTTTATATATTTTTCATATGATGACTGCTGTACCTGGAGAAAAATGAACACTGAGAACTGTTTGGTTATGAGACTTGATTATGAACAACTGAAACATGTTCCAATCCAATAACATAATTCTCTGTTTACTTAGTTTGGGCAGGTTTGCGGTCAATGAAATGCAATTTGAGTAAGTGTCTCTCAGAACAACACAACTGGAGTCACTGTGGAATATGTCACCATTGTCTCTGGACAGAAATTCAGATCCTCACATGTCACATTGACCTTTTAATCAGTCAGCCTCTAGAAAATGTCAACTGTTTGAGGAGCAGCTCTCAAATTACATGACAAATGGCTGGCAGTTCTTTATTCTGAAGCCCTGAGAAATGGTAGTGATCAAAAAAGAATGGTACATACACTGCACAAAATCTTGTACTTCTATGATATATCATGGCTGATTAATAGACATATCATTTATCAGTTGTTTATCAAAAAAATATTTAGACACCGTACGCTGTCTACAGACAAGGTATTTTGTCAATGTTCTAAAAGCTCCTTCAGCTTTTATATAATATGAATTCTGTATGCTTTGTGGTACATATTCATAAACATTATTTCTTGTGAGATCACAAACAGTCACATAGTATAGCATTTAATATAGAAAAGAGCCTCAGAAAGATTAATTTATTACAATTGTGTATAAGTTCAAAACTGCTGTGGGATGTTCTGTATGTCAAATGTGTTGCTCTGATTGGGTAAAATAAATAAAGTGCTGATTGGCCAGTAGCCAGGCAGGAAGGATAGGGTAGGCGGGACAAGGAGGAGGAGAATTCTGGGAAGTGAAGGCTGGGGCAGGGAGATACTGCCAGCCGCCGCCATGACAAGGAAGATGTAAGGTACTAGTAAGCCACGAGCCATGTGGCAACTTATACACTAATAGAAATGGGTTAATTTAAGATAGAAGAAGTAGATAACAAGAAGCCTGTCGCAGCCATACAGTTTATAAATAATATAAGCATCTGAATGACTACTTTATATGTGGGTTATGGTACTGTGGGGGCTTGGTGGCACCTGGAGGGAAGCTCTCCAACTACACAAAACTAGAATCACACAGTATATTCTTCCCCTGAGTCCTGTGGCTTTGTAAAGTACCTTATTTATATTCACTTTACAGAAGTATTAGAAATGCCATGGTTGCTATATGTGTGTATACATATATACATATGCACATAATTGAGCTATAAATACAATATATACATTATATATAAAGATATATACTACGTACACTAGTCAATTATCTAAAACTGTCTTTAAAGATCAATGTGACAATTCCAGTGCCAGGTATGGTAGCATCCACTTGCATTTCTAGCTAAGGCAGGATTATTGTGAGTTCAAGACCAGCCAGTGCTACCCAGTGAGATCTCTATAAAAACAAAGGACAGTTCCAGTTACTAACAGTTGCTAAGAAAATTTATTACAATACTGTAGCACACTTGCAGAGTGGCTGCTTTACGAAGGGAAAGTCAGAGAAGACTTGTCTGGAAAAAGTGCCATTTGCAGAGAGATTCATAATTGAAGGAAAGTAAATATCCCTGTCTACAGCTGAGTTGGAGGTGAGCTCAAGCAGAGGAGTACCAAGGTTCTCATTTTCTGAACTTATGAGTAGAAAGATTAGCAGAGGATTATATAAGGCCTGATCATATAACTTTGACAACTAAGCTGTATGCCTTATACATGAGGCACACTGATATGAACCGGTTGGGATAGAAGCTGGTTCCACAGAAACAATAAAGAACCCTGTCTCCTTCAACTTATGGAATATCTTTAATACATAGCCTCCAACATCACCTCACAACACAAAAGGAGACCAGGAAAAAACTTCATGAGCCAGGACTACAGTGATGGCTGCCATTTCCACCTACATCCCTTTGCTCCAATCAAGGTTGAAGTAGGGGCACAGGGTATGTTTACCTATGTAATGAGGAAGAAAGGAAAAGAAGTTGTTGAGAAATGTTAGCATTCAAGGAAGAAAAGAAAAGAGATTATTGAGAAATGTTAGCATTCTTCACAACAGGCCTTTTAAAGGGGCCTTTTGTGTACAATGAGAAGTCACTGGGGTTCCAAGCAGAAGAGAAATGGGGTTGGCTATTATTTAGAATGATTATTTTGCCTAATGTAGAAGCCCAAATGTCATGGGTGAGAGCACAGTTGGAGTCTACGGTAGAACCTGGGCAAAATTATGTCTGGACTGGTTTGAAATAAAGAAAATAAAAAGTGGTCAGATTTGCAAAAAATAGTTTTGGTGCAAGGGCAAGAACTTGTTGACAGATGAAACACTTAGAGTCAAAATAACGTCTTGATCTCTTTTCTCATTTTGACTAGCTGGTGAAATTTATTGAGATATAGCGGCTTGGAAGAGGTTATATTTGGGATTGGGTAGAGAACAGTTTATCGTTATATTTAGGAGTCTTAAGTTTAAAATGTCTATTATGCCTTCAAAGAATAAATTGATGTATGAATCTGGAGTCCAAGAGAGTAATTTAGTTTGGAGATAAAATTTGATATCATTGAATAGATAGAACACAAGAGGTTAGAAATGTCATTTCATGATATGTACAAGGGACTAGAGACAATGTTTAAGCACAAATATATCTTTTGGGCATATTTATAAAAGAGAAAAATAAGTGAAAATCCTTCACTTTCAAGGAAATCATTATTTTGGAAAGTAAAAAATTAAATGCTATAAATTTACATTGTGATATGAATAAAAATTCTTATTTGCAAATAATGCAACATGGTGCTTCCAGCTGTATGGATAAGATAGCTTTTCTCTACCTCTTAAACAGAGGTAGATGGCATTGCACAGGCACACAATCTGTCTTTGGATTTTAGCTCAGAAACAAAAACAGCCATGGCTCAAAATTTAAAATGACATAAATAAAAGTAGACTTTGATACTGGCATAAATATTAGGCATCAATAGAACCAGGCCTGGATAAAGTAGAAAGAGTGTTTGATCGCCATGTCATGACATTTACTCCAAATGGGAAGTTTGATTATGAATGAATTCTACTGAATCAAGTGTGTGTGTGTGTGTGTGTGTGTGTGTGTGTGTGTGTGTGTGTGTGTTTCGGTTTGTAAGGGCCCCCTTGCATGTTTCTACATGTTTTCTTCTGTGTAAGTAATTGTAAAGGGTTCAGAATCTAACAGCTTTTTTAAAACTGCATCAAAATATTTCCAGAGTATATTTCCAGTGCGAATTCAATGTAGCTCAAAACCGTTCACATCCTGTGGACTGCCTACTCCTCCCCTCACACTGGGCCTTGCCAGAGTCTTGGATTCATGCTGAGTTGTATTACTAGTTCCCAAGTGAACCTAAAGCCAAGAGAATTGTGCTTTTGTTTCTTTTCTAGAAAGAATTTAATCCTTCCTTCCTCACAGAAGACAAAAGGCAAAAATGGAGAATGAAAGTGGAAAAGAAACAGAAGGCCTCTTTGATTTTTAAATATCAGTTTTTCTTGTGAGAGGTTATATAGTCCATTATACCTAGGTTAGGCCCTCGTGTCAATCTAGTAGCTGATTTTCATGATTTGTTTTAAAGAATAAGTCTTTAAAGTGATTAGTTGGCCAATAAAAAACTTTAGCGCACGCACGCGTGTGTGTGTGTGTGTGTGTGTGTGTGTGTGTGTGTGTGTAATAAAACTAGTGCAAAATCATCTTTCAAATATATTAAAAATTATAAAACTCTTTCCTATGAAGTCAAATTGTGTAATCAATAATTCTGAACTATCTCCTTTGTAAATATACAAACTCTCTCCAATTAAAATCTCAGAAAGAGATCTTTACAGCACAGCTGAACTCTTCTCTAAAGACTGATTTTCAGGGTGGACATTTCAAACAGAAACAGGGCTTTGAATTAAATGAACATCAAGGTAACCCACTCTCTCCACTGAGGAGCATATGAGCAGATGCTCCCTGGGACTTCATCCTCAAAAGCAACTTAATCAACATCAGCCTCTTATGTAGGAAGCCTACACTCTGATTCCAACTTTCCCTCACTAAGTTCATAATTGCATTGAATCCTTGCATTACTGAATTATTGCACTGCTCTTCACAATCAAACCAAGTCTCTCATTGTGGGAAATCATCTTTAGGGTGTCATCTTTGGCTTCAAAGGCCATCCTTGATGTCTACTGCCTATCTCTACTTATCCCCTACACACTCACTGAACATAGTTTGTAGCAATTCTTCTTCCCCAGCTATGGCTTTTTCTGCATCTTATTCCAATACTTAATAGTTTCCAAATTTTACACACACTAAGAAGATATATTTTCACAGTCACTAATGGTCTCAAGGTTGTACAAGGCTTTTAAAGCATGTCTTACTATAATGAGGTTTCTTATGAAGGTCCTAGAAAATTGTAGATTTATTGCTAGAAATGGAACAAGGCCATGCTTAGGCCTTAAGTATGATTCATTGTTATTTTGACATTCTTATTTGAAACACCTCTATAAAAATAGAGTAATTTTTCCATGTACCAAATTTCAACACATGTTAATTGTCTTGGAAGTCTTGACTCTCATCTGGTGAGATACCTCAGTCAGATGTGTTGCCTTTATTGTTCTATAATGCTCTTTCTACCATCCAAGACCATCCTGTCCCACTTGACTCAAAAGTGTTGAGAGATAGATTGAAAAGTTTAGCTTAATGATGAAGGCAGAGATATGGATCACAAGAAAATGACACTTAAACACCTATTACTAAGAAAAGAAACTAAAGAGAACATGAGCTCAAATTAAAAGTGTTGTCATGGAGAAATCTATACTCCTTGGTATATATGGTTTTGTAGCACAGTCAAGGTACTGACATTCATAATAATGATCCCTCATAAACAATAGCTCCAAGCATGTTCTGAATTCTTCATTTAATTAGGCAGATATGCTCACATAACTAGACAGAAGTATTTTATAAAAAAAAATAATAAGAAGAAGAATAAAAGGTTCCAATGCATTCATTATGGGAAAGTTTACTCATAAGAAAAATCATCTGTAATAACAATATAAATAATGTTGTACTAATTAAAACATCTTACATAATTTTCTGCAAATGTCTATGCACTTAAAGAGAGTTCAGACACTCCTGGGGTTGTCAGAGAAGATTTCCAAAGCTGCTGGTGATTAAATTCTTCTTGGAAGAAATGAAAAGATGAAAACAGTATTTCTGGACAAACATTATATCTGGGAAGGGATGGATTTACAGGGCATGTTCATAAAACAATAAGAGATCACACAGAAGAAAAAGTGTTAGAAAGCTAACAATGTAGCTAGACTATAGACAGGCTTAGAGTCAACCTGAGAAATGTATCCATAACAGAATGTGAAAGGAAGCCACAAAAGCTCCCAGTTAATGTTGGGGATTTAGCTCAGTGGTAGAGCGCTTGCCTAGCAAGCACAAGGCCCTGGGTTCAATCCTCAGCTCAAAAACAACAACAAAAACAGAAAAACAAAAAAGCTCCCAGTTAGAAGCCATCTGATGAAACACAGCTGTGTTTGCTGCTTTTGATTCTGTGTTGTCTGTTTGTTCTTAAGGAAAAGATATATTAGTGACACTAGAGGCCAGTAAGCTAGCAGTCCGAGCTCTTGAGGCAACCATCCATCAAGCTTTAGAGGAGACCATAGGAAAAGTACCTTTCCTTCCTTCAAGTCTGCATCAATACATGACACATGCCTCTGATGAGAATGTTCTCATAGAACTCCGGAGGCAGAGGCAGGGGAATCTCTGAATTTGACTCCAGCCTGGTCTACAAAGTGAGTTCCAGGACAGCAAAGGCTACACAGAGAAACCCTGTCTTGAAAATCAACAACAAAAGAATATTCTCATCTGGACAGCATTATATATGAAGGCACAAAATAAGTACTGTTATGTCAGTGTTCCAGCCCGTCACTCCTCTGTTTCCTGAAGAGAATTCTAGAACAATCCATCCTGTGCCTTTCATATCCACCAAAATGGCTTGGAAGGATTCATTTAGGACTTTTCAAATGGAAAACAAATAGAATTTTAAGTCCAAGCCCTGCAGCAAAGAGGCTACTGTGGGTTAAAAGAAGGTAAATTTAATAAAGCATAGGAGTCGATGCAGAAAATGGATCGAACACAGCCTGACATGTAAAGACATCTTCACTCCCAATGTCCTCTAAAAGGAGGTGAGTTTTGTTTCATCCTGAGTTCAAGGCTGCTGCAACAAATCCAGAAGAGTTCTCAGAACTAGGGGTCTGGAAAGCGTCTTAGACCATACCATGTATTTTCCAATTCACCTCAACCCAAGTAACCTTCCTGTGTCTCCACAGCTGGAGATGATAGAACAACTTAAGATGGTGTCCACCAGTCAGGCTCCTACCTTCCCACAAACCTGGAACAGAAGGCATTCCTCTTTGAGGAGTGTCTATCAAAGGGAGGACCCCAGTTCCCAGAGAAGAACATCCCGAACTATAAATCCAGGAGGAAGCATTTTTAAAAGACACCTGAAAGAAGCAGAAAAATAGCATATACTTACAAAGGTTTTGTTGATGGTGTTGTTTTAAGTAAATGCTTTAGAATTCAAGGTCCAAGACCTAATGGTCTGAAGAAGTCTATTTAATCATTTGGTCAAGGTGAGGGAGAGACTAAGGTTGGCTTGTTCTGAAGCAATTACTTTACATAAGAAAAAAAAGTTATGACCAGGAACACAATAATTGCCCTTCATGGTATCTGAGAAATACTTGAGGAAAGACATGAGTTTGAAAATATTCTTTGGTTATAGTATTTTGTTCCAAATACTATGAGCCTAAATTTTAAGGATTTTTATTCAGTAGTATACAATAGTATTAACTTAAGTTCCCTGAAGTAATCCTAACCAAAAGCCACTTTATTTATTTATTTTATATACAGGCCACAGTTTCCCCTTCCTCCTCTTTTCCCAGTCCCTCCCTGACATCACTCCCTGCTCCCACCCCCCTAATCCACTCCGTTTGTGGTCAGAAAAGGGCAGGTCTCCCATGGATATCAACAAAGTATGGCATATCAAGTTTCCGTAAAACTAAGCGCCTCCCAACTTATTAAGGCTGGACAAGGAGACCCAGTATGAGGAGTAGGGTCCCAAAAGCCAGCAAAAGAGTCAGACAGCCCCTGTTCCCACTGTTAGGAGTCCAAAAAGAGGACCAAGCTGCACAACTGTAACCTATGTGCAGAGTGTCTAGGTCAGTCCCATGCAGGCTCCCTGGTTGTCCGTTTAGTCTCTGTGAACCCCTATGAGGCCAGGTGAGTTGATTTTGTAGGTTTTCCTGTGGTGTCCTTGATCTCTATGTCTTTTCTCCCCCTCTTCTACAGGATTCCCCTAATATTTGGCTATGGATAACTCTAGATTTTTCTCTTCTCAGAATTTCCCCTAACTCTGCCTAATGTTTGACTATGGATCTGAATGTTTCCATCAGTTGATGGATGAAACCTCTCTGATGACAGTTGGGCTAGGCACCAATCTAGGAGTATAGCAAAATATCATTAGGCATCATTACATTGACAATTTTTTCCTCCAGGCAAATTTGGCTCTATCCTAGGTCTCTGGGTCATCCAGCCTGTGGATCTTGGTGCTCCAGGCAGGGTTAGGGGTAGGCTCACTCTCCTGGCATGGGTTTTAGTCAAGACCAGTCATTGGTTGGCTACTCCCTCAATCTGTAGGCCACCCTTACCCCAGCACATCCCATAGGCAGGACAGAGTATAAGTCAAAGGTTATGTGGCTGGGTTTGTGGTTTTCCCATTCCCTCTACTTAAAGTCTTACCTAGTCATAGGAGACATGGCCAGTTCAGGCTACATGTCCGCTATTGCTAGGAGTCTTAGTGGGGTCATCCTTGAAGATTCCTATGAGCCAGGTTTTTACCTGACCACAAAATGACCCCCAGACCCAGAAAGACAAATATGGTATATACTCACTCATAAGTGGATATTAGCTGTAAAGTAAAGGATAATCATGCTACAATCATAGACCCAGAGAGATTAGGTAACAAGGAGGGCTCAAGTTGGGACTACATGGATCATCTCCCTGAGAAAGGGGAAATAAAAGAGATTTCTTGAGAGCTGTGGTGGGGTGGGAGGGATTACTTAAAAAGACTACTAAAAAGCTACTTTCTAAAGAAAGAAAAATGACCTGATCTGAGATATCTTGGCAAAGAAGTAACAAACTGAGATTTTCTGTAACACAAATTCCTAAATTGTCTTAATAAAGAACCCAGAACCTGATATTGGGGTAAATCCTGAAAGATCAGAGAGACAAAGGAACAAGCCGCTGCCATGTCTCACCTCTAGGACTCCTCAGCCTGGAAAGCCTCAGCCGACAGACCTCTAGCCAAATGAGTTTTCTCAGTCAAAAAAGCTTCAGTCAAAAAAGCCTCTAGCTGAAAAGGATGCTTCTGCCAAAAAGCCTTTAGATCTTGTCTCCTCAAGCCTTATATACCTTTCTCCACCCATACATCACTTCCTGAGATAAAGGCGCGTGCTTCCTAGTACTGGGATTAAATAAAAATAGATAGAATATTTTCTTTAATTTTGCCAAATACAAATAGACTAGATATAATAACTGTAATTCTTTCTAGATAATTGTTTTATTATATGTAATTTTACCATGCTGAAGTTAAAAACCTTCCTTTTAAATAGAAAGAAAGTGGGAAATGATGGGTGATGCTATTCTGTATGCTGTGAAAATGTGTTGCTCTGATTGGTTGATAAATAAAACTGTTTGGCCAATGGTGATGCAGAATAAGGTTAGGTGGGACATTTGAACTAGAGAGAGAGGATGAAGAAAGACAGAGCAGGCAGACACTGCTATGAGAAACAAGATGTAAAGGTAAGCCACACGCCACGTGGCAAAGTATAGATTTATAGAAATAGGTTAATTTAAGATGTAAGGACTAGCTAATGAGAAGCCTGAGACATCAGGCCATATCATTTGTAAACAATATAAGCTGCCGTGTGTTTACTTGGGGTTGCAGGACCAAGTGGGACACAGGAATTTTATAAGTGACTATGGTGCTGGGTGAGCAAAGGAAAACTTCTAGCTATGTATCTTGATTGCTGTCCTTTTTTTTAAAGTAAGAATTTTAGACAGTGAGCATGAAGATAAGCCTTTTAACACATTTATTTCCTCCTTCTAGTGCATCAATCCCTCCACCCCACCCCCATACACACATGCAGACACACACACACACACACACACACACACACACACACACACACACACACTCCCCTCAGAGGAAACTGACTGACATGAGAACCTACAGCAGGCTGCACAGCATGTGATAATCTAGCCTCTGCACTGCTTCCTCTGATGCTCCTGTCAAGGTCGCTGATGTGCTAAAGTATGGGGAAGGGAGGAGTCTGTGGGAAGAGGTGCCCTGAAGCCCTGGAGCATCTAAAGTCTCTGTAAGACCCTCCCCTGTAAACCACATCTCCCTCAACAGAGTCACTGACCATCTTCTGGTGTGACGGGCTACCACTGAAAACTAGCTTATCTTAATTGCACCTCTGTGTACTGTTTTTCAGGAAAAACAAATAGCAAACTGATTCTCCGATTTACCAATTTCCCCACTGATGCTTTCCTAAGCAACTCTTCATTAAACCTCAGACACTGGCTTGTCAAATCAATAACACAGAATAAATGTCCTAACTTCCCTATTTCCCTAACTCCTACTTTCTACTGTAATTTAGGTCACTAGAAAACACGGGGATTCTTCTAAAACCAATTACACAAACTGAAAAAAATTCCTTGAAGTTGCTCCCCCACAATATCAAAAGGAAAATAAACCCAGGGATCTTTGTCTTTTTCCTCACAATAAAAAAGGAATGTAAAAGAGGAGGGCTGTTTCATCTCCCCTTTTAAGGAGGGATCTTAGAAAAAAATCAGAGCAAAATGTATTTATGCTAATGGTGCTGACATTATAATCTCCCCCACTTTGAGAAGAACCAAAAGGCTCCATCTATCCACTCAATTTGATTTGTCAAATATTCATGAGTGTCTGGAATGATTTAAATAATCGGACACTGACATATTTGCTTCTGTCCTAATTGTAGAAATGAGGCATGTTTACAAATGATTTTATTTCAAGATTGAATGTGTAATGAAAGTCATCTAAAAAGCCTGATGGCCTGAATTCCACCTTTGGCTCTCACCTCATGGAAGGAGAGAATAATACATATAAGTTGTCCTTTGATCTCTCTATATATGCTATGGGACTTGAATACACACACACACACACACACACACACACACACACACACACAAAGGGGATTTATTAGAATGATTTACAGGCTGTGATCCAGCAAATCCAACAATGGCTATCTACCAAAGGATGTCCCAGGAATCCAGTAGTTGTTTAGTCCACAAGGCTGGATGTCTCAACTGGTCTTCAGCATGTGCCAGAATCTTGAAGAAGTAGGCTTTAATGCCAGTGAAGGACTGGACTTTGCTAGTAAGATCGAGAGTGAGTAGGCAGAGAGAAAGAGCAAGCTTCCTTGTTCCATGCCCTTATATAGGCTGACAGAAGAAGGTATGGCCTAGATTAAAGGTGGACCTTCCCATTTCAAAGGATCTATATTAAAGGTGCATCTTCTTACCTCAAAGATCCAGATTAGAAGTGGGTATCCCCACTCTAAATGATTCATTTAAGAAAAAGCCCTCATGGATAAACCTAGTCACTTGAGTTTTAGTTACCTTCAGATGTAGTCAAGTTGTCAACCAAGAATAGCCATCACATCATATCGCTGCAATTCTGTAATCAGACATATGACTTCAGACCAGCATCTTTAAATAGAAACATCAGTTTCAAAAAGAAGTGCATATGGATTGTTAGTGGTCAGTTTATCAGTTGGAAGCAAATTGAGAAGCTGAATCAAATAGTAGGCAAGTTTTCATACTGCTATAAATGGAAAAAATTTAATATACAAAGGAATTTAAAGTGATCATAGTAAGCCTTGAATAAGGTGGGGTTTGGAAGATTGAAACTGGGCCTTACCCAGAATCTCACCAAGAAGTGAGGAAGTCACAAGAAAAGAAAAGGCTAGAGAAATCTTGGATAGCCTGGGTTACCCATGGGTCTTTTTTTTACTATGCAAGTACCTGCCTTGGTCAAGCTTTAGCATATCACCTCAAAATGTTGATTGGAATAGTGCTGCTGACATAAAGGAAGTACTTGTCATAAAACATCTGTTTTATATTTGAGGATTTTCATTGTTGGTGTGATATTTTCCAGGAATTCATGCCTCATGAAGTTATACATTCCCAAGTCCTTTAACATAAGCAGACCAGCAGCATATACCACAAGCAACCCAATATACAAGAATTTTCCCAGTGACCAGCAGGTGATCATCCCATAGAACACTGACAAGATTCTAGGATAGATCTTTCCTTCCCCAGCACAATCCTGAAGGAAGAATGATGTGTAACTATATAGCTAACATTTCTTTTCCATTCTCCACTCTGATATTGGCTGATACCTATTTAATATACATATTCCAAGAATAATTTTCATTACTTGTCTTTTCAACATTTTATTTTTTATTTTTTTTATTTTATTTTATTTATTTATTTATTTATTTTGGTTTTTCGAGACAGGGTTTCTCTGTGTAGCTTTGTGCCTCTCCTAGGACTCACTTGGTAGCCCAGGCTGGCCTCAAACTCACAGAGATCCGCCTGGCTCTGCCTCCCGAGTGCTGGGATTAAAGGCGTGTGCCACCACCGCCCAGCTTCAACATTTTATATAAAACATTAAGTCTACAAATATCCTGATAGTGGTTGTAATTTGAAATACCCAATTGGGACAATGCATTTATTCTAAATAAAACATGTTGATTGCAACCATGTCCTCTTTGAGGGTCTCTTTGATATTTGCTTACAGTTTATTGCTCTTTTTCTCTACCACCTATGTTTGTATGAACCTTCAGAGGTTGAATGTGTGTGTTCAATCTTTCCAGATTAATCCTGGTATTCTTCCTTTTCCTCCTTCAAGTATGTGACACACTACAACAAATCATTTAGTAGACAGGCATATGTCCCCCATGGGTAGTTATAGATGGAAGTTTCTCTGTGTCCTGCCTGGCCCTGTGGCCACTTGGTCCCAAATAAACACACAAAGGCTGATATTAATTACATACTACATGGCCTATGGCTCAAGCTCATCATTAACTAGCTCTTATAATTTACTTCAACCCATTTCTATTAGTCTATGTTTTGCCATGTGGCTTCATGGCATTACCTGTTCTTTGACATGTTGCTTCTCCTGGCAGTGGTTCACAGCTTCTGCCTCACTCCACCCTTCTTCATCTCCATCTTCAATTCAGTTTGAATGTACCACCTAACCTTATTGTGCCTCACCATTGGCCAAGCAGCTTTATTTATCAACCAATGAGAGCAACATATATTCACAGTGTACAGAAAGATATCACACAGCAGGTAGGAAAACAGAAGAATAAAATATTGGACAGAATTGTCCAGGAACACAAAACTTGACACTGATAAAACTGGGTAAGAAAAAGAGTTCTGGACATTCAGAGTGATCTGGTTTTCTCTCTCCAGTGGTATAGTAGAGACATCTCCAGAGAATCACACCAATTAGGGTATCTACCTGTCTACCTATCTTCTATCTGTCTAGATTTGGACCATTTATATGTGTTAAAGAAAACATTTAATTGTTTAATTATTTCTAAAACTAGGCCAAAACCATTCTTATTTCTGGCTACTTAGCTTCTGTACGTTTCATTTGTGATCTTCAAATTAAGCTCCCTAAATATTCTCTAATCATGATCTAATTCTGTCAACTAATAAGCCATTTGTTCATTTACATAGCTGTGACAGAAAGATTAAAGTAACACTTAACACACCATAAAATTAGTTAAAATTATGGTGACATCCTTCATTCCTCCTCAACAGAAATGACATTTTTGCCCCAAGTGCTACATATGTCCAATTATGTAGATGTTACCATTTAGGAATTTATAGGTTCCTTCTGGTTTTTCATATATGGCTATATCTCAGCTACAGTATACATGCATTTACAGCTACATATTTCTATGTATCATATCATCCCTCCTATCTTCCATAGGCATGACATGGTGTGTTCTTTATCTGTTCTATTCAGACAATTTTACTCTATATCAATAGAACCTAACTCACTAGAAAACAGTGATATAAGCTTCACTATCCAGAGATAGCCAATCAGAATTTAGAATTAGCATAGTATATCTTCCCAGTCTGGTTTTGAATGCTCTTAGCCACTGGCCTTTGAAAACACCAGATTCAGCAGCAATTAGAATATCTGACAACCTTTGCTAGATGAGAGTACAATATCTCTCCAGAATTGCCAGTAAT
Source organism: Onychomys torridus (assembly GCF_903995425.1). Lineage (NCBI taxonomy): Eukaryota > Metazoa > Chordata > Mammalia > Rodentia > Cricetidae > Onychomys > Onychomys torridus. The sequence goes on along the minus strand of NC_050445.1, from coordinate 67,661,711 downwards.
TATAGTGTTCTCATAGAATGACTATCCAATTAATTAATCTACTTATAGATTTATTAGGCTCACAGTGGTTTCAGAAGCCAGTTGTCTGTGGGGAAAAAACCACCCTCTAGTCCAAATGAGGGCTAATGATCCTTTCCCTCATGACCAGAGGATATTTTATACTGACTCAAGAACAAAATGTGATCTCTGAAAGTTTCCATAGAGCATCTGGTATGGAAGTGCCATTGCAAATAAAGCTACCACGTGCATTGAACATGTTTAATAAGCATGGCATGTGAAAAAATAGTCTGCAATGAAAACCACCATGTGCTCCATGACATTGTCAACTGGGTATAGTGTACTTTTAGGTGCATCTGAGTAAACCATAATTATTACCCAGAAAAAATTCTTGAGGACCTCAAAACAGGACCTACTGGTAATATTGAATGACTGGGTTCCATATCAGCTTTTAAAGCAATGTGTCATCTCCATGATCATATTTGATGTACTTAACAGGTTGTAATACTCTTAGGAATGGCAATGGTCTTTTCCCTCAGTCCCTGGTGTCAACCCTTAAAATCTCTCCTAATCAGTGGAAATTACTTGTCACAAATAATTCATCTTAACTAGCATGCTCAAGGCCCGAGGGTCAATCTCACACACACCAAAGAATGCATTTTAAGAGTCCACAATAACAATAGACAAGCTAAAGTGGAAGTGAGAAAGCCTACTAGGCCTCAGCCCTACACAAAAAACTATGGGTAACTAAGGAATGCTGGCAGCAGAAGAAGTGTCTTCCCCAAGGAAGAGCACATCAATTAGTTACCCAATACCAAGTGGTCAGCCCTGAAAACACACATACAAGTAACATTATTCAAACTGAGCACGGTGTATTTATGTATTTAGGAGTCTATATGTATGCATATGTATGTTACATATGTGTGTGTGTGTGTGTGTGTATTGTGTAACAACAATTAATAAAGAAGAGGACATGAATTTAAAAGAAAGCAAAGGGAGTATTATGTAGGAAGGTTTGAAGGGAGGAAAAAAAGAAGGGAAGTGATGTAATAATATTATAATCTCAAAAATTAAGAGAAGCATTTCAAATTTAAAAAAGGATCATAACAATAACAGGTGTGTTACAGGTGGCTGTTTACACTTCCCTCAAACTGTCTAAGAGAAGTTAAATGGGACCAAAAGGACAGTGACTGAAACAAGAGCGAGAAGAGCAGATAGAAGTTCTAGGTTTCCACCTGTCTCAGTTTTACTCAGAGTCAAACTCAATTAAAATAATGTCTCAATGAATTTTGCTCAACATTTATAAACTGTCTTTTCTTAAATGACTTTTCATTGATGGTTTAATAAGTATTTTCATTTAAAGAAGTAAAGATAAAAGAAATGATCTTTCCTAATGTTAGAGAGCAGATGTGTGTACTCTCCAAGAATATGAAGTTAGAATCATAAACCCTTCCTGTGCATGTGCACACCACAGCTCCCTCGACTTCTCCCAGCTCCCTATTCCAACATTTGATTCATTTTGTTTAACTAGCCTTTTGTCTAAAACATCTTTATTTTCACAATCTAATATTCTACACAGAAATTCCTAGAGGCTAGTCAAAGCCTGTTCATCAGGGGTTGCTGCAGACCTCAGAAATATATCATAAGAACTCAGCTGATTATGGCAAAGCCACTACCTGGAGGGATCAGGGAATTCCTCCACAGGAAGCCAAATTCCAAGGAACTTTTGGTGTTACTTGGCTTGTTATATATCAGCTGTATTCTGTTATGAAAATCACGTGTGCCTTCATACTTTTCCCTATTGACTTTTCCCTAGACTGATCACTTTCTAGACATACATATTCCAGGTATTTGGAGAACAGCATTAGGAAAGGCTTCCTCTGGAATCAGATATCGCCCTTAGCAACTTTCAAGGACTAGCAGTAGTAACAGTCCACATGCAAGTCTCCCGATTCAAGGTAAATTCCACAAGGAGACACCGCCTAGGTCAGGTGGCCCTTAAGTAATAGCTTTACACAATTTAGCTCAGACCCTCCTTTCTTACAGCCTTACTAACTTTACAGACCTCTAACTCCTTACCTAATCACTTCTAGGAATATTTAGATAACTTTCTGTGCTGACAGCTATGCTCAGCCAAAACCCCAGTTCAAGCCTCCCTGTAATTATCATCATTGGAAGCATCCGGCCAGGTCCATCCCCAGAAGGAGGAAAGCACCTTATCAGAGACACCTCTGTACCTTCTAAGAACAGTCTTAAGCATCCAGGCTACCTGTTTGAGAAGGCCTGGCGGATGTTCCAATTAAGCTTTACTTCCTCGTTTCCCAAATCTTACCTCTAGTTCCAGATCTCCCTTTAACTATCACCAGAGGCATCTAGCTGTACACAGTTTGCCTAGCAACTGAGCACACTTTTCCCCACCATGCAGAAAATTGGCAGATAGCTTGGACAGATAGGAGCCACGGGGAAAAAAGAAGACAGTTTTATTTTCTCCCATTGACCTAGCAACTCATAGATTCTACATTTTCTACCAATCACGTTTAAGATTATAGTTGAGCACATAAGAGCCCTCTTCTTAGATATTACCCGAATTTAGCCTTTAGTTAATTCATTTCCCCATTGGTCACTTCCCTTTGGGGTAGCAAATGATAATTAATGGTTATTGCCTTTCTATGTGATTCTTATCACCCCTCCATTTGACCCTGGAAGACTGGCTTTACACTGCCAAGGGAATACTGCTTGTAAATACACACACATACATACATACATACATACATACATACACACACACACACACACACACACACACACACACACATATATATATATATATATATATATATATATATATATATCAGGTCTTCCAGGGCATGGGACAGAGATGAGAAAAGAGAATGGAAGAACCAGACGGGTAAGAACTTGAGAGGAACAAACTGAGATGGGGAAGAACTAGATTGAAGGGCTAGAAGAGAGTACTAGAGGGATGAAATGGAAGATGAGGAGGAGCCAGATGGGGAAGAACTAGCTGGGTAAGAACAAGCTGAAAAGGACCTAGATGAGGCAGAATTAAGACAAGAGAATTAAGATAGAACTTCAATGGAGTAATAGATAAAGAAATCAGGCAAGAAAGGAACTAGGCACAAGAACAGAACTGAAGCTGTATATATAGGATGTTATGACAGAGGAATTAAAGCAAGTGGAGAGCTCAGTGTGCTGAGATTCTATTTCCCGAAAATAGTCCTCGCCGTTAGTAGTTCTCTCTCCTGAGCCCCTGGGATGTATAATATTAAGTCTGGTCCCACTAATATTATACAATAAAGGGTCACTCCCCAATCTTCCCAAGAAATCTTCCCATCTCAGTAAGTGCGGCTTCAACCATTGGTGACTACAGGTAAATGTCTTATTCATATTTCACTCTCAAGGCTCAGAAGTGATTGATAAGCAAGTCTCTGTAGTTATCTCTTCCAAAATATACCTCAAATTCTACACTTCTTCCCATGCCAGTTTGGCATACTCATCTCCCACACAGGCTGTCCCCACTGGGCTTCTGTACCTAGCTTTCAATGCGTTAGCCAGTTGCTACTCCTGGAAGATGCAGCCCCATCTCTCATCTCACTGAATTTTCCTCTGCCAGTGCTCAGGCCAGGATGCTCTTCAAATATTTGGAGGAATCAGTCATCTGTTTCAGGTCTTTGCTTTCGTGGTAATTTTCACAGGCATTCCTAAACACACTATTTAAAATTTTGTATTGGATCACGCCATAAAATTCTGTGTCATCTTTCTTGGTTTGTTTCCCACAGCATGCTGGCAGAGTTTGATGTACAATATGGTTTCCAGTTGATCATCCATCTCTTTCCATCAGAATGCAAGCCTCAAAAAGCCAAGAACCTTTGCCAATTTGTTCCATGGCAGTAACTCAGTACCCGGAGCATAACTCAGAAGTAGGTAAGTTTCTCATCTCCTTCTCTGTGTAAATCTGAATCTGCTCTTCCAAATCCTTACTTAACATCTCTAGATTCCAAACCTTCCTTCAGAATTCATCACTTTAAGAAATCCATTAAAATCAAGGAAAAACTAACTCAAACTTGGCATGCTACCCAAGCCTCATTATGGGCTCTTCTTCACTACACAATTAGCCATAAAAATGGTATTAAGCTTTTGGGGCTTTATAATGAGGTTTCTGTATTAAGAGACATAAAAGTGGTTGATTTTAAGTATTTAAATCAATGTGGAAATATATGGTGCATTTTAATGACTCTAAGTAGATGAAACTACTTGTTTATATTTACAAACTTACTATTTGAGGCATAGTCTCTCTCCTATAATCTACAACTGCAACTCTCTTTTTGCTGTTTTTAAGTGAATATTATAAAACAATATTAGTAACATAAAAAGTACTCAATCAAACCAATGGCTCGTTCCCTGTCTGCTGAGGTTACTTTTAAAAGTTTCAGTTAGCAAGAAGGTCACTTTTCTGCTAGCTGGGCGTAGACAGCCACTGGATCTGAATAAAGAGCTATTCACAAGCTAGACGAAGCCTGAAGTAGGCAAATGTAAGTTAACTCTTTTAAGAAGCAGAGTTTTTGCCATGTGCTGAAAAGTCCATTCAGTTAAATAATTTGGTGTCATTAATGGCTCACTCCTTATTACAGGAAATCTCAGTCATTGACCACGATTTCATCCACATTCAATTTACCTTGGCTCCATTCTTCCCTAGCCAACCCATGGGACCCAAGTCTGAAAATAAGTAGGTAAATAAAATTTCCTCTTACAAAACAATGGAACTATAGAAAGTTGCCAAATATCAACATTTGGTTTCTACATTAATATCTCAAGGCCTTTTATTAGTAGAAATTATTAAATATTTATTAAAGATAAAATGAAATGTTAATTCAGAAACCACCATATAAGACTTTATTTAAATAGTTGGTTGAAAGTTGATAGGTAGGTAGGTAGATTCTAGAATTTTCCTGATATTGGGCAATTCGGATTGCTTCAAACATTCCAAAAGTCTTATGGTTTTCACCAAGAAAACAACAAAAGTTCTTGAGAGCTTCACATACATATTGTCCCAATACATAAGAATAATTCCCTGTAGCTGGGCAGTGGTGGCTTATGCTTTTAATTCCAGCACTCAGGAGGCAGAGCCAGGTTGATCTCTGTGAGTTCAAGGCCAGCCTGGGTTACAAAGTGAGTTCTAGAAAAGGCATAAAACTACACAGAGAAACCCTGTCTCTGGAAAAAAAAATAGAAGAAGAAGAATTCTCCATACATTCAAAATAAAACCAGAACATCAATTTAATTAGAGAGAGTCAATTGTACAGTGGGATAAGTTAATACAGTCAATGTTTCTTTCAGAATGCTGTCTGGAACACAACAGGCACTGAATAAAGGTTGGCCACATGGTTTGGGGCAACAAGAGTAGAACTATCAGAAACCAGAGAGAGTACCACACAGAGATTAATACTCTAAAACAAATTTGCAAAGCTACAGGGCAAAGCTTTATGGAACAGAAGTTTTCCTAGCAGCAAATACATAAAATATTTCAAACTATTTATTTAACTATCAATAACCATATACAGTTGAATACATTCAAATGAATATTTGAAGTCAGTGAGCAGCTAAAGAAATTTTCACACTCAGGGGAGAAATCTTTGGACTGGATTTGTGATCCCAGCTTGACTTCTTCCTCATCAGAATATTTTGGAGGTGAAGTCTTTGACAAGAGTGCTTTGTGAAAGAGCCATGTATGCCTTCTCACTTCTGTGCACCAAGTGAACTCCCAACACTTTGTTCTAGCTCATATTTCAAGGGCTAGCATGGTTTCTAACTAACAGAAAGGCCTTCTGGCTTAGACACTGTGAAGCTGAGGTAATTCTTGTACGTATGCTCTCTCCTCATTTCACTTCAAACTTTGTGAGATCAAGACCAATTAATTCCTACTTGGAAACCCCTAAAATGAAGCTGCTTTTTAATACATGATTAATAACAGCACTGGGAAGTACCAAATAGGATGTATTTGCATGTAGATGAGACTATTAGAAAAATGGAAATCAAAATGATGATTCTTGGTTTGTTTAAGAAGTTCCATAGGGATATGCCCACCCTGCAGCAACTGGGAACAGGTAAGGCCCATTCCCCCCTACACACACACACTGGTCAGCCCAGTTCTCTAGCTCCTAGGCCCTGGAGGCACATTCCCATGCCCCTCTTCCAAGCCATTGGAGCCCCAGAGACCAGACAGCAGCTTCCTCTACCCCCCAATCCCTATCCAAGCCAACCACCCCCTGAAGCACCAACAACCACTGGAGCCATATGCCCCCTCCTGGACCAATTGGGAAGAAGAGCAATGACAGGAGCCAGAGGCCCCACCTGCACCAGTTGGAAGAAGAGCCACCTGGAGTTCCACTTGTTCAGATTAAATGGGTAGACAACAGTGTAAGAATACATTAAACAACATAAAGAGCAATACAAGACCATCAGAACCTAGTGATCCCACAAAAAGACCTGAACATCCCAAAGCAGATGATCCAGAAGAAAATGACCTGAAAAACAACTTTATGAAGATGACAGAGGCCCTAAAAGAGGAAATAAAAAATTCACTTAATGCAATGGAGGAAAAGACAAACAAAACATTGGAGAAAATCAAGAAATCTCTTAAAGAAGGTCAAGAAACCCAAGGGGGGAAAAAAAACAATCAAACAGGCATAGAAAACAGTTCAAGACTTAAAAATTGAAATAGAGGCAATAAAGAAAACGCAAATAGAGGGAAATCAGGAAAAGGAAAATCTGAGTAAATGGATAGAAACTACAGGAGCAAGCACAACCAAGAAAATACAAGAAATGGAAGAGAGAATCTCAGGCATTGAGGATACAATAGAGGAAATAGATTCATCAGTCAAAGAAAATGTTAAATCCAGAAGTTTTTTAACACAAAACATCCAGGAAAAGACCAAACCTAAGAATAATAGGGATAGAAGGAGAAGAATTCCAGCTCAAAAGCACAGAAAATATATTCAACAAAATTATAGAAGAAAATTTTCTCATGCTCATGAAGATACAAGAAGCTTACTGAACACCAAATAGACTGGACCACAAAAAAAGTCCTCTCACCACATAAAAGTCAAAACACTAAACATACGGAGTAACGAATGAATGTTAAGAGCAGCAAAGAAAAAGGGTCAAGTAACATATAAGGCAGGACTATCAGAATTACATCCAACTTCTCAATGGAAATTCTTAAAGCCAGAAGGTCCTGGACATTCTACAGATACTAAGAGACCATGGATACCAGACAGACTACTATACCCAGCAAAGCTTTCAATCGCCATAGATGGAGAAAAAAAGATATTCCATGACAAAACCAAATTTAAACATTACATATTCACAAATCCAGCCATACAGAAAGTAACTAGAAGGAAAATTCTAACCCAAGGAAGTTAGCTGCAACTACCAAAACACAGGAAATAGATAACCTCACACCAGCGAATCTCAAAGAAGGGAAACACACACACACTATCACCAAAATAAGACAGTAATTAACTATCACAGGTCATTACTATCCCTTAATATCAATAGACTCAATTTGCCTATAAAATGATACAGGCTAAGAGAATGGATATGAAAACAGGATCCGCCCTTCTGCTGCATACAAGAAACATACCTCAACCTCAGAGATAGACATTACCTCAGAGTAAAGGTTTGGAAAAAACTTTCCAATCAAAGGGACCTAAGAAACAAGCTGGTGTAGCTATCCTAATGTCTAACAAAATGGACTTCAAACTAAAATCAATCAAAAGAGATAAAGAAGGGCATTTCATATTCTTCACAGGAAATATGTATCAAGATGAAGTCTCAATTCTGTACATTTATGCCCCAAATATAAGGGCACCTACAATTGTAAAAGAAATATTACTAATGCTTAAATCACACAGCAGACCCATATACTAATAGTGGAATGCCATGGCCAGTGGGGTATCAACAGGCGGGGCGACCCACCTGCCGGAGAGAATGAAAGGGATGAGAGACACAAAGGAGGACAGCAAGACAGGATTCTGATCAAGCTGCAAATTTTATTTTCCTCAGCAAGGCTTATATAGCACAGGAGGGGGAGGGGGCAGGAAGGGAGGAAGGAGGGAAGGGGGAAGAGACATGCAGAACATGGAAGGGGTGCAGGACATGGGAGATGTGCAAAACATGCAACTGTAGGATGTTGGCTAAGGTCAGGGCCCATTTGTTCTGTTGCTAGGCTACCTGACCTTGGAATGTTCTTTACTTTCAATTGTCATGGCAGCTGGCTATGGAATGTTCTCTTATCTTTGGGGGCCTCTGGTTAATAAACAGGTGTTACTGCTCTGGGAAAGGGCAGTGGGCATATGACTTGTTCTCTGGCCTAGCTAGTACTTTTCCATGGTTCATGTTTAGTCTCTGACATCTGCCCCTTCTATACATATATCAAAACAAAGAAATGCAACCCAAATGTTTTGCTGTGATGGGGGAGGGGTGACAGAGGCTCTATCCCTGATAGGTTCCATTGGTAATCAGTCAGTTCATGTAGGCATCCCCACATGTCCCAAGGGAAGTTGGAATGATGCAGTTTTTTAAAGGAGGCAGGTTTTAATCTGGGATGGAAGAGTATAGGGTCTGCATAACCACCGTGCAATAGAGCATGTTATCCAAGGCACCCAGGATGGTGGAGCACTTTTAGTCTCCCTGCCTTCTGCAATCCCAGTCACACCCTCAATCCCCTATGCAGTGGGCTCCAGCTCCCAGGCACAGGTGCATCCTCCCCTGGGCAGAGGGGTCTGTGCTGATACGGAGTCTTTATCTGGTTCATTGAGACCACGTTCATGGAGGTCGAGGCATTGGTAATGAACCTGAATTTGTTTTGCCTGAAGTTCAGCCAGCTGACCGAGGACAAATTGAGTTAGTTGAGACAAAGCCCAAGGGCCGAATGTCAAGACAAGAATGAGGCCAACCAAGGGTCCCAGGAGGGATGGCAGGAGGGTGGTTAACCAGGGAGATGCAGAGAAACAATTTTGGAACCAGCCTAGCTCTTGATCTCTTTCTTTTTTGTGCTTCTCTAAGCCTTCACAGACCTTGGCTACGCTATACCAGGGAGTTTTAGGTATGGTTGAAGCCATTGAATGTCCTCAAGAAGTTTTCAAAAATCATTAAGGGTGGTAAGGTTATCTGTGTGCAGCTGGATGCGCAGGACCAAGACTTGTATGTAATTCAAGACCCAGATAACTAAAGGGTGTAGAGCACTGGATCTTATCAGGGGTGAGTGAGCTGTAAGCCAGCAGCACAAAGGGCCTGTGACAGAGCTTGAAAGGTTGCTTCTAGGATGGAGGAGGTAGGGGCAGCCAAAAGAAGGTCATCCATGTAATGTAAGATATGAGTAGAGGGCCATTTTTGGCGTATGGGGTCAACCACCTGGGACACGAACTTTTGGCAGAGAGTCAGGCTATTTGCCTTTCCCTGGGGTAAGACGCGCCAATGAAAACAGAACATGGGGCCCTGAAAATTAACCCAAGGGAAGCTAAAGGTAAAATAAGCTTGATCATCAAGGTGTAGGGGAATGGTAAAGAAGCAATCTTTTAAATCAATAACCATTTTATGATAGGCCTCAGGGATTGCAATGGGTGAAGGCATGCCTGGTTGGAGGGCGCCCATGTGCTGCATAACCTTATTAATGGTCTGCAGGTCTTGGAGGAGTCTCCATTTCCAAGATTTTGTCTTTATGACAAAGATGGGAGTATTCCAGAGGGAATTGGATAGCGAGCTGTTCCTGTACCAATATCTCTGCTGCCTGTAGTTTTTCTTGTGGCAGAGGCCACTGGTCTACCCACACAGGTTCTTGGGTAAGCCAAGTGATTTTGTCTGCATAGTGTACAGGGGGAGCAGTGGCCTCAATTAAAAACCCTCAAAGCCAAGACCAAGCCTATCTGTTTTATTAGTGGGAGCGACAGGTTGGGTTTGGCCCTGTTGAAGTTTATCGAGACCCTTTCCTGGGATGAAGCCCATGCATAACATTTGTTGGGTAACCACTTCATTTGGGCTACAGAGGACGACTTTCATTTGGGAGAGAATATCTCGACCCCAAAGGTTGACAGGGAGCCCAGGGACCACAAAGGGGGTGACAATACCCTGGTTACCCTCCTCATCTGACTAGGTCAGAACTTTAGAGGATTGGAGGGTGTTGTTGGATTGACCTATGCCCTTGAGGTCAGTGAGGGAGGGGGTAAGGGGCCAGGAGGCGGACCAATGGTCTTGGGAGATCACAGTGGTGTCAGCGCCAGTATCCAGAATCCTGTGGAATTTTTTACCATCTAGTTTAAGGGTAAGTGTGGGTCGAAAGTGGGAAATAGGCTGAACCCAATAAGCCTTTGATGAGCCAATCTGAGAAGCCCCTCGGGTCTGGGTGGACTGAACGGGGTTGTCATAGGAAAGCATGGGGAGGGCAACCAGCTGGGCAAGGGGGGTGCCTTGGGAGACGTCAGCAAGACCCTGGAGTGCCGAGGCCAAAATCTTAATTTCTCCTGTATAGTCATTATCAATAATTCTGGGGTAGACCTGGACACCTTTTAAGGTGGATGAGGCATGGCCAAGGATAAGGGCATGGGTGTCTGGGGGCAGGGGGGCCCAAATCCTGGTAGGGATGACTTGGGGGCCCTGGGATGGAGCTAGTATTGTGTCAGTGGTGGCACAGAGGTCCAATCCTGCACTACCTGGGGTTGCCAGTTGGAGGGAGCAGGCAGTTGGAGAGCACCCTACGAGGCCCCATGGGGCACTCCCTGAAACAGAGAGGCCAAGGGCTGGCCCTGAAGAAAGTTTCCCAATGGGTGGGGAGGGAGCGGGCAACCATGAGCATGGGTTTTAGATTTACATTCCCTCGCCCAATGAAGACCATGGCCACATCTAGGACATGGGGTGGTTGGTAGTGGCTGAGTGGTGACCCCGGGTTGGGGCACCGTGGCCGTACCCCACGAGGGGGCAGGGATCCTCCTAGGGCATTCCCGCGCAAAATGTCCCAGTTGTTTACAGGAGAAGCAAAGGTGACTTTGTTGGGATCTCAAATCTTGGGTGCCCACCAACTTTAGGGCTACACGATAGCCAAACCTATGGTGTGGGTGGAGCCAACTCCTGCACAAAGGCAGATGTACTCAGAAAGGTAGGCCCTATCTCTGTGGGGGCAGAGAACCTCCTGACAGGCTGGGTTTGCATTTTCAAAGGTGAGATGTTTAACAAATGTACTCTTGCTTTCTCCCAAGCCCAGGAGGTGCTCAGCAGCATCATTGAGACGGGATATAAAATCACTACAGGGCTCATCTGGTCCCTGACGCACTTTGGCCAATGAGGTGATAGTGGTGCCTTTTGGGGGAAGCTGCTTCCAGGCTTGAAGGCCAGCGACCTGAATCTGGGCCAATAAGCTGGGTGGAAAGGTGGCCTGGACCTCATTTTTGTCATAAGGCGTTTTGCCAAGAAGTTTATTAATGGTCCAATGTTTTGAGGAAAGATTATCAGCATTGTGCTGGGCCATCTCACAGCAGTTTCTGAGAAGTCAGTTTTCCATAAGACAAAATCACCCTCAGACAGAGTGGCACAGGCCAAAAAATACCAATCATTTGGCATAAGCCAAGCCTAGCTCTGGTTTTCAAGCAACGCAAGGGTAAAGGGAACAGTGGGGCCATACTGGGTGCAGGCTGATTTAAGGCGCTCAACAAAGCAAAAGCTAAGTTTTTGGTAAGACTGACCATGTGGGGGGCCCTGATCAGCCCCGGAGCCTGTAACCAGGGGCTCCTCCTTGTGGGGGGGGGGTCTCTCTGTCCTCCTCTTCAAGGGGAGGCAACTCCTCCATCTCAGGCAGATTTGGCAGATCCTATCCACCACCTGGCTTCAGGTAATGGGAAAAGCCAAGACTGGCTGTGGCCGAGGTTTTTTTGAGCAAGGGGATGGGGGAAGGCTGAGATTTTGGGGGCGCCCAGGGCAAGGTCAGAGAGCTCCTGATCAAGGGAGCATAGTTCCTTTAGATGGGCCAGGTATTGTCTGAGGGCCTGAAGTGTGCCCTGTAGGCACTGTAACTCTGCTATGAGATTAGGGGAGATTTCTGGATCATCAGATCATTGGAGGTCGGCATTGGGAGTGCTGGTGGTGAACCCACAGGGGCCTCAATGACTGGGGCACAGAAGGGGGCAGTGAGGGGGGCATCATAAGGAGGGGGCTGAGTAAGATTATATGTTATCTTTTTGGGGAGTGGCTTTTGTGAGAGAGGGGTTAAGAGGGCCAAGTTGGTGGCCTCCTCTTCTAGACTGGCCTCATCGCCAGCGTTAAGGGGGGCCAGGTCAAGACCCTGGAAGGAGGGGTAGATAGACTGAGGTGGGGGTGATTGGACTCCTTCTTCCATATTTTTCATCTCCTGTATAGAGGGCACTCATGAAGCAGGTCGGGGGGAGTGGGGAGGATGTGAATCAGCATGAGAGGTGGGGGGTGAGACTGTTCTTTCATAACTTTTTCTCCCTGAGAAATGACTGACTCAATGTCAGGGAAGGGGGAGGTCCTTTGGATCCTGAGAATATCATTAACAAGGTTCCAATAGGAAAAGGTTATGACAGGGACTTTGTCTGGGCCAAAGGCATGATAGTAGTCCTTAAGGCAGTCACCCACCTTTTTCCAACGGTTTTCATCAATTGTTCCTTCTTGGGGAAACAAAGGACAATAGTCCTCTAAGTGACTAAAGAATTTGTTGAGGTCTTTTTTACGAACCCTTATCCCTTGTGTCTGGAGGGCCTCTTTAATGCCCTTTACAAACAAGTCATGAGAAGTTCCCTGTCCCATGGCTAAGTCTATAGTTTAGACTCACCTCATCCTTCCCACTCTCCCCCCCGCCCCCACGCCATCACCGGGTCAAGTCAGGCGGTCTCAACAGGCAATTGCTTAAAATCACCACCAGACATCTGGACTTTCCTGGAGAAGGACATTCAGCTCCCAACGAGGCTAGGGTTGAGCCCCAACATTGGGCACCAGTTGCCCCGGCCAGTGAGGTATCAATAGGGGGGGTGACCCACCTGTGAAAGAGAATGAAAGGGATGAGAGACACAAAGGAGGACAGCAAGACAGGATTCTGATCAAGCTGCAAATTTTATTTTCCTCAGCAAGGCTTATATAGCACAGGAGGGGGAAGGGGCAGGAAGGAGGGAAGGGGGAAGAGATGTGCAGAACATGGAAGGGGTGCAGGACATGGGAGATGTGCAAAACGTGCAACTGTAGGATGTTGACTAAGGTCACTGGTCAGGGCCCATTTGTTCTGTTGCTAGGCTACCTGACCATGGAATGTTCTTTATGTTCAGTTGTCATGGCAGCTGACTGTGGAATGTTCTTTTATCTTTGGGGGCCTATGGTTAGTAAACAGGTGTTACTGCTCTGGGAAAGGGCAGTGGGCATATGACTTGTTCTCTGGCCTAGCTAGTACTTTTCCATGGTTCTTGATTGGTCCCTGACAGTGGAAGACTTCAACACTAGACAGATCTGCCAGACAGAAACTTAACAGAGAAATAAGGAAACTAACAGATGTTATGACTCAAAAGGACCTAACAGACACCTATAGAACATTTCACCCAAACAGAAAAGAATATACATTCTTTTCAGCACTCCATGGAACCTTCTCTAAAAGTGACCACATACTCAGTAACAAAACAAATCTCAACAGATACCAAAAAATTGAATACCTCCCTCTATTCTATCAGACCACCATGGCTTAAAGCCAGAATTCAATAACATAGAATGCAGAAAGCCTACAAACTCATGGAAATTGAATAACGCTGAACTGAAACACCACTGGGTCAAGGAAGAAATAAAGAAAGAAATTAAAGACTTCAATGATAAATGAATGCACAAAGTACTCAAACTTATGGGACACTATGAAAGCAGTGCTAAGAGGAAAGTTCATAGCATTGAGTGCCTACATAAAGAAGTTGGGGAAATCTCACACTAGCGACTTAACAGCACACCTGAAAGCTCTAGAACAAAAAGAAGCAAACTCACCCAGGAGGAGGAGATGCGAGGAAATAATCAAACTGAGGACTAATATTAATACAATAGAAACAAAAAGAACACTATAATCAATGAAACAAAGAGTTGGTTCTTTGAGAAAATCAGTAAGATAGACAAAGTCTTATCCAAACAAACTGAGAAGCCTAGAGAGAATATCCAAATTAACAAAATCAGAAATGAAAAGGGGGACATAATAACAGACACTGAGGAAAAATCCAGAGAATCATTAGGTCATACTCAAAAAACCTGTATGTCACAAAATTGGAAAATCTAAAAGAAATGGACAATTTGGATAGGTACCAAAATTAAATCAAGATCAGATAAACAATTTAAATAGATCTATAACCACTAAGGAAATAGATGCAGTCATCAAAAGTCTCCCGACCAAAAAACCCAATGCAATTTTCATAGATCTTGAAAGAACAATACTCAACTTCATATGGAAAAACAAAAAACCCAGGATAGCCAAAACAATCTTATACAATAAAGGAACTTCAGGAGGCATCACCATCCCTGACTTCAAGCTCTACTATAGAGCTATAAGTATAAAAACAGCTTGGTATTGGCATGAAAACCAACATGTGGACCAATGGAATCAAATAGAAGACTCTGACATTAATCCACACACCTACAAACACCTGATTTTTTTTTTTTTTTTTTACAAAGAAGCCAAAATTATACAATGGAAAAAAGAAAGCATCTTCAACAAATGGTACTGGCATAACTGAATATGTACATGTAGAAGATTGCAAATAGATCCATATTTATTGCCATGCACAAAACACAAGTCCAAATGGATCAAAGAACTCAACATAAATCCATTTACTCTGAACCTCATAGAAGAGAAAGTGGTAAATAACCTTGAATGTGTTGGCACAGGAGACCACTTCCTAAATATAGCACCAGTAGCACAGACACTGAGAGTAACAATTAATAAATGGGACCTCCTGAGAAACTTCTGCAAGATGAAGGACACAGCCAATAAGACAAAATGGCAACCTACAGAATGGGAAAAGACCTTTACCAACCCCACATCTGACAGAGGGCTGATCTCCAAAACATATATGAAACTCAAGAAACTAGACATCAAAATACTGAACAATCCAATTTTAAAAATGGGCTACAGAGCTAAACAGAGAAGTCTCAACAGAAGAGTCTCAAATGGCTAAAAGATATTTAAGGAATTGCTCAACATCCTTAGTCACCAGGGAAATGCAAATCAAAACGATTCTGAGATACCATCTCAAGCCTGTCAGAATGGCTAAGATCAAAAACACAAATGACAGCTTATGTTGGAGAGGATGTGGAGCAAAGGGAACACTCCTCCATTGCTGATGGGAATGCAATCTTGTACAGCCACTCTGGAAATCAGTATTGCGGTATCTCAGAAAATTGGGAATCAATCTACCTCAAGATCCAGCAATACCACTCCTGGGCATATCCCCAGAAAATATTCAACAACACCACAAGGACATTTGCTTCAATATGTTCATAGCAGCATTATTCATAATAGCCAGAATCTAGAACAACCTAGATGCCTTTCAACTGAAGAATGGGTAATTAAAATGTGGTACATTTACACAATGGAATTTACACAGAGGTTAAAAAAAAGTCATAATGAAATTTGTAGGCAAAGGGATGGAACTAGAAAAAAATCATCTTGAGTGAGGTAACCCAAACCCAGAAAGACAAGCACAGTATATACTCACTCATAAGTGAATATTAGATGCAAAGCAAAGGTTAACCAAGCTACAATCCACAACCCCAGAGAAGCTAGGAAAAAGAGGAGGACCCTGAGAGGGATACACATGGATAACCCCAGGAAGGGGAAAGGATAATATCTCCTGGGTGAACTGTTAGTGGGGAATAAAGGGGAGGGTATGGGAGGTAGGAACATGAGGGCTTGAGATGGTTGAGTTGAGGGAGAGATGGGGAGGGACAGCAATGAAAGAGATATCTTGACAGAGTGTACCATTAAGAGAATGGGGAGAAATCTGCAGTTAGGGAAAACCCTAGGAACTCACAAGATTGTCCCCAGCTAAGACTCATAACAATGGTGGAGAGGGTGCTTGAACTAGCCTTCCTTTGCACTCAGCTTAGTGTCTACCCTAACTGTCATTATAGAACCTACATCCAGTGACTGATGGAAGCAGATTCAGAGACCCACAGCCAAACACTTGGCCGAGATCCTTGAGTTCAGTTGAAGAGAGGGAAGAGGGATTATAGCAGCAAGGGGGGGGGGGGTCAGGATCACAATAGAAAAAAACCACAGAAATAGTTGACCCAAGCTAGTGGGAGCTCATGGACCCTGAACTGACAGGTAGGGAGCCTGCATGGGACCAAACTAGGCCCTCTGAATGTTGGTGAAAGTTGTGTGGCTTGATGTGCTGTGGGGGTCCCTTAGCAATGGGACCAGGACTTATCCCAGGTCTAGGAACTGGCTTTTTAGAACCCATTTCCTGTGATGTGATGACTTACTCAGCCTTGATGCAGCTGGGAAGGGCTAGGTCCAGCCTCAACTTAGTATGCCAGCCTGTGTTGACTTCCCAAGGGAGGCCTTACCCTCTATGAGGAGGAGATGGTAGTGGAATGGGGGTAGGTGGGGGGCAGTGGGAGAAGGGGAAGGAGGGGGAACAGGAGTTAGTATGTAAAAGGAAAGAATTTTTTTAAATAAAAAAATTATTTTAAAAAAATGTCCCATAGGATTCAGTGTTTATATCATGATTACAACGGCTCTTCACAATTTACAAGTTGCAATTCAGCTTTGCCTCGCATTTAAACCTGATTAATCTGATGACCTTGTTCTGACAGTGGGTGATTTGGGGTGATTTTGGAAATTACTAATGAAAAAGAAATTTTAACTTTAAAATACCTGTGTATTGCAGAAGTGTAACTTACAGCTGCAGTGTTGTATTCAAAACTGATGTAGTATCTACATTTAGTAGGAAAAAATACTGGAATTTTCACCTCTTGCAGTAAGATTTTTAAAATAAGGCATCAAGTTAACTCCCAAACCTGAAGACATATATCACAGAAGAACAAAAAGTGAAATTAACTTATAAATACCTGATATTTGTACTTACTTATTTACATTTATAATCTGTTCTTTATCCTTTTTATACATATATATATATATACATGCAGAGAAAAGATATAAAAGTTTAACTAAAAGATTAAAGCAATATACATCACATAAATCTAGTAAATAAGCTTCAAGAAGAGAGAAAAGTATCACTATTTTTACTATATTTTCAAGGTCAGGATTTTTTTCAAAAATATGACAGAATAACTTATTTTTAGATGTTTAACACTTCAGCAAAATGCAATTTAGAAGAGATGCAAGGGGTTCTAGGAGCTGGAAATTTTGTTTTCATTTTTGTTTCTTGTGAGATGATTCCATTTATATTTATTGTATATTTTGTATTAAATAATATAATTTAATATTATTATATTACATTTGTACTTGATTCATAAAATTTGATTAAATTGTATGTTTATGTTGTTTCCATGTCTCTGCAGGCACAAATGATTCCATTTCCACTGACTAGGTTAGATGTCAGGATGGAATGGAAGGATACTGGTTCCTCCACTGTTGAGATGATTTTTTTCTTTTGTAATGATAAGACAAGCTGCAGCCTGGTATTTTGCCACCAGGTAACACTCAATTTTTCAGCAGCCCTTAACCTAATGGTTTAGCTTGCCCTGATAATCTTTGCCTGAATCCATTATTTCATTATAGATCACAAAATAAAGTGATTTCTCTAATTGTATTAGCTATTCCATATTGATTAGATGCATTCTTCAGGGGAAAAAAATTGAGACAATTTGTTTATGCTAAAAAAGAATTTCCAACTTAGAATAAAGGAATAAATACTTAATCCTTCCATTTTAATCACCAATGCAGATGTTAAATGCTATAATGGTCAGTTACTCTGGTACAGTTAAAGTTTTAGCTTTGTTGTGTTCTCAGTTGCCCTCCCTGGAGTGAAGAGCATCCAGGAGGCTGATTCCTGGAGGCTGAGGAGGACTTGTGATGTCTGGGAGCTTCTCCACTCCAGAGAGGCTTCATCTTCCTGGCTGGTCTTTGCACTCTGCCTTGTGCACCTGAGGACCGCTGTACCACCAGAATCACTGTGATGAACCCTACAGAGACCAGGATTAATATTCTAAAAGGGCTTGTAGAAAAGAGTGACTTTTCTGTATCTCTTAGAGAAAAGTGTTTTTGTATAAAATTATGAATTCACATGAATGCTTTCATTTCACACTAAATATTACAGTATTTTCAAGTAGATTAATTGATAACATGCATATTCATTTTACCTACATGAAACATAAAATACTACAAATACTACTACAACTAAAACTAAGTAAAATCACAATTAAAAATAGTTTTTGATATTCAAGACATTACACTCCAAAATAACCATTAAACCTTAGTAACATTACTATAGAATTACTAAATATTGATTAATGAAAAAGTAACATATCAAAAATATCTCAAGAGGTATTTGAATCAATTGCTAATTCATCCAGTAAGAAATGTATGTGCATCAAGCCACAGGCTTGTGACAGTTTTATTAAATTCTTCTGTCAAAACATTCATGGAAATAAAATTTATCTTGTTTTAGTACAAAACTCAAACTACATTTTTAAGTGTTTTCAACCTTTAAAAAAGGAATGCCTTCCTAAACAAGATGTGTAAAACTCACATTTTTTTAAAATTTTCCTTTTATTTATTCTTTGTGTCTTTCACAACGTGCATCTCAATCCCATTCATTTCCCCATCCCTTCTCCCATTCTTGTGGATCAATAGTATTGATTGTGTGAAAATGGTTGTCCTACCAAAAGTGATCTACAGAGTCAATGCAATCCTCATCAAAATTCCAACACAATTCTACACTGAAATATATATATATATATATATATATATATATATATATATATATATATGGCAAAATCAAAAAACAACCTTGCATAGGGCCAAGCCTGTCAAAATTCCAGCAAGGAAAAGAGAAATTGGGTAAAGAGCATTCCTCCTAACAAAGACACTATTTGCAATTAATATCTGCTGAGAGAGAGAAAGATCAGTTTCTCTAGCAAAGTGACCCTGGGTATATAAACCATACTCCAGGGTAGGCATCATGCTTGTGTGTAGCTGACCAAGACAAAAAGAACTCCATGTTGTGTTGTTGTTGGGTGTTTGTTTGTTTGTTTGGTTGGTTGGTTGGTTTTCTGTGTGAGTGAGTGAGTGTGTGTGTGTGTGTGTGTGTGTGTGTGTGTGTGTGTGTATGTGTGTGTGTGAACTTTTTTTTTTTGCTTACAATTGGTGGTTTCTGTCCCTTGGTTTTTTGTTTGTTTGTTTTATTTTGTTGGTTTTTATATGGAATTGTTGGGAATTTTTGAGCAATGGAGAGAGAGAAAGGAGGAATAGAAACTTAGATAAGTAGGAATATGGGGAGAATCTTGGAGGACTTGGGAGAAGGAAAAGAACATGACCAAAATATATTGTTTGAAAAACATATTTTAATAAAATAAGGCACTTTCTAGAATAAAATACTAGAGGCTAAAAAAAAATAAATGGTAATGAAATATCATTTTGGCCAAGCAATTTACAAAAATGCTTAAATGTTAAATACTTATTAGGAACAGAAATTTCCAAAGTGTTTCAGCCACTGTGTAACTTGTGTAACTGTGTGGCAGACACTATGCAGGAAAATCAAATGTGAGGCTTTTGGTACAGCATTTCATTTCTAGCCATCTAGTCCTTAGATATACATTAAAAAATAGATACAAACAGAATTATTTTAAAGCATTGCTCATGATAGTGAAATCTTTAAATAACATAATTGTTCATTAATATTTAAGTGATTAAAAATTGCAACACCAAGTAGGCTGCCCCTAGACATTTCTCCCAATCTTTGTTACCTGGCACTGTAACAGAACACCAATGACAGCTTCCCTTCTCCATTCTCCCACACATCAATGGACCCTACAGAACACTGCCCTCTGGCCTTCCCTCCCTGCCTGAGCACTGTGTCCCAGTCTCCACCTGAAGTGGACACCCCTGCTCAATCACAGGCCACGCCTGCCCAAAGACCAGGTAGGCTGCCCACAGACCTTCTGCATTCTTTCTGTTACCCCAGATCCAATTCTCAGAGTCACCCCTAGCACTGAAACAGATCATCTATCTTAGGCCTCACCTTCCCCTAGCTACCAACAAGAGCAAGCATTCTCCATGAACACACCAACCAAGCAGGCCAGTAGAACAGGCAACACACAGCCAACATACTTTCTGAAAATCCAGGGGAGGTGTGACAGAAACCAAGGAACAAAACACCCATCCAAGAAATACAAACTCAGAAATTAGCACTTAGATAGCACTTGCCAAAGTTAAATCAGGATCAGATAACCAACTTAAACAGACCTATAACCTCTAAGGAAATAGAAGCAGTCATTAAAAATCTCCCAACAAAAAGAAGCCCAGGGCCAGATGGTTTTAAAGCAGTATTCTACTAGACTTTCAAAAAAGAGTTAATGCCAAATTATTCTACAAAATAGAAATGGAAGGAACATTGCCAAATACATTTTGTGAGGCCACAGTCATCCTTATATGCAAACCAAACAAAAGCTCAACAAAGAAAGAATTACAGGCCAATTTTCCATATGAACACAGATGGAAAAATACTCAACAAAATACAAACTAAATTCAAGAACACATCCAAAGACCATTGACCATGATCAAGTAGGCTTCATCCCCAGATGCAGGGATGGTTCAACATGAAAATCAGTCAATGTAATCCACTGTAAAAATAAACTGACAGGAAAAAAATCATATGATCATCTCATACAATGCTGAGCCTTTGACAAAATCTAATACCATTTCATGATAAAGGTCCTGAAGAGATCAGGGATATGAGGAACATGCCTAAACATGATAAAGGCTATTTACAGCAATCCTATAACAAACATCAAATTAAATGGAGAGAAACTAAAAGCAATTCCACAAAAATCAGGAAGAAGACAATGCTATCCACTCTCTCCTTATTTATTCAATATGGTACTTGAAGTTCTAGCTAGAGCAATTGAGACAATTAAAGGAGATCAATGGGATACAAATTGGAAAGGAAGAAGCCAAAATATGGTTACTTCAGATGATATGATAGTATATATAAGCAATGCTGAAAATTCTACCAGGAAAGCCCAATGGCTGATAAAACACCTTCAGAGATGTGGCTGGATACAAGTTTAACTAAAACAAAAACAAAAACAAAAACAAAAACAAAAACAAAAACATTAGTAGTCCTCCTATATTCAAATGGCAAACACACTGAGAAAGAAAGCAGTGAAACAACAACTTCACAACAGCCACACACAATGTAAGATGCCTTGTGGTAAACCTAACCAAGCAAGTGAAAGAGTTATATGGTAAAATTTCAAGTCTTCGAAGAAAGAAACTGAAGAAGTTATCAGACGATGGAAAGATCACCCATGTCATGGATCAGTAGGATTAACATACTATAACTTGTCATCCTACCATAAACAATTTACAGATTCAACACAATCCTCATCAAAATTCCAACACAATAATTTACAGACCTTGAAAGGATATTACTAAACTTTATATGGAAAAACACAAAAACTAGGATAGCTAAAACAATCATGAAAAATAAAAGAACCTCTGGAAGCATCACCATCCCTAGTTTTAAGCTCAACTACAAAGCTATAGTAATAAAAACCACATGGTATTGGCATACAAACACACAGGTGGATCAATGGAATGGAATTGAAGACCCAGACATAAAACCGCACACCTATAAACACCTGATTTTTTTTTTTTATGAAGAAGCCAGAAATACACACTGGAAAAAAGAAAACAGCTTCAAGATATTGTTCTGATGTAACTAGATGTCTCCATGCAGAAGAATGGAAATAGATCCATATTTATCACCTTTACAAAACTCAAGTTCTAGTGGATCAGAGACCTCAACATGAAACCAGAAAAACTGAACCTGACAGAAGAGAAAGTGGGGAATAGCTTTGAATGCATTGGCACAGCAGATAACTTCCTGAACAGAACACCAATAGTACAGACACTAAGATTAATAATTAATAAATGGGACTCCATGAAACTGAAAAGCTTTAATAAGGCAAAGGACACCATAAATTGGACAAAGGGGCAACCTACAGAATGAGAAAATATTTTTACCAACTCCACATCTGACACAGTTTTAATATCCAATAATATCAAGAACTCAAGAACATAGATATAAAAAATAATGCAATTAAAAACTGGAGTACAAATCTAAACTGAGAATTCTCAATAGAAGAATCTCAAATGGCTGAGAAACACTTAAAGAAGTGTGCAAATCAAAACTACTTTGAGATTCTATCTTACACCTGTCAGAATGGCTAAAATCAATAACAGCAGCTTGTGCTGGTGAGAATGTAGAGCAAGGGGAACACTCCTCCATTGTTGGTGGGAGTTCAAATGTGCACAGCTGCTATGGAAAAAGATATGGCCATTCCTTAGCTGGGTCTTGAGGTAGATTGATTCTCAACTTTCTGAGGAACTGCCATAAGGCAAATAGAATATATTTTGTGGTTGTACTCTGCTGATAAGGAAGGGAGTGGGAGGGATGAAGTTGAGGGTGGAAGGAAAGAATGCAGGGAGAAAGCTGGAATTTAGGGGCTTTGGGGGGGAGGGGCAGTGTAGAAACCTAAGTGCAGTGGAAACTTCCTGGAATCTATGAGAGTGATCTGAGTGAGGACTCCTAATAATGGAGGATACAGAGTCTGAACTGGCCATCTTTTGTAACCAGGCAAGGTTTCCAGTGGTGGGCCTGGGTTGTGTTTGGTTGTGTTGTGGCTGAGGTGGTCTCAGGGAGATCAGTAAACAACCAAGGCTGATGCTAGGACAGCAGGCTGCTCTCTGAAAACTGAAGGCAGGGGTACCATTGCTGAGGACAACATTCACACAGCTCATTGAACATAGAGAGATCCAGTGGTGCCTGCATGGAGCCTCTACCCCTATGTTCTAGTCTCTTTGATGAGATAGTTTGCAGGATACAGAAAGAAAAACCTAGACACTAACTCCAGACACAAAACCTTCGACCTTCAATCTGTCTTGCCTGCAAGATGTGCTGGGGCAATGCTGGTGCAGAACATGTGGGAGTGGCCAACATTTGATTTAACTTGAGGTCCAGATGTTTGAGGGACCCCACGTCCCACACTGCCTGGACAGCAGGAACCAGAGACTGTACAGCCCAGAGACCTAGGGTAGAACTAAACCCAACTGGGGGAAAAATCAATGAAATGATTCCTAATGATATTATGCTATACTCATAGATCTGTGCCTAATCTAGTCATCCTCAGAAAGGCTTCCTTCTAGCAGTAGATGGGAGAAGGTGCAGAGACCCACAGCCAGACCTCATCACATGGGCTCACAGAAACTGAAACAGCAAGCATGGGGCCTGCATGTGTCTACATCAGGTCCTCTTCATATATGTTATAGCTGTTAGTTCGGTGTTTTTGTGGTATTACTAACAGTAGGAGTGGGTATGTCTCTGACTCTTTTGCCTACTCTTGGGACTGTTTTTCTCCTATTAGGTTGCCTTGTCCAGCCTCAGTACAAGGGCTTTTGCCTTGTCTTTTTGTATCTTGTTTTGTCTTGTCTCTTGGAGGCCTGTTTTTCTTCTGAAGAGGAAACTGAGGAGGAGTAGATCTGGGAGAGAGGGAGATGGGAGAGAGCTGGGAGGAGATTAGGTAGGGAAAACTGTGGTCGGGAAATATTGTATGAGAGAAGAATCTATTTTCAATAAAAATAATTACTTAATGAATCAAAAGTACTTCGTTTATACCATTAAAAAGTTATGTTACATTTGTAATATGAGAAAGATATGTGTATTTCTGAAGATAATTTTGGCACAAAATATAGATGGGAAGATCTCATTGATTCTCAAAATTATTACATTGCATACACAATACATATAGAGAGTTTTGTGATTTATAAATACAGATATCATCCTAGCATCTCTATATGGCATAAACAGCATTGAAGAACTAAATGTAATACCTAACAACAATATTTGTTTCACAGAGAAAGTAGTGTTTGGAAAACTAACCCAACCACTTGAAATAAACAGTAAAACTCAGAGGATGAGTATCAGCTTATACTAAGGTTTCAGAGAATGAAACAAGATCACCATGATGCCCCAGGAAGGTGACGCTTCAGAGTAGGCAGGGTGGTCAAACAATGAAGAATGACAAGGACATTGAGAAGAGGGTCGGGGAAGCGTAACAACACACACTTCAATGGGGATATGGCTAAGACATGCTTCAAATAAAGAAAATCCCTAAAGGGAGTCCTAGAGATGTTTACATAGCCCTCCTCATGACATGCAGCACAGTCCGAAACCTTTAATGCAGCACAGAAGCTCTGTGTGAATTCAATCTGTGCAAAGAAATACGGGAGAGAGTTAGTTCTCCTACGAGTAAGACACAGACGGAGAACAGTCATGGGTGAAGAAGCCCTGGGCATGAAAATGGTAACAAAAAGAGTAAAACAGGAGGTTTTGAGTTCCCCAAAAATCTCTGTGAAAGCTGAGGAGCTGAAGAATACAGAGGAGTTTGCCCTGTGCCATTCCCAGTACTGGGGAGCCCAGATGGCAGCTGGGTCACGTGTGCTTCTAGACCATTTGTCTCATGGCTTTGTTAGGCTTGTTTTGTAGTTTTGGTTTTCAGTTTGTTTTACCTTGAAAGTGGGTGACTACTATAAGAAAGGAAGGGAGAGCACTAGAAAGAAAGAGAAGAAAGAGTAAAAGAAGTGAGGGAAAGAGACAGAGGGGGGAAGAGGGAGGGGAAATGAGGAGGAAGTAGAAAGAAAATAAACAAAAAATACACAGATTGCTGTGCTGTGAATGGTCCCCTCCAGATTTGATTTCCAAACTTAATCTGCAATAAAACAGTATCAGAAGGTGTGGCCTTTGGGGGTGATTATAAGGTCTGCCCACATGTAGATTAATGCTACCGTAAAAGTACTTGACAGAGGTAGTATTTATACAGTTTGTTAATCTTACTTTTCACGCTTCCATCCTTTCTGCCACTGGAGAACACAGAGCTCCTCACTCCAAGAACACAGCTGCAAGCAACCCTTTTGGGAGCAGACAGTGGAACATGACTAACCCTGTCATTGGACCCTTCAGCTTTAGAACAGTGAGAAACCAATTTCTGTTCCTTATAAACTATACATCTCAGATCTCCTGCCATGGTACTAACCAAACTGAGATGGGAATATCCGTTACGGTGCATCTAAGTAGGACTAGGAATGAAAGCATCTGCATGATGTCAGTAACCACTACACCAATGTAACTTCTAAATGGACTCTACATTCGTATCTTCATATGCACAGGTAAGTACAGCTCCTGCCCTCATCACAGAAGCTTCTTTTTGCAACAGATGGAAACTATTACTGAGATACAAAATGGTCCAGAAGCAGAGACTAGGTAGTCATATGGTGCCTGGCCCCAACTGATACGTCAGCAATGCAACCCCTATTCCTAAAGCTTAGGAAAAATCATGAAAGAGAGAATAAAATGATTGTAAGAGCCAGAGGACCAGAATATCTGTTGCTAGATAGTGTCTTCTGAAGATAACAAGGAAGCTACTTCACAAAACCTCAACAATACGGTTGCCGAAATAAGGGCTGCCTAATGACATCATCAATTGACACACCAGTGTAGAAGGTGGACATTTCACAAGGTCCTGCTCATATATGAAGAACTTACAGGCAGCCAATGGTTACATGCAGAGGAAGAATACATTTTCTCCAGGGATGAGATCCACAATATATTATCTAATCCCAAATGAGCATCCCTAAATAATACACACATAAGCAACAGGACTCAAATGGTTGTATATACACATACACAAATAAATATTTCTCATATATATATGTGTGTGTGTGTGTGTGTGTATGTATATATATACATATATATGTTTTAAAAAGAATATTTTATTAATTTAAGAAGAAGTGGGGGAGATATAAGAGGAGTTGGGGAAGGAAGGTTTGGAAATGGTATAAATATAGGTATCACATATTAAATACTCAAGAAGAATAAAAGTTTTTAATTTAAAAAACCAACTCATTGTCTTGCCTGGGTTGGTTAATTCCTCCTTCGCCATATCCACTTGTTTACTAGTATTGCTTACCCAATCCCTTCACCTGAAATGTTTCAATGAGATTTCATTATGTAACTGTATTAGTCTGCATTTTGATTAGGAGCAACATCCTGGTGAGTTATATATTGGTTACAATAAAAGTCTTTTTTTTTTTTTCCTCAAAAAGCAATCTTCTTAACCTGAGAATTCTGGGAGTGAAATGCATGTTATTCAGAAAAGAGAGACAGGATGACTCTGGTACCAGCTTCACCAGATGTGAGCAACCCAGGTTGATAAAACAGTACCAGCTTCACCAGATACAAGCCACTTGGGTTAATGGAACACTAACAGCACAATGGTGCTGATTTAAGTTCATATTCAATACAATCATGATATCTAAGAAGATATGATACCCTCCTCCCTGCTGACTGCACTGTCATAAGTTAAGTGACATCATTTTTAACCTGAATGATTGAAGATGTCTGACTATGCTGGCATCTAACTTAAATCCATTCCATACCATCTGTAAAAAGACTCTGGATGAGTATTTGTTCTAAATCATTGCAAATCACTGGAAACTGGCTCGGAGTAATGTGAGCAGAAAAAGAATTGTGTCACAATTATCAGAAAGTCCCCAGATCAATTGGAAGTCATAAAATTAAACTCAAGAAAGTGTGAAGACTCAAAGAGGCCAGGGGATTGGGGAACACAAAATTAGGACCTGAGGAGAATTGGATGATGATAATACAATCACTGCCAATGGAAGAGCACCACCACCCGGCTGCACTAATTGCTAATAAGATAGGAGCCTATGTGTCCCTATGTTACTGGGTTAATCTCACAAACCAAAGAGTAGCATAGATGTTTCTTATTTGCTGGAGAGAGTCCATATCATTCAGTCTATTAGTAGGAAGAAGATGCACTTGTCCCTCTACAGTTTTCATAGTAATAAATAGAACTCAGCCTCCAATTAAAACCACAGAATGGGACATTCCCTGAATTAGCAAGAGTCAGTGGATTCTAGTAGTGAAAAAATAATTATTAACAGTAATCTTCTTTAAAGGAGCCCCTTAACCTTGTCAAGCCCTCTATTAAAAATGATCACTGACTACTTATTCCCTACATTATTATTATTATTATTATTATTATTATTATTATTATTATTCCTAATGCAGCAGCAAACAGTCCCCAGTACTCTCTTTCCAGCTTCCTTTTCTTTGCACATTTTGAATTTATGAAGACTGGTCTTGCCCTGGTTCCATGGCTCTCCTTGGGCAGTTATTTCTGCTACTAATTTCCCCTCTTCATTTCCACCTGTACAATAGTTACAACACCTTCAAGTATTCTCCCAAATGTAACCCCTTCCAGTGTGCCATGTTTCCAGATCATCTCTCCCCATTTGAAGGTCCAATTCAAAAACGCTTACACTCCTTTCGATTTATAGTTCCATCTTCTATGCACTCTACCTTTTTCTGTAGATTGTAGTCTCCTAACGAGCATGGTGTCTTTTATTCTTTGTACTTTTACAAATACCATTAACATTGATGTCAAGTAAATGCTAAGCTATATGTGCACATGCAGCGGCAAGACACCAATCTGAAGCATAATGAGCTCCAATTGCTGTGGAACAAAACAACAAGGAAGCCACAATCACAGAGATGAGCTCCACATTATGATGTTCTATGTAAACATCAAATTCTGAGGAAGAAATCAGCTTTCTTTATACATTTCCCAAACAAAAGCATTCATTTGCAAATGACTCACTCTGCCCTTCAAAAGGTAAGCTTCCCAGGAGTACTAAAATAGCATTTGATTTACAGAAATGTTACTTCAAATGTCTGTTGTGTATTGGAATGTATACACATGCATAACACAAAGGATGAACCCTTCCACCAAACTCCTAATCTTCCAGAAATATTCTCCCTGGCTCTGTATTTCACAGGGAAACAGTGAGGAGAAATGGACTGGTTTAGCAGAAAGCTAAAAAAGGTGACTGAAGGGTTTGGGGAAAGATCTAATAAAGGAGGTCAAGAGAATTGATATTATTCAGCATAAAGATTAGAGGCTGATTTGAGACAACTTAATAACAATCTATGAACACATGAAGGGCTCTCACACAGAATAATCACCAGTTTCTCTTCAACTTCAATTTGGACCAGAGCAAGAGAAAAAATACGCTAGATAAAGGGAAGATTTCTCAATCATAGGAGTTATTTAATTCTAAAAGGAAACTAAGGAGAATTGTAGACTGTTGTTCCTTCTGATACGGCTTCAAAATGTGTTTCAAAAGGCATCATCTACCCAAGGGTAAGGATCATGTAAGAAATCCTATTAAGGTTTCTTCCAATGTCTCAACTCACAAGTTTCAAATTTATTTTCTTTCAGAAATTTTTACTTTTTAAAAAATTCCTGTTCTGCCTAAGAAAAACTGTGTTTAAAATAATTGTAGGATTTGGTTATATTCCAGTTTTCTCCCACATCCATCTTAAAATTCTGCCATTTTGATGACTGCTTCCTGGCATTTATTTGCATGCTAAACATAGAGAGAAGGTGAGCAAGAACATATGCAATTTTAAAATCTATTCTGGTTACTGTCTCTTGTCCTCCATGCGGAAGAGGG
Organism: Onychomys torridus; assembly: GCF_903995425.1. Classification (NCBI taxonomy): domain Eukaryota; kingdom Metazoa; phylum Chordata; class Mammalia; order Rodentia; family Cricetidae; genus Onychomys; species Onychomys torridus. Next base: position 67,632,889 of record NC_050445.1, on the reverse strand, counting down.
TTTGAACAAACCATGGCTCTTTAGCCACATGGTCCTTTCTCCTCTCAGGCCACAAAACTGGTCATGTTTGCATCAGAGTAGTTCTCATTATGTCATTACTGCCCAAGAGAGTGTCTTCAACACTTATGGGTATCAATGGGAGACAGAGACAGAGAGATGGAGGGAGGGAGAGAGAGTGGGAGCAAGAGACAGACAGACAGACAGACAGACACACACACACACACACACACACACACACACACACACAGAGAGAGAGAGAGAGAGAGAGAGAAAGAGACAGAGAGAGAGACAGAGAGAAAGGGAGGGAAAGAGAGGAAGAAGAAAAGAGAAAATAGGATTGAAATAATTATGGTGTAAAGTCCCTCAATGTTAACAAAGCTACCATTTTCATTAAAGTTTGTTTGTTTAACTGTATGTTTCCAAATTAGCAGAAGAAACTGAAAGACCCAGAAATGAAAGCAAATGATGATTATTTACAATTACAGGAAATTGTAAAGTTTTACTGGTATATCAGAAAGAGTTCTCCAGACACATTTCTATGATTTCATTGGGAGACCCAAGAGGATATACACAGCAGAGGAACAGAGAGGGAGACTGATTTTAATGATTTAGCTCATCAGATTATATTAGTTAGCAAACCTCTCAGGGAAGGGCTGTTGTTGAGGTCTTGAGTTCTGGATCTGTAGAGAAAGGCAATAGGCTGAAAATCCAGTCAAAATGTCTGTGTCCATCTTCTAATAAAAATCTTTCTCCAAGCAACTTCATTTTTAAATCTTAAGACTTTCTTGTCATTGGATGGAGACAATCAACATTATCAAAAACTAACCAGCTTCTTTAAAGTTGACTAGTTGTAGATGTCAGTTACATCTGAAAAATAAATTCACAACAACGTTTTAACTAGTGCATGATTAAACAACTGAGCACAACCTAGCTAAGGTAACAAGATGAATCCTATCTTGTTCTTTTAAGGGATGAGGGTTTCCTGTTTGCTTGTCATGTGAGCACATGCGCAGTGGGAGAGTACATGTGCAAGTGTGTGCATACGGATCTGAAAGCCCAGAGCATATTCAGATGGCCTGAAATTGCTGTAGGCACATTCCTCTACAACTCTGTACTTGACATATTGAAGCAGGGTCTCTCTCTCTAAACCCAACTAGAAGATTCCAGGTAGCCTAGCTAGCCAGCTTGCTGTGAGGATATCTCTATTTGCCTCCTGAGTACTGAGATTGCAGGTGGCCACCACACCAACATAGCTTTTACCTGATGGTTCTAGGGATCTGAGTTCTAGTCCTCACTCAGCATTTTATCCACTGAGCCATCTCCCTGCTCCTGACTCCTTGCTCTTCAATACAATAAGAAGTTTTTATTAATTTTTTGTGCTAGAATCCCTGAAATTCTTCTATTGAGCTCATCTTTGATAATAGGAATAGTCTATTTGCAAATGAGTCAATTTGGCTTTTGTGTTTTATTTTGTAGTTGTTGTTTTATTTAGTTATATATACCTATTACCTGGTGTTGTTCTTGGCATTAGGGGTATAGAAATGGAGATTAATAGGGATCTTGACCTCACAGCCCTTACATTCTTCTGGTTTAGAGTTATCACTCTAAATGTATAACATTATGTATTACCATAATAACATTATATATTACCACTATGCAATGTTAAATTTTATATCTATCAGTTTACCTGCATATTCCTTTACTCCTTAATAGAATCATTTTTAACAATCTGATATTTCTGTTTTCTCACAGCTTTAAACAATGAGTAAAAAACATAAAACAGCTCTGAGTAGCTAAGGTGTGTCCTTAGAAAGTTAATAAATATTCCAGTACAATATTTCCATCTTGAAAATAATAAAATAAATTACCCATGGAGGTTAGCATTTTAAAAGTCAGACAATTTTATTCTATTGGGAATAAACTATAAACATCCAGGGTTATAGATCTTCTGATAATCCAGGTTTATGAAAGCTACAGAAATTATGAAAACAATAGTCCCAAATTAATGAGTTAGTTCAAGAGAATCATTCATGCTTCATTCTCTTTCCTCCACCACAAATTAATGTCAATTTGAACATTTCCTTTAGTCAAGGAAAACATAAACTTAGTGTTTCACACATAGGTATAAATAGAGTTCCACTAACAAGTACAAAATAATTAGCTTTAAGAATTTCAGAGTCCATGGCCAAGAATATAGCTCAGTTGGCAAGGTGCTTATTTTGAGAGCATGAGGCCATACCCAGAACACAAAACTCACATTATAAAGTATGAATGGTAGTATGCAGTTATAACTTCAGTGCTGGAGAAGGGGAGACAGGAGGATCCCTGGGCTCACTAGCCAGCTGGCCTCATCTACTTAGCAAGTTCCAGAACACTGAGTTGCTGACTGAAAAACAAAGCAGATATGAAATGACTCCTGATGTCATAGTGCTATGCCCATAGGTCTGAGTGTTGCTCAACCTTCTACAGAGAAGCTTCTTCTTGAAACAAATGGGAATTAACACAGAAACCAACAGCAGGAAAATGTACAAAGAATGAGAGGCTTTGAATCACTCAGCTTTAAATGTCTTCATCCATCCCCTCCTCTCAAGGCTCAGATTAAATGTGGATGGAGTGGAGGGCAGAAAGATTGGAAGAGCCAGATGAGGTGGATGACTCCAAGGAAATAGTGTCTTCTAGACATAACAGGACTAATACACATGTGCACATACAAGACTACAATGGCATGCACAGGTTCAAATCAGAGAAAATCTCAGCACAGAGAAGGGAAAGTAGATACCAAGTCCAACCCCTACCCAAGAAGCTCTTTGTAATTGATACCTGCTGGGGAAGGGAATCAATTCCCCCCAGTAGAGTGTCATTCAGTATATCAACTACACTCCAGGGCATGCACCACACCTGGGAGTAGTTAGCCAACACAAGAGTGTGTGTGTGTGTGTGTGTGTGTGTGTGTACATTTTGCATATGAGTGCAAGAGAAGACCAGAAGAGGGTCTTTTTGTTTTGTTTTAGTATTTTTGGTATTATTTGTTTTCTTATTTTAAGTTTGTTTTGATTTTCTTCTTTTTTTGTTGTTTTTTGAGTGTTTTGTTGTTTGTTTGCTTGTTTGATTTTAGAAGGAGAGACAGAGATTTTCATTTTTTTGTTGGGTTTTTTGGCTTTTGTTTTTTAGAGAGTAATAACATGAAGTTCAATGGGTAAGGAGATAGGGAGGATCTGGGAAGAGTTGAAAGAGAAAAGAATATGATCAAAATATATTAAATACAATTTTTAATTAAAATAAAATAAACAAGGCACAGAGTACCTAAAACAATACCTGATGTTGATCTCTGGCTTACATACACACACACAAACTCACACATGCACACACACCAAAAATAAAAATAAATCTGTTAAAAATTCAGAGTCCTAAAATAAATATTTATTAATGCACACTGCCAACTCTGATACACACAGTTCAGCACTTGCACCAACTAAACTTTAACAGCTTGACAGTCTGTTTCAGAATTGCCCCAAAAGAACCTCTGCTTTCCCAGTAAAATTACTTTTAATGTGCCTGATATCAGGCTGGGTTCTGGGAAGGAAACACCTAAGAACAAGTCCCCTGTAGCACCCTCAGAAATTGCCTCACAAAGGTGTCTGGCCTTTGACAGGCAGTTGATGACATTGATGAAGAAAAGCTCACTTCCTCTGAAGTCACGATGGAGAAAGACCAGAATCTTGAAGCTTCTGGAACTGTCTTGTCAATAACATGTAGGGTTCTCTGTCCCACCCTCTCTCTTTATCATATACACATATTTATATGTATGTCTTTGTATATATGTGAAGTGATTTTAAAATGTATAATACAGTCCTACAACTGCAAGTTCTGTGAATATAAGGATTTGCTTTTGTGTCTTTTGTTCATACTATATCACAACGGGGCCTCGGCATTTAGAAGGCATTCAATAAATATATAAAATAATAAATACAATGCCTATGACATTCTGGCTAAAATCAGTAAAGAGAATCAAGTTAAGATTTCTATTACTAATATGTTACATAGTCCAAAAGGTGTACCATGTACTGTGATAATATCATCTCATTAGTCATAGTATCACAAGAAATAGTCATTCTCTCCCCTTTACAAATGAGAAAATTGAGCTCAGAGAGGTTAATTAATTTGTCTAAGGTCATACAATAAATGATAGAGTTAAGAGTGAAGTTACCTGTGATACTGACGTGTGCATGTTCCTCTAATCACTATATATCTATATATCTATAGATATATAGTGTGTGTGTGTGTGTGTGTGTGTGTGCATGTGTTCCTCTAACCACAGTATACTATTTTATTTCAAGAACATTTTTGTCATTGTCATTAATTGCAGGTGATAATGATGGTTACATGTGTTGGTGGGTGGTGGTGTTACATGGCCAAGAGGACAGAATGAATGCAAATTTAAACCATTTCCATAAAAACTTCAATAACCTAGAGGCTAAACGACTTTTGCCAAATCAAGTAACAAGGATTAGAAAGCTATAAAAACAAATTCAAAAATTCCCAACTTGTTATCGAGTTCCTGTACCATGTTTAAATAAATATACATTCTAAGCTGGGCAGTGGTGGTGGTGGCGGTGGCGGTGCACACCTTTAATGCCAGCACTCGGGAGGCAGAGCCAGGCAGATCTCTGTGAGTTCGAGGCCAGCCTGATCTACAGAGCGAGAACCAGGACAGGAACCAAAACTACACAGAGAAATCCTGTCTTGAAAAACCAAATCAATAAATAAATAAACAAATAAATAAATAAATAATCACATATACACATTCTAAACTGAAATAAATGAAGACAATAAAACTAACTTATGTACAAAGACTATCCTTGAACAGTCATGGAACACTTGATGATGTCAACTAGTTAATGACAACTAGTTACTTTCCTAAGGATGTGGCCAATGTTTGAATGCTGAAAGGGCACTCACTTTCTAGCTTTGATGTGACTACTGACCATTTGCTAACTTTCACATCACATGACTACCTGCTTCTGTGATTACTGAAACTGAAACCAAAAGAATAGCAAGTTTCTGAGATTAGACTCACATTAAATCTTTCAATTTTCTTCCTGAAAATCATATGAGGCAATATGAATAATAAAGTAGGAAAAATCACTACATATTTACAAATGTAGGAGAAAAATTCCAAAATTTACTTAACATTAACAATGACTTCCCTAAATATCAGAATCTGCTGAGGACGCTGAACAAACTATCACAAAGGAAGCATGCAAAGATCTTACATGAATTTTAATGCATGAAAGGGAAAAATATAATAATGTGGAAGAAAAGAAAATACTTGAAATTCATACAGGAAACAGACTGTGGTGTAATATAAAAATCAATCAGAAATATCCTATAATGCTACCCTGTGTTCTTGAGAAAACCCTTATGGTTGTGTCAGACATTTTCAAGCACTGTGACAAGACACCTAAGAAAACAAAGAAGGAGAGATTTACTTGGGCTCCCTGTCTTGGTGGGTTCACTGCTTATCAGCTGGCTCTTTTATTCTGGCCTAAAACCAAGAAGATGGGAGTGTTTGTCACGGTAGTGGTTGTGGGTGATGGTGGTAGTGGTGGGTGACGGTGGTTGGTGGTGGTGAATGGTGGTGGTGGATGGTGGTAGGTGGTAGTGCTGGTGGTAGTTGTAAGTGATGGTGGTGGCGGTGTTTGTGGGTGGTGTTTAGGTGGTGGTGGGTGGTAATGAAGGTAGTAGTGGGTGGTGATGATGGTGGTGGTGAATGATCATGATAGTGGTGGAAAGGAGAGGTGATTGTAGGTGGTGGTGGTGGTGCTGGTGCTGGTGCTGGTGCTGCTGGTGCTATTGGTGGTGGATGGTAATGGGAGAAGTGGTTGTAGATAGTGGTAGTGGTGGATGATGGTGGTAGATGGTATTGGGGGTGCTGGTGAGGGAGGTGGTTGGGTGGCTGTGGTTGGTGGTTGGTAGTAGTGGGTGGTGATGGTGATGGTTATGGATGGTAGTGTTGGTGGGTAGTGGTGTTACTTGGCCAAGAGGGCTGCATATCTCATGGGAGACAGGTAAAGTCAGCAAAGAGGCTGAGAACAGACACTCTGACAACTTAGCTCCTCCAAGTAGGTTTCACCTCCCGCGAATGTCATCATAGTGTGGACCCATCAGGAGATTAACCTACTCTATAGATGAGAGTCCTCATGATCCAGTCACTTTCCAACCCCAGCAGCTGATAATCACCTGCCACACTTGAGGGTTTCGCTCCTGACGCACAGTGTAGTGCTGCACACTCAAGCACTGGGGTCAGAACATCTGAAACAAATAAAAATCAGCAGCTCTCCTGCAGCAGCACCCACAGGAGAAAACCATGGAATAACACCTACAAGCTGCTCAAAATAGCAAACTGGGGGAGGCAAGAAACTTTTATCATCTACTTCCCTTTGAGGAAAACTTGCCCAGGGAAGATTTCTCAAATTACTCTTCCTGGAGTATTTATTATGGGATTTGCCCTAAATGATCAAGAGAAACTTAACTGAATGGAATCCCAGAACATGACAATTATATGTAACTACAAGATGCTTCTGAAAAGAAGGAAATGGCACTGAAGAGTGGTGTTCAGGTGTCAGAAAAGACCTAGCCAAATAAAATTTACACAGAATAAAAACTAGAGTGGAAGGAGAGACACTCAATTCTCAATTGTCTTACGGATTGTGACGTGGATAAAATATTACCTCAGTTGACAAATCTCTGTCACTGTAAAAGTATACACAACACTAAGTTTAAGAAGGCAGATTATGGAAAGGGTGAAGGGATGGCACAGCAGTTCAGAACATGTGCTCTTGCAGAGGACCCTGGTTTGTCACCCAGCTCACAGAGCAGCTCACATCTGTCAGTATCTCCAGGTCCAGGGGATCTGATGCCCTCTTCCTTCTTCTCTGGGCATCAGGCACATATTCATGGTGCAAATTCATATAAGCAAGCAAACACTCACACAAATAAAATAAAAATAAATATTTTAAAAGTAAATAACAGAAAAAGGAAAGAAAGGCAGAAACAGTTTCCAGTGTACAATTTGTTTTGAGCATGGACAGCATAGAAGGACATTACTTGTATTATTTAAGGATTTTAATATAAAATAACTATTAAGGGTGGAACTGACCAGACCTTAAACACATGTAACACTTTACAGAGTGGAACGTTGCCTCTCAGGGGACTAATTAGGCTCCCAAAATTATTTTATTGTATATAGTGCCTAATACATAATAAAATATCACAATCCTTGTGAAAAGGGAGAACAGTGAGAAGAAATTAAAAAAATATGCTAACAGATACACCAGAATCAGATTGGATGTTGTTAAGAAAACAACCAAAAGAAGTAATTTTTAATTTTTTAACATCTTTCCTTTTTAATAGAAAATAAGTGATGTGTATATTTGTTGCATATAACACAGCATTTTGAAACAGACATACACTATGGGAAAGCTTAACTAATTATGTGCCCTACTTAAAAACATACCAAAAGAGATTAGCACAGGCAAAAATAAATGGTGAATTTCAATAAAGAAGGAAAATACAAACAAAAATAAATTGAGATTCTGGAGCTAAAAAACGTACACAATAATAAAGAATTCATTCAATGGGCTTACCAGCACACTAGACAAGGCAGATGAAAGGGATCCATAAACTTGAACAAAAATAAAAGAATAAATATATCAAAACCAACACAGAAAAGGATCATAATGTTAAGAGGACCAGAGGTCTGTGTGGTAACTGTAAACATGTAATCAGAGTCTCAGGAGTAAAGGAAGAATGCAGCAGAAGATAGACATTTTTTTATCAATTGTAGCCAAACATTTATAAAAATAATAAAAATGTTTGAAAAGTAAATAAGAATTATTGGTCAAAATTATGAAAACAAACTAATGAGAAAAATTTTAAAGCAGACATGCTAATACAGTTGTGGTGGCACACACCTGTAGTCCTGCCACTAAGAAGGCAAGAAGATGGCAAGTTCAAGGACAGCCTGGATCTCACAGTAAGAAAATGTTCCCAGATGACCAAAAAGAATCAGACACAATAAAAATGCCTTTTATTTATAAGGAAGAAACTCTTAAGTATCACATTTATTTATAAATCACATATAGAGGATATACAGTGACAGACAGAAGGTAAGAAAAAGAATGTACAAGTTACTACTGTCTAAGGAAGAATAGAAGGAAATGGGAAATATGATAAGTTATTAGAAAAATAGAACATAATGATAAAGATGACATGTATAAAGAAATAAAATATAGCATACTTATAAAGACAGATGAAAAATAGATGATATATGACAGAGAGGTAGATAACTGAAAAACATGATAGATAGTAGATGGATGGATGGATAGATAGATAGATGATAGATAGATAGATAGATAGATAGAAATAGGTAGATAATTGACAGATAGATAGAGAATATATAGGATGTAGATATGATAAATAGTAAATAGATGAATGGATAGATGATAGATAGATAGATGATAGATAGATAGATAGATAGATAGATAGATAGATAGATAGATAGATAGATAGTTGAATGGTTGATAGATGGACTGAATGTGCTCTCAACAGTAATATCTTGCTATCAGACACAAAGAGCATGGAAGAATTATAACAGGGCAACAGTAATGTTATATAATGACTGTATATCACCAAAAATTTGTGACTTCACAATTAGAAAAAAAAACAGAAAAACATAACACAAATTTTAAAAGGTCTTATAATAAAAACCCAGAGCCAGATATTGAGGTGAAAGATCAGAGAAAAAGAACAACCAGCCACTAGCTTACCTCTACAAAATTCTCAGTCTAAAGAGGGTTAGTTCCTGTTACTTCATGCCTTATATACCTTTCTGTGAACTGCCATATTACTTCCTGGGATTAAAGGCGTGTGTCACCACTGCTGGTTCTCTTTCTCTCATGTAGCCCAGTGTGGCTTTGAACTCACAGAGATCCAGACAGATCTCTGATTTCCGAGTGATGGGGTTAAATGTGTGTGCCACCACTGCCTGACCTCTATGTTTAATTTAGTGGGTGCCTCTGTCTTCTGATCCTCAGGTAAGCTTTATTGGGGTACACAATATATCACTACATTTCACCTTTCTTGTCTAACGTAATAAAAGGTTATAACTAATATAAGAAAAACTATATACAATAAGTACAATAAATATATACAATATATACAGGCAATAAATATATCAACAATGTCTAGTTCATTTGCATTTGACAAATTCAGAGAAAATATTCCATTATCTATCCTTAGTTTTTTTTATCTTTTTTTTCATATATTTATTTATTGATTTATTGTGCATACAGTGTTCTGCCTGCATCCCTGAAGGAAGGCCAGAAGAGGGCACCAGATTTCATTACAGATGGTTATAAACCATCATGTGGTTGCTAGGAATTGAACTCAGGACCTCTGGAAGAATAGCCAGTGCTCTTAACCTCTGAGCCATCTCTCCAGCCCCCTATCCTATCTTTGTTAATCCAAAGGATTGTATCTAATTCACCTTCTACCCTAATTTGCATTACCAACCCAAAACAATCTTCTGATGTCCTTCAAAGTTATACATTTTACACCTCTTTAGTGAGATTCTTTTCTGAATTTGTTAACAAGGAAAACTATAGCTATCTAATCTTCAACTTCCTCAGAGACCTGAGAAGGAAATAATATTACCTAAGTAAGCATAAAGTGCAAACAAGTGACTTGCAAAAAAATGTGAGAAGTGACAAAAACAGCTGGCTGTCTGAACAGCCACCCAAGGTTTGTAGTCCAAAGCTGATTGTTGGGTGGTGTTTGTCATATTTGTGGTATTATCATCATCCTTACAGAATTGTCATTGTGGGGCACCATCATCTTTTTGGAGACTTCAAAGTTCACTATTTGGTGTGGTTCTGGTATCATGCAGAAAACTGGTAGAAACTCAAACCTGAAATCATTTACAGGAAGCTAGATGAAGTCTTTTTTCTAGAATCAGTTACTATTCTATATGACTATTAATATCATGACAAGAGTTTTAAATATATATATATATTAATCTTATCAATTTTGATATAAGATTCATACTTAAGAAAAGTTTTAAAGAGTCAAAATAAAACCAAAGAATTATGAGATGAGTGACAAAAGAATAGTCCCTTAATTTTGGCTTTTCTTCTGTCCCATATCAGGTGGTTCTTCTGACATGATATAGAAATTTTGCATTTTCTTTTAACAAGCATTCTTGGGTTTAGAGAAGGAGACAGCCACGTTCCAACTCCAAAGCTAGCTTTAATTTTTAATTGAACTGGGACTACATAAAGACCATTTGTGTTATGTGTCTGTAGAGAACATTTAGAAAGACTTATGAAATTTTATCCTGTTAGATATGTGATATGCCAATAGGTCAACTTACTCTTTTTCTTGGGACATTTTCTATGGATGATTTGTCCTTTTTTTAGATGTCTCGTTTGTCCAGTGTTCTTCAGATTCCTTAGCCTTCATTCTCCTGAAAGACAAAAACAAATTACCCAACCCTAATTTTGGGGAGTTTCCAAATCTAATCTTTATCAATTTTGATTTATGGTTTCTCATTAAATTTGTTTTATTGTCTAAAGCTGTTCTATCATACAGAGCTGCATGGATTCTTATACTATGCATTAGGTTCTTTAATTGCTCTGAGAAGAGGCTTCTTCTATGATGGTAGGAAAGGACTGAAATGAATTTGTCATAGGGCCTGTGAGAGGCCCCTCTGGGAGTTTCCCAATGGCAAAGACAAAGGATTGATTATCTTGTCTGTCCCTTATTGATCTACATTCATTAGTCCAATGTTTGTTTTTACCACACCTTCTGTATATTCCAGAAGGGAAGGATATTCTGTTGGAATTATTCCTTGAAAAAACATTGTTTCTAGGAACACCCTGTTTACATTCCCTTTTTAGGTGACCTTGATCACCACAATTGAAACACCTGACATTACTATTTTCTTCAATCCTTTGGAAATCACCTCTCCTATCCAAGTATCATAATGGTCATGAGATTCAATATTAATTGTATTTCAGATCCATTCCTCCAAGGGTGCTGATATTGCCTTTAATGGCATAATTATCCTTTGGCATTGTGCATGAGTATTTTCAAAATGCAGAGATTCAATTATTATCTGTCTAGCTTCTGAATTTGGTATCATTCTATTTACCACTGAAGACAGCCTTTGTAAGAAATCCATGAAGCTTTCTTTTGGACCCTATATAACTTTTGTAAATGACTCAATTTTCTTTCCTACTTCTTCATTTCTGTCCCAAGCATTCAGGGCTGCCATTTAGCATAAAATTGGGGTGTGGTCATCATATAAAGATTGTCTTTGTATATCAGTATAATTGCCTTCTCCAACAAGTTGATCTCAGGAAATTTCCATACCTCTAGCCCTACATTGTTGTTCAATGGTCTTAGCCTCATCTTTCCACCAGATCCTCCATTGTAACTGGGTACAAGCCTCTAAGACCACTGTGACCAAATCTTTCCAGTCTTGAGGGATAATTCTATTACAAGTAGACGATGAGTTTAACATTTGCTTCACAAACAAAGAATAAATACCATATGACACAATAGCTTCTTAGAGGCTCCTCAAATATAACATTTGCACAGGAATCCAGTCAGCTCTTACACAGCCTTGAGCATTTGTCAGTTCCTGTATGGTTACTGGATAGATTAAGGTTGGCTGTTTAAAAGAAATAGGTTGTTTCTCTGTAACTGTATAATACAATGCTGAGATTGTTTCTCCTATAAATTCCTCTGTCTGCATCTGAATTTCTCTAAGATTTGTTTTAACAGGTTTTTCTAAAATTTTTATCTTGGGAAAAGGCCCAAGAGAGCTACACCTGGGTCATGGGGGACATGGATTCCCAGTTTTCTAAGGAAGCACCATATTGATTTCCAAAGTGGCTGTACAAGCTTGCATTCCCACCAGCAGTGGAGGAGAGTTCCCCTTGCTCCACATCCTCTCCACCATAAGCTATTTTCTGTGTTTTTGATCCTAACCATTCTGACAGGTGTAAGGTGGAATCTCAGAGTACTTTTGATTTGCATTTCCCAGATAATTAGGGATTTTGAGCAATTCCTTAAATGTCTTTCAGCCATTTGAACTTCCTCTGTTGAGAATTCTCTGTTTAGTTCTATAGCCCATTTCTTAATTGGACTGTTGGGCATTTTGATGTCTAATTTCTTGAGTTCTTTATATATTATGGATATCAGCCCTCTCTCAGATGTGGGGTTGGTAAAGAACTTTTCCCATTCTGTAGGCTGTCACTTTGTCTTGTTGACTGTGTCCTTTGCTCTACAAAAGCTTCTCAGTTTCAACAGGACCCATTGCTTGATTGTTTCTCTCAGTGTCTGTGCTACTGGTGTTATATTTAGAAAGTGATCTCCAGTGCCAATGCATTCAAGATTATTTCCTACTTTCTCTTCTATCAGGTTCAGAGTAACTGGATTTATGTTGAGGTCTTTGATCCATTTGGACTTAAGTTTTGTACACGGTGACAGACATGGAGCTATTTGCAGCCTTTTACACATTGACATCCAGTTATAACAGCATCATTTGTTGAAGATGCTTTCTCTTTTCCATTGTACACTTTTGGCTTCTTTGTCAAAAATTATATGTTCATAGGTGTGTGGGTTAATGTCAGGGTCTTCAATTAGATTCCATTGGTCCACATGTCAGTTTTTATGCCAGTACCCAAGTTGTTTTTATTATGGTAGCTCTATAGTAGAGCTTGAGGTCAGGGATCATGATGCCTCCAGAGGTTGTTTTATTGTACAGGATTCTTTTGGCTATCCTGGTTTTTTTGTTTGTTTGTTTTTCCATATGAAGTTGAATATTATTCTTTTCAGGTCTGTGAAGAATTAGGTTGGTAATTTGATGGGGATTGCATTGAATCTGTAGATTGCTTTTGGTAAGATCACCATTTTTACTATGTTAATCCTGCCTATCCACCAAGGAATGCTCAATCATACCACAAGGGCATTTGCTCAGCTATGTTCATATCAGCATTGTTTGTAATAGCCAGAACCTGGAAACAACCTAGATGCCCTTCAACTGAAGAATGGATAAAGAAAATATGGTACATATACACGATGGAGTACTACTCAGCAGAGAAAAACAATGACATCATGAGGTTTGCAGGAAAATGGATGGATCTAAAAAAAAAAATCATCCTGAGTGAGGTAACCCAGACTCAGAAGGACAAACATGGTATGTACTCATTCATAGGAGGATACTAGATGTAAAACAAAGATGACTAGACTGCTACACAACTCCAGGGAGGCTACCTAGAAAACGGGACCCTAGGAAAGACACGGGGATCACCTAATGACAAAGAAATGGATGAGATCTACATGAACAACCTGGACGACAGTGGGAGTAATGAAGGGCAAGGTTCGAGGGAAAGAAAGCTTAGGGGAGCAGGAGATCATAGAACAGAAAGGGAGAACAAGGAATAACAAACCATGATAAATGAGGGCCACATAAGAACAGGAATAGGCAGAGTGCTGGAGAGGTCCCCAGAAATCCACAATGATACATCCTCTGTAGACTGCTGGCAATGATCGAGAGAAAGCCTGATCTGACCTAGTCTGGGGATCAGATGGCCAAACACCCTAACTGTCATGCTGGAACTCTCATCCAATAACTGATGGAAGTGGATGCAGAGATCCTCTGCCAGGTCCCAGGTGGAGTCAAGAAAGAGGAGGGACTGTAAGAGTGTGAATTGTTGAGACCAAGATTGGAAAAGCACAGGGACAAATAGCCAAATGAATGGAAGCACATGAATTATGAACCAAAGGCTGTGGAGCCCCCAGCTGGAGCAGGCCTTCTGGATAAGTGAGACAATTGAATAGCTTGGACTATTTGGGAGGCACCCAGGCAATGGGACCCAGACCTGTCCTTAGTGCATGAGCTGGCTGTTTGAAATCTTGGGCTTACACAGGGACACTCTGCTCAGCCTGGAAGGAGGGGCCTGGACCTGCCTGTACTGAATCCACCAGGTTTAAATGAATCCCCAGGGGAGTCTTGGCCCTGGAGGAGATGAAAATGGAGGGGAGGGGCTGGGGGAAGGCAGGGGTGGGGACAGGAGGGGGGAGGACAGGGGAACCCATGGCTGATGTGTAAAATTAAAACACAATTATAATAAATAAAAAAAAATTATCTTGGCACTCACATTAACCAACTTTTTTAATGATAAAACAAAAATGATCAAACAAATAATATTTACAATTGACATTGTATCTATCCCATCAACATTAATTACCTTCCCATTTAGTTGTTCCATTTTCAGATCACCTAATGTGCTGGCAAACAGAGACCAAATACCTTCTGTTGTAAAAAATGTTTCCCATTTTTTAACATGGGGAAAAAATTCTCTTTTAACTAATTTCTTCCTTTAAGAAATCTTAATTGACTCACCAACTCTGCCAACTGCATAGAACAGTAGAAGCCCAAGAGGGTTTCAAGGCAGCTACCTTGTGTGGTAGCAGCCCGAGATGGGAGAGCCTACAACCCACCAAGAGAGAAGTGAAAGATTTAGCCATCTGTATCCAGCTGGTTAGTGACTCCAGCCCATGTATGGTGGATTGAGCTAGGAGCCTGTAAGGCCACAGGCAAGTGGCATTTTCATGAATTTGTGCCACAAACATTGGGCACCAGATATAAACAAATTGCTAAATGGTCTTTAACAGAAAACCCAGAGCCAGATAATTAGGGTGAAAAGGAACAGCCAGCCACTAGCTTACCTCTACAAAATCCTCAGCCACAAGAGAGTGAGTTCCTATTTCCTCACGCCTTATATATCTTCCTGTGTCCTGCCATATTTCTTCCTGGGATTAAAAGCATGTGTCACCACTGCCTGGTTCTGTTGCTCTCATGTTGCCTAGTATGGCCTTGAACTCACAGAGATCCAGACAGATCTCTGCCTCCTGAGTGATGGGATTAAAGGTGTGTGCCACCACTGCCTGACCTCTGTGTCTAATTTAGTGGCTGCCTCTGATCCCCAGGGAAGCTTTATTGGGGTATATAATATATCTCCACAGAAACAGTAGAAAGTTTGGATTTAGTTTTAAAAAACTGAATTAAATGGTAGAAATCATAGCTTTTTTTCTTAGTGATACACATTGTTTTTTTTAATTAGTGTCTTAAACCATGCTAAACTAATTAAATAATAAATAAATATTTTGATATTTTCCCTTCCAAAGAGCAATTAACATTTCATCCGTTTAACTAAAAAGTATAAACTGATGTTATTATTGTAAAACTAATAGATGTTCATAAAAGACAGAAGAAGAAAAAGGATAGTGATAAAATAATTAGCCATGACCATGTTGCCAAATATAAACTATGATTAAATTAAATAGTACATAGATATTCTGGTTTTCTATTTTAATAATACTACAGAATGGTTTTTTAAAATATATATATGAGCAAGCCGGACATCCTGGAACCTTTGATCCCAGCACTGAGGAGGCTAAGGCAGGTAAATCTCTGAGGCCGAGGCCACCCTAGTTTACATAGCAAGTTCTAGGCCAGCCAGAGCTACATTGTGAGAACTTGTCTCAAGAAAGAAAAATGTTAGGAAGACAGGAGGGAGGGGAAGGGAGGGAGAAGGAGGAAAGAGAGGGAGGAAAGAGAAAAAGGGAAAAGAAAAGATAGATATGAGAAACTTCCTTTATAAGAACCTCTTTTCAATTTTCAAAGGTCAAGACAGAAGCGTTATCACTGTGGCTAAAGACCACCAAAATCAACAGCAAATGTCTCCTTCCAAATGTGTGCAGATTGCTTTCATTTATAACTTCAGCTAAGAAAACTGGTCAGGGCATTACTAAGAGTAAAATTCACACTTCTGTTCACTAAACCTAAATCCCTGCATTAGTGCAGACCAAGACAAACACAAAATACCCCAGTGGTGCTTTGGGGGATA
Organism: Onychomys torridus; assembly: GCF_903995425.1. NCBI lineage: Eukaryota > Metazoa > Chordata > Mammalia > Rodentia > Cricetidae > Onychomys > Onychomys torridus. The sequence goes on along the minus strand of NC_050445.1, from coordinate 67,616,912 downwards.
TGCACTTCATTAAAGATAATCCACTACAATGTGACAAAACATAAGGTAGCTATTCTGTCTGCAGCAACACAGATGACAACTTTATTTTAAAGCCATGGCAGATTGAATTTTTGCATGATGTTTTCCTTATACTGCCTTGGTAATCTGGAAACACATTAAAACACTCATCCACCAGCTGTGCTGGCTTCAGCTGTAGCAAATTGATGATTAGTTTCCTCCTGACAATATTTTCTTCCCGTGAAAATTTTAACTGGATTGAAATGATATTAAATTTCTGGGATAGAGAATACAATTTTATTATTAAACTTTTGAGACTATATCACCTTTAAATCATTTGAATTATCAAAGTTAATGAAACTACTGATATTAGAAAAAAACACTAATTGGACATTAATGCTCATTATAGTCCAAAAGCTATGCAAATGGGGAAAATTAATTACAATTGCCTCCATTACATTCCACCACAGAATGTATGACCATTTTTATAGTAACATTCTTGGAACCTACTTCAGCCGATTTTGTCCATGGACATTGCAGGCAAAGCTATGTGTCCCAAGCTATGTCATTTAAATGTCACATTGTTTCCTTTTAGTCAGAAATCAATTAATTTTTACTTAAAAGTTTTTAATTTTTACCTAAAATTAAATTTAGCTTAAAAAAAAGCACATATATGTATTCTGAAGTTTCTGAGTAAAGGTTGGCAAGTAATGCTTATCACAGAACACAGCCCTGCCCTTTTGCTTACACACTGTGCTGGAAGACTTCACATAACTCAGTCAAGTGTCAGGAGAGGCAGACACCTTCTAGCTCTTAAGTTTGGTAATTCTAATAGAAACATACACACTAACCTTTACCCCATTTTACAGGCTTTAACAGTGTTCTTCTAAGACGAGAAAAAAATTAAACAATAATGTGATATCCAGTTTGGATCAACTATCTTAAAATTTAAAAGGGCATGAAACTGCATCTCAGCATCTAGCATTCAACTTTCTCCTTTTGAAAATTCATTTCATGTTTGAAACTTTCATACATGCATAAAAAGTGTTCTGAACAAATCAACCCCCAGCCCCTCCCCTCCAATTCCTCACCTACCCCACCACCAATTTTCCCTCCCAGCCTCCTGCTTTGTTTTTATACCTGGAGTCCACTTAGTGTTGCCTGTATGTACACGGGTCCAGGGGCGACCGTGGGAGCATGAGTGGCCTCTGGCAGCCAACAATCACCAGTAGCTCCTCCACTAGGGGCGGGGCTTCCTGAGCTCCTCCCCTTGGATTTGATCTCATGCAGATCTTCAGCATGCAGTCACAGCTGATGTGACTTCATATGTGCCATGGCCCTGTCACTGACAGCAAATACTGTTTTGCTACAAATGTCAGCTACCTACAGTTCTTATCATCTTTCTGCCCTTTTCTATGATCATCTCTGAGCCTTGGGAAGGAATATAATATAGACGCCCTATTTAGATCCAAACATTCCACCCTTATTCTTTGCACCTTGGACAGTAGTGGATCTCTGTATCAATCACCATCTACTGCAAAAGGAACCTTCTCAGATGAGAATGAGAGATGCACTAATGAATGGGTGTGAAGATAGGAACTTTGGAGCAGTTTATTACTAGTTCCACTCAGCAGAATGATAGTATCACGTTCCAGAACTCAGGAAGCTATGAGATTTTAGCCCAATAAACATTATCACATCTGCATTCCAGGAACTTTTTTTGTTTTTTTGTTTTTTGTTTTTTTTTTTTGCCTGACTTTGAACAGGCACAAATTTTCATCTCTATCTGATGTGTAGTCCATTACATATTTCTGATTAGCATTTTAATTAAAATTTACAACCTTCTTGCAGAGGGCATCTCACATCTGGTTCTATTTTATTCACATTATTTTGTATTTCCCAAAATATAAAGTAATGAGAATCTAATAAAGGGAAATTTCATTAATTTTGATCCTTTTGAAGACTGAGGTAAACCAAATTGATTAACATCAAATGCATTTGAACTAAAAACTTTCCAAAATCATTTATGGTCAAAAGTTATTATCTTGAATTATACAAGCTCTTATGAGAAATTCTAAGTAAACTTGGTAAACTGGCCCTGTCCAAACCTAATTATGAGATCCTGTGTGTCTTGGTCACTGATTTATGTATGAGGCCGAAAAATCTTTGGATTAGCTTCCATATTTTAATTGGGGAGAATACTGTAAACAAGTTCTCTGTTGTTGTTGTAAAGTTCAGTATATAGCTGCAGAAAACAAACAAAACTCACACATTAAAGTATTTTCTCTTATCCATTCGACAACAGAATCAGAGAGCTAGCTAAAAGCATAGAGAAACAAAACCAGAAAAACAGTATCATTGAGAAAAATCACTAAATTTTTAGGGAAGTGTTATTCTATGAGATGCAAGACTTATTGATAAAATTATTTCAGAATATTTTGGAAACATTTGCTTTTAAATTCTGCGTTGGCAAATCACTTGCCACATAAACCTGGTGAGCTTGAGTTAGATTTGCTGAGCCAATATAAAGGTCAGAGAAGAGAATCAACTCCTCAAAGCTGTCTTCTGACCTCTGCATGAGCCCCACAGTAAGTGTGTCCCCACATACATCATATATACATATATTTATTTTAAAAATTCTAGCAACGGTGGAATTCCTGCATAGATTCTCACTTGGTAGCCCTCTTGTGGCATCCTGCATTACATGGTTTTAATAAGCACTCCGTATTGTTTCCATGCAGAGTTAACATGGAAGGTTTTGAGAATATGAAATATCTGATCTCAGTACAATGTAACAAAATAATGCTAACTGTATCTCTTTTGTTTACTTTTTGTTGTTTGCCAAAATTCACTCTTCTTCATTATCAATGGTTGGTTATATGTCAACTTAACTGGGATGTGCTGCATCCAGAAACTCAGTCAGTGAATGTTAGTTTCAGTATTTCTGTGAAGGTGTTTTCAGATGAGAGCCACATTTAAATTGATAAAGAAAGTAAGAAGATTGCCTTCCCTACTGTAGGAGGAACTCCTCAAATCAGCAGCCCCCCTCCCAGAGCAGAAGGCTGGTGCTGCCCCAAGAAAGAGAACTCTCAGCCTTCCTGGTTCTACAATAGCTTCCAGCTTTTGAACTGAGATTTCTCATCTGCAGATTTTATACTTACCAGCCTCAGAAGATAGGGAGACAGTGAGGCCGATGACAGATAGACGTTCTGCTGACTGAGTTCCCTGGAGAGCCTTTACTGGCATGCTATAGAATAAGTGAGAGCAATCACTAAGAAAGCTCATAACTCTGCGTTTTCATTGTTATACCAGCTTCATGCCCTCTGATCCTGGAAAGTTCTGTCAGATCTTGCATACTTCTATTTTCCCACCTGTTAACTATGAAGGACACTGGCCTGTCTGTCTGTCTGACAAATAGAGTGCATGTCACGTACCTGGAAGTATGTAAAGGAGGAACATCAGAGTATTCCTGGCATCATGAACACATCTGTTCAACTTCAATCCCTCTCAAGCAATCACAATGATGGCAGGAAGGCTTTTAAATAATTATAGCATTAAAGAAATTCCAGAAGCAAATCTGAAAAAAGACTACAGCAACAATAACCATAGACATGCTCACACGGGAGGGGACCTCTCATGGGGCCCAAGCCTGCACAAAGATCCACAGACAACTAGGAAAAGCAGGGAACAGAATAGTCTTCTCCAAGGAGGGCCTCAAAATCGGTTATTCAGTACCTAGTGGTCAGCTCTGAAATCATACATACAAGTGTTATATGGACTGTTCAGGCTTTATTTGGGGACGTGTGTGTGTGTGTATGTGTGTGTGTGTGTGTGTGTGTGTGTGTGTGTGTGTGTGTGTACACATAACAACAATTAAAACATGGGTTATGAATCAGAGAGAATGTGTGAGATATGGTACAAGGAAGACGTTGGAGGAGGAGAGGAAATGAGGCAAATGATGTGATTTATCATAATTTCAAAAGTATTTTTAATCAAGAAGCTAAAAAGCAGCCAGATAAATCACAAGTAGTTTAGTGCCCAAAGAAAATGCTAAATTCTAAGCACATTAAGAAAACTTCATTTGTAATCTGATTTGAGTGACATAATTCTCAAAATGGAGGGAGGGAGGAAAGGAAAAATACAGACAGACAGATGGACAGTAGGACACACAAACACATACACACACAAACCCACACGGAGTGATTAAAAGACTGGTTGAGACATAGAGTCCCAAGGTCCCAGGATGCTCTTGTGGGGTGGTCAACATTCCCTTCCTCAAGCATAAAAGCATAAAAGCTGAGGAAACACTAGACTTGACTGAGAGAAGTTACCATATAAAATCAAGTGAAATCAGAAAATACATTATACCAGTATTGAAAGTTTCACATCTCATCTCTAATGTCTTTCCAAGCACTGGCAATCAAATCATACCTTGTGGGCAGACAAGGGTGAATTTCTTTGTACTAAACCTGACAAGAGAAGGGAAGAATCTCAAGAAATTCCTTAATTAAGTTTACAGTCAGACACCCAAGAGTGCACTCACAGTCTTCCTGCCTTTCCCAACCACACAGGGATTGCAGTCAGTACTACTCCCCTCAGAAAATACTTGTGGAAACCCTTCAATGCAGAGGCAGCAGCAAGGGAAAACTCAACCAGGAAGCATCGACAGCTATGCAAAGTGATGACAAGCTTTAAAACTGTCCTTTGAAATATAATGTATATAAAAATAGAATTTGTCAAATTACATTTCCAATTAATTTTATCTTAATTTCAAAGATTTCATATTCTAATTTTGAGAGTGCCAAAATTCTGCTCAGTTGAGCATGGCAGCACAAGTCTTTAATACCAGCATTAATGAGTCAGAAGTAGGCCTTAGTTCCAGGCAAGCCTCATCTGCATGGTGAGTTACAGGGTAGCCAGGGATATGTAGCGAGACTCTGTCTCAAAAATAAAATATTCTGCTCAATAATAATAATAATAATACAACACAAGTAACCATAATATATCCATTCATGAACCCAGCAGTGTGTTTACTTATGATTCTGAGTACCAGGCTACTCTGTTTTTTGAGGTTTTTATGGTTTTTTGAGACAAGGTTTCTCTGTGTAGCTTTGGAGCCTTTCCTAGAACTCACTCTGTAGACCAGGCTGGCCTTGGAGCTTCTGAGTGATGGGATTAAAGATTTACTGATTAAGCAGTTAAGCAAGCCCCAGCAAGTTGTGACTAAAACATTGCCATGCTTAAAGTTAATTCTAATTGGAACTTGTGTGTGTGTGTGTGTGTGTGTGTGTGTGTGTGTGTGTGTGTAATATATATATGCCCCTGAAATGTCTGCCTGCTTCATTTGGCCAATCTTGTGATTCTTTCTCAAGATAAGAACCAGAGCAATCCTTATGTAAAAACTCAAATCATGTTACAGAGCTCCTCTGCCTCCTTCAGCTCCTACCTTCCTTTTCCTCACTCGCCCCTTTGCAGACAAACCAGGTTCCTTGCTGCTTCTGATGCTGCACAGTAGGGCCTTTGATCCAGCTCACAGTAGGGCCTTTGATAGAGCTGTCTGGTCCACCCAAGAGGATCTTCCCACAGATGTCTATGTAACTTGTTCCCTCAACTCCAACACCTTCCACCCTCGCAGCAACCCCAAAGAATTCTACTCTGTTTTACACTTTTTACATACTAACCACTGTAATTATTTCTTAATTTTCATTATTTATTTTTTCTCTCCCTGCTGAACCCAACAATAAATGTCTTGAATGTCTGTTTTGTTTACTTCCATATTCCACACACATAATACATTTTTGGAATAGTAACATGTGCAAAGGATGTTTGTTGCATACAGTACTTAAGAAACGTTTGCTGAAAGAATAAATAAATGAACACGTGTGAGAAGACTAGGAGGTTCCCATTGAAGGGCACAATCAAAGAAATGAAAGGGGCTGCTGGCGTCACGATATGACAATCAGAAATGAAAACCACGACACAAGTGAAAGCAGAAAGAAAGACAAGACAAGACAGAGCAGTGTGAAGTGGTGGGGATGTGAAGAAGCTGAAGGTTCGCTTCTTCAGGAAGCTGCATCAGAGCATCAGGAGTCCCAGAACGGGCGAGAAACAGGGGAAAGGGACAGAAAAGAATCATTGGGGACTCCTGCAGGAGCTACTGGCGTTGCACCTGGGATCCTATGCTCTAACCCTGACCTGCATCCACAGCCCTTTCTTGGTTTTGGTTTTTCATTTTGAGATGGTATCTCACTAAGCTAAGCAATCAGACTTGAACTCACTCCACAGGCTAAGCATGTTTTGAATTCATGATCTTTCTGTCTCAGCATTCAAAAGAGCTAGTGTGACAGACCTGCACCATCAGTTCAGGAAAGAAAATTTCCAAAATTTAAAAAGAAAATAGGTTTTTATTTTTTAACAAACCTGTCTACTTCCCTGTGCAAATAATAAGAGATAAAAATGGACCTGCACATAAAGAACAAATCACCATAATGTTTTATGATCACTCTGTGTAAAGAAAAGATACAGCAGGTGTCCAGAGGAAAAATAAAACAGTTATCATAAAAAAGATCAAGATTCAGAATGGCCTTAGATTTTCAAAGTAATTCCTGAAGCTAAGAAGCAATGGAGACATGCATCCAAAATTCTAAACAAAACTTATAGCACATAAAAATAACTCAAGCAGAAGAATAGAATAAAGCTATATTATGATATGTCAGATCACAGGAAGAAAAAGTATTTCTCTTCCTAGGAGACTCCTGGAGGAAGGACTCTGTAAATGAGTGTGCTAAGAAAGGAGAAAACAAATGGATCACAAAGAGATGCTTCAATTCAATACAAGGGCCAAGAGCTCTCTGAGGATGGTACAACTGAAGGCATCTGGAGCCCACAACATGCACTGAAGTCCTAACCGTTACAGACTGAATGTGGCCCTATGTGGGCACAGAGACTGTGTGACTGGAAGCAAGGGAAGATGAGTTCATACTAGATTCGGGTGGGTCTTGTGTCCAATATGACTAATCTCTTTATCAAAAGCTCAGACAAACCAAGTGATATACATACTGTCATGATGCCATAAGCAGATGCAGACAGAGCTTGAAATGATGACCACTAAGGACTGAGACAACCACCAAAATCAGGAGGGAGGCATGAAAGATTCTTTCTCAAGGTCCAAAGTAAATCAAACTGCTGACAACTTGGCTTGCATTTCTAGATGAAAAAACTAGAAAAGAATATACTTCTGGCTGGACGGTGGTGGTGCATGCCTTTAATCCCAGCACTTGGGAGGCTGAGGCAGGCGGATCTTTGTGAGTTCAAGGCCACGCCCCCGCCCAAAAGAATATATTTCTGGTCTTTTAAGGCACCAAGTTCATGATACTTTTTACAGAAGTCCTAGAAAACTGTTCCCAATACTGGAGGAAAATCTTAGAAAGATGGGCACTCAATGAAAACAGTCCACGTGGGAACAGATAAGACAGCTCTTGGAGAATCGCATGAAAAGACCAAATTAACAGAATGACAAAAACAGCGTTCAATGTGCTGAAAGGAAACATAGACAGCTAGGGAGGAGCTGAGGTCCAGAAAAAAGGGACTGAGAAAGGAAAAGGATAATTCAAAGTCAAGGAGAACAAAGTCGCCACCACACAAAAGAAAACTTCTACCTGTGCTTGGCTCTGAGGACAGCTAACATTGTGCTCATTTTGAAGAGCACTTGAGGATTTGATTAATATATACCCGGTAAATTTGAGAAAGCAGATTTCTCACTGTAATATGAATGGATTTCAACCCATTAGTGGTCCAAATAGGATAAAAAGACTTGGCCCCAAGCCAGAGGAAAACCTCCATCTTTGGGCTTTATCTATACCTTCTGCTCTCCCGGGTTTCCAGGTAATTAATCCACACTGTGAATCCTGAACATACCAGTCTCCTTAATCATATGAACTAATTCTTTATAATCAAATGCCATTTATAAATCCTATTGCTTCTGTTTCTATGAAGAACCTTGAATAATATTAATACAGCTGCATATAGGGTTTTCATAATAATTATAATATAAATGTTAAATACTGATATGATCAAAAGCATAACCACATGGGGAGAATGAGTACCAGTACATGCCAAGAGTTGGGATGGTACAAGAGAGTTAGATTTTTGTTATCATAGGTATATGTAATGCCAAAAGTTTAAAACATCAAAAAACATCACTATAAGCCTGCTATTAAAATGATGGACATAATTATAAAAAAGCTAGAAACTTTGTGTGCAAGGAAAAGCTACCTTTAACCTTGCTCCTATTCAAAGAACATGAAAATGAATTTCATACAAAAATTAACAACAGGTAATTATTAAGGTCAATGCTTCTACAGAGTTATTATAAGATAAAAGAGAATGAAAAAGCAGAATCAAATCTGAGCAATGCAAATATGGCAGAAGAAGATACCCACAGGACAGATCAAAGCTGCGATGTTCCGTTTCAGATAAGATAATGGGCATGAAGAAAATTAAGCAAGATGAAAAGCAACATAGATTGTAATTACAATAATTCAGACACAAAGAGACAAAACCAGGAAACAAATGGAGAGATAAATTTTCAAAATAAAGAACAAAATAGCAGTGGACAAACACAGCATGCTGTGCCTGAAAGGGAAATGTGGAGAGAGGAGCAAGCCTTTCTAAGTTCAAACTAAATCAGAAAGAACATATCTTCCTTTCTTTTAAGATGTACTTATTTTTACTTTACGTGTAAGCATATACATACATGTGTGTGTACCATGCACCTGCAGAAGTCAACAGAGGGCATAAGATCCCTGTTATACAGGTTCTAAACCAGCTACCATGTGGGTGCTATAAGTGGATCCTCAGTCTTCTGGAAGAGCAGCCAGTGCTCTTAACCACTGAGCTGATTCTCTAGCCCCTGAAAAATAACATTTTCAAAGTCAAGAACAAGAGACAAATGTTGATAAGTAGCAAAGAATATCCTACACAGATATAATAATCCCCAGGGAATTCTTGGCCCTGGAGGAGATGGGAATGAAGGGGAGGGGCTGAGGGGAAGGTGAGGGCGGGAACGGGAGCGGGGAGGACAGGGGAACCCATGGCTGTTGTGTAAAATTAAAACACAAATATAATAAATAACAAAAAGAAAGAAAGAAAAATCATCTAGCAAAGTTGAGAAGAATAAAACAAATACTACAAACTGCAACTCCAGGAAATTAATTAGAAATAAAAAATTGAAATTATATGACATGGCATTCACCAAATGTGAACATTTTACCTGCAGTAACAAACACTAATGCATGCTCTCATAAGACAACTGGGCTTCAGAAAACAGGAAAATCTTTGAGCAGATGACTTTCAAAAGAAAGAAAAGTGATGTCTCCTGATGGAAGAAAATGGAATAATATGATGTAGGATACTCAAGAATGAAAGTTGAGGTAATGGTTTTATATCTCCCCAAATTAAATTCAAAGTATAAAAAGTACAGACAACCTTCTATTGTGATGTTAAAGTTCTGTTCGACTCTTGAACCTTTCCTGAAAGTGTCTACTAGGGAAAACTCTGGAAGATGAAAATGACCTTGGAGACAATGCAAAGATGGTGGTGAGCATTAAGCATGTGATTTTTCTGAGTCAACTCCTATTTCTTTTCAGTGTCCTTTTTTCACATGAGGAACTTGGCCTGACAGTATCTGCTGTCCTTAGCATCTCACACTGCTCCCGAGCACAGAGAAGGGGAGCTGGGATAGCAGATGTTCAGGTGGAAGTTGAGTTGAATGAACAAGGGCTCCATGGAACACAATCACCATTCCTCTCTAAGACACTCTTTGCTGTTTCCACTGATGCTATTCATGAATTCTAGATGACTCTCAAATTTGCCCTAAGACCCGCATTGCCATTTCAGTTTCTAGCTGTATTGTGAAGCTCTTCAGGGGGTCTTGTCTTCATGCTCCTGTCAGACTGACTCTTCTCTAAACGTACGATCATGTACACGACACTACAATAGACACTATTAAGCAGTCTGGATGACATATCACAGAGACGTTTTTTAAAGGACTGCAAAAGGTAAGAGGTATTATACACATAAGAAGAGATCATTCCCTTGATCCACAGGACAGAAGTCCCGTCAGAACCCAACTAAACCGTGAATGCATTTCTACATTTGTGATTTAAAAGTTAGTCACAGGAAAAAATGTAAAAGTGAGAAAATGGGATAGGAAAAAAATAAAACAGATTGGCCTTGCTTTCCCAAACAATAGAGGCTGTGTAATCCAGATTACCCAGTACAAGAGGGCAGTGCCCAACACCCCCTGTTCTTTCTTTTTCTTTCTTCCCCATCTCTACAAAAAATGAAAGTACTGGAATACTGAAACAAAGCTAGGAAGGTGAGCCATCATAATAAAGGAGAACTTGTCTACTCATGCCCCATGATGTATTTTCAGTTTCCTTACCCAATACTTATCTTCCATACCACTCCAATCTTGCATGTTGCTTCCAGGCTAGGATTGTCCAAATTCACTCTCAGTCCAATCTTCTAAGAGACAAAGATTCATGTTTCCTGATAAGTAAAACAACCACTTTTAATTTGAATCACAAGAACAACGCCAACCATATAACTGTCTTTATGTCTGCTGAAGAGAACATCAGGGAATTTTTTGGAACCTCACCCAAGGTCTTAAATGATGAAGTCAAATAGAATGGATAATTAATTCCAATAGAATTGTAATTTTTTTGCATTGACTTTTGGTGGCTGTTTTAATCATTCCATAGCAAGCTTGTGGATTCTGTGGAAGGTAATACTTTTTCTCCAATATGGTGATTCTGTAGTGTTCCCATGACAAATAAATAAGTACATGAAGAAATGTATATGCTAATTTAGTTTTGTTTAGCCATTTCATAATATATTCACATTTTAAATTATAGTGATCCGTACCTTAAAAGATACAATTATTTTCAATTAAAAATAAATATCAACTTACTATTAATAACTTGGAAAGACACATTAAATACTGTTTTCTACTTTTCTAAAGTACCACTTTTAAAAAAATACCCTCTTAAATGGGTTTAATATACTTATTTTTCTATTCATTTTACAAATACAAAACGTAAACATGTTTTTGAGCACAGCATCTGAAAGATTTTTTCATTGTCTGCTTATCAGGAATTTTTAATATTTATTTTTTGAGAATTTCATATTGATCATATTGATCATATTCCTTCCCTTTCCCTAAATTCCTCCCAGATTCTCCCCATCTCCCTGCCCACCTAACTAAATATTCTTTCTGTCTCTTTAAAAAAAATAAAAAAAAACTGGGCAGTGTTGGCACACACCTTTAATCCCAGTATTTGAGAGGCATAGTAAGATGATCTCTAAATTCTAGGCCAGCCTGGTCTACATAGAGAGTTCCAGGATAGCCAGCGCTACACAAAGAAACTCTATCTCAAACAACATCAAAAAGTAAAAATGAAAAAGCACAAAAAAAGAAAGAAAAAATATGAAGTCCAATTTGTGCTGACAAACTAATCCTGAAAAGGGAGCATGCCCTGGAATGTAATTGGTATATATCCAATGTCACACCATTGAGGAAAAAGTATTTTCCCTCTTCCAGAAATGATCAATCACAAAGATTTTCTTTTCTGGGGGTGACACTCTGTGCCCACTTCCCCTCCTCTGTGCCAGGATTTCTGTCTGGCTTAAGCTTGTTCAGGTCTTAGTGTGCTCTCACGGATGCTGTAATTTGGTATATGAACCATCCCTATTGTGTCTGGAGAAATGCTGTTTCCCAGGAGTCATCTACCACCTTTGGTTCTTGTAATCATTCTGCTTCCTCTTCCACAAAGATCCCTGAGCTTGGGATGGTAATTAAGACATATCATTTAGGGCTGAGTACTCCAAAATTTTTCACTTCTGCATTGTCCAGTTGTGGGTATCTATATGAATTACCTTCTAAGGCAAGAAGAGGTTTCTCTGATGAGGGCTGAATAATGTATCGATCTATAGGGATAGCAACATGCCATTAGGAGTCATTCTGTTGCTACATCCATTTAGCAGAATACTAGCAGGTTTTCCCGTAGGGCCCATAGCCTATCTAATTTCAGGTTCTTGGAGTCTTTAACAGTGTCAAGTATGGGTTGCATCTCATAAAGCAGGCTTTAAATCTAATCATAAATTGGTTGGTTATATATATAGTATCCATGCCACTAGTGTACCAATGAACATATCTTACAAGTAGGTCACTATCATAGCAGGTGAGAGTGATGATTACTTTTCTCTTGCAGTATGTTTAGCAGCTTCAAGCACTATGGACACTGGCCAGTAGGTGAAAAGTTCCAGCTGAGTGCCAGCTAGATTTACTCCATGTTCTATGACCCAAGTATCTGGTGTCTTCAACAACAGGGTCTTACATTCAAGCTGCAATTCTTTAAAAAAAAAAATCTGTAAGAATTTTAAACATGAGGACAAGTCAGAGGACAGCCAGGGACATAAGAAATACTTGGAGTACTATCCAAAAGGGTCTAAACATGACGGTCAATTGGGTTCTTACAAATTCTACATATATCTTTGATTAAAAGCAATTTTTCATGGACTGAGGAAGTGGTTCAGTGGATTAGAGCATTTATTATTCTTACAGAGAACCTGGGTTTGATCCTCAACCCACCCACCTCAACGACTCACAATACTCTATAACT